>NC_035170.2:8712865-9040438 GCF_001659605.2 Manihot esculenta
TAATTATATCCCTGATATAAAATAGTACATATAGATTGCATAATTGCCATAATGATTTAAATACATCAACTCATTATCTTATCCTCTATGCTAACTCAATGAATTCACAAGTCTGTATAAAACATCTTTCATACTAGTCTTTATTAGTGAGCTCAAAAAGTCACTTCATGCGTAAAAAAAACTTTCAAGTTATGTGCATCTATATCCCTAATATAATAAACTATAACTCCTTACTTTTTAAGAGATATATCTTGAGATAGATTTAGATTCATATAAATCTCCTCCCTTTTCTGCATGCATTCCTATAGTCTCCCATTTGCAGAGTATTTTTTTGATAACATCATGAATAATCTAATATATATATAAGATATCTCTATAGCTAATTCACGACGTCTAAGTATACTCGCCTAGAGTTAGATTGATTTACTATACTTATAGTATAAAACATATAAAGTCTAGTACACTTTATAGCATACCTTGATTGCGGCTTCTGCCACGTTCCCTAGTATTGAAGAAATTTCGATTCCCACGGCCAGCTTGTGACCTGCCACCTCTTTCTCTTCCTCCAAAACCTCTTCTTTGGAAGCCTCTTCATTAAAATTCACTTTCTCTTTCAAAGTAGCCTTGGCTTGTAGTGCTTGCTCAAGGAATTTGCTCTCTCCTTTCTTAATAAACCCATGTTCATTGACTTCATGAGAACCCTTAAACTCCTCTATTCTCATTTGATCCGAATCTTTTGATTCTTCAATTGCCACTGTTACATGATCAAATTTTGAATCCAAAGATCTCAAAATTTTCTCCATTACCATAACATCATTCAATTCTTCTCTATTTCTTCTCATTTGATGGGTAATCAAAATTACTCTTGTGAAATAATCAAAAATTGATTCTGCAACTTCTTTATGTAAGCTTTCAAAATAAGCTCTCAAGGGTTGTAATCGAACCCTTTTAACTCTCTTCTCTTTGCTGAATGCTCTTTAGAGGGCTTCCCAAACTCCTTTGGTTGTTGTTTCTCGAGCAATCATCTCCAAGGTAGCTTCGTTAAGCCCTTGATAAATTGTAAAAAGAGCCTTTTGATTCTTTTCCCTCAAACTTCTAATTTGCTTCTTTCCATCATTATGCTGCCTCTTCTTCTTGAGAGGGCTTAGTATACCCATCTTAAATAAGTTTCCATGTTTCAAGAGAACCCATAAGTGCTTTCATTTGTAGACACCACAAATCATAATTTGTATTTGTGAGTTTGGAGACATGGGAATTTGGTCTTACGTATGAAGCCATCTATTGTTTAGTGGCTCTGAAACCAAATTTTTTAGAACATATGAAATTGATTTCTATATTGTATTATAATAAAAAAAAAAATAAATTACAAACTTATATAGCATTACAAGTGACTCTTTAGATCAAATCTAAAATGACTAATACACTTCTCAAATACCAAATACTATGAATGGAAATAAATACTATTTAATATAGGTGTTATGCATCTAAATAGAAACATTAAACTTAACTTTGATATGAAAATAAGTTTAATATTCAACATTATTGACTTAGGGTCCATTGGTCCCAAATTCACATGGAGGAAAGGGAGCTTATTTGAGCTGTTGGATAGAGGATTTTGTAATGAATTGTGGTGCCTGAATTTTTTGAGAATTCAATAAGATAGTTGAACGAAAAACCTTTGCCCAGAAGCTCATAGAGCCAGACCCCATTTACTAAGTTCCTTTCATCTTGGGACTTATGATCGAGTGTTTTGCAGATGCCGATCAATCTATCACTCAATCATAGGCCGCTCTATCATTATCTGATTTTTGGTTGTCTGATCACACTCAAAATTATGTATCTAGACCATTGACCTTTTGCTTTTGAAGTTTGATAGCTTTGTTTTAGGCACAGGTTGAAATAGCCCGGTCCAAACTGGCCTAAATAACTTTTGAACCCACTTTTCTATTTGGCCCAAAATGATTAACCTAAGTTATTTAGTAGTTTCGTACTAACTATTATTACAATTTGGATTTGCCGTAATTCGCCGATATGGGACGTCTCCTGCATCCAAGCAGGCAAGTGAATATCACTCTCTCCTGCTAAATTTGTGACGTACTCGTCACAACTGAATCGAATATAATTGCTAAACCAGAACCGGACCCTCAGGTATTGTAGTTTGCTAGTATCTCGAGCGGTTCCACCTCGTCTCATATGAGTAGCCCTTTCCTCGCAGATCCACTAGCTCTGCACAATTTTTCTGACTTAATGTGGCTCTGATACCCATTGAAACAGCCTAAATAACTTTTGGACCCACTTTTCTACTTGATCCAAAATGGTTAACCAAGTTATTTAGTAGTTTCATACTAATTATTATATACAATTCTAATTTGCATTTTTCTCGCATCCAAGCAGGCCGGTGAATTTCAGGCAGGTAGACGTACCTTTTCAGTTTCAATTAGGATGGTTCTTACATGATGATTTTACGGGTTTTGTGAATGCTAATTGGCAACCCACAACATCGTTGTGTGATACTGGCTAATAAATTGCAACATTAGAATAGGAAGTCCTTACGAATGTATTTAAACAAAATCGACATATGCTGGCTAGAGTTGATGGGATTTAAAAAAAAGCCTAAAGTTGAGGCATTTAGAGTTTCGTTAGAATTTGGAATTTTCTTTGTACAAAGAATTGGAGGTTATTCTTTCAAAAGAAGAACTTATATGGTTCTAAAAATCAAGAAGTGATTGGGTGGAATTTGGTGACCGAAATATGACCTTTTTCATGTACGCACTATTAAATGCAGGAAGAGAAATAGGATTGAAATGCTGCTTGATGTGAATTGGAATTGGATTGAGGATTAGGAGGCTTTGCAAAATTTAGTTTTATCCTTTTTTCGAAATTTGTATGAGGAGGTTTTCTTTTCTCCTGTCTACCCTATTTAAGGTATGTTTCCTGCTCTCACTAATTTGGATATGATGACTTTTTATGATCAAGTTGAGGTTGGCAAAGTCAAGGATGTGTTATTTAGGATGAAACCTTAGAAGGCTTCGAGGGGAGATGGTTTTCATTCTTGTTGTTTTTCAGAAATATTGGGATATTATTTATGACTCAATTTGTGTAGAGGTGGAGAGAATTTTTTCAGGTGGGGTTCTGGAGGAAAGTTTGAATAGCACTATGCTCACTCTTATTCCCAAAGTGGAGAATCCTTCTATGATATCTCAATTCAAACCTATATCTTTATGTAATTTGATTTATAAGGTCATTGTAAAGGTCATTGCCAATCATTTAAGAAAATGTCTGCCTTGCATAATTGCTCCCTATCAATCAAGTTTTGTTCCTGAAAGGCACATAACAGACAATACAAGAAGTGATTCATTCAATGAGGAATAAACAAGGTGGAAAGGGATTCATAGCTATTAAAGTAGATTTGGAGAAAGCATATGATCATATTAGGTGGGATTTCCTTTATGGTACGCTATTGGATGTGGGTCTGCCTTACTCTTTCATCTCAGTTATCAAGAGAAGTGTTTGCTCTTCTTTTATGTAGCTTCTTTGGATGGTAATATCACTAAGCCCTTTGTTTCTACTCGAGGCATTCGACAAGGGAGTCTCTCTCTCCTTATTTTTTTTGTGTTATGTATGGAGAGGCTGGCTCATAGTATCCATATGGTTGTTCAGGAATACAGTGGGCTCCCATCCAACTTAATTGACGTGGACCTTCTTTCACATATTTTTTTTTTTACCGATGATTCGAATCTATTTGTAGAAGCTAATTTAAAGCAGGTTGAGGTTGTGAAAGGTGTTTTGGAGGATTTTTCTAAATGTTCTGGCAAGAAGTTTAATTGCTCCAAAGCTCAAATTTTCTCTATTCAGAAAGTTATATCTTTGCATATGCATAGACATTTGGCAAATGCTATAGGTTTTACAGAAATGAAGGATTTGTGTAGATATTTGGGAATACTTCTCTTGCATTCTAGAGTGACGAAGAAGACTTACTAGGGTCTAGTAGACAAGGTGAAAAGGAAAATAGCGAGTTGGAATGCTACACAGATTTTTTTAGTCGGTAGAGTAACTCTTAACTCAATCTGTGTTAGCGACAATCCCTTTATTTTCAATTCAAACTACTAAGTTCATGGTGTCAATTTTTCATGAATTAGAGGTGTATTTGATCCGGTATTTGGGGCAGTAATGAGAATAGACAGAAGCTTCCTCTTGTTGGATGGCAACAGGTGTGTTTACCTAAGTCTTAGGGTGGACTTGGGTTTAGAAACCTATCTTCTATGAACAACACGTGCTTGTGTAAATTGCAGGGCAAGTTTTGATTGATTCAGATACCCTTTGGACTAAGGTGTTGAGGGCTAAATACAGAGTTCCTGATGAGGTTGTTCCTAGCTTACATCGACCCAGTGGTTTCTCTCTATGGTGAAATATCTGAATGGTTTGGAATTATGTATGTAATAACATTTTTTTAGGCTATGGGTAATGACAGGAGGGTTAAATTCTAGATGGATGCCTGGGTCCTTGGTTTACCAAAGCTTGTCGATTTTATTGGTGAGGATATTAGGGGGGTTGACTTTGAAGCCCCGATAGCTAATTTTACAACTTCTTCGGGTGATTGAGACTGGAGTAAGTTCAATTATTTGGTGCCGCATGATGTGTTGAACATATTACAACTGTGTTACCTCCCTTCCATCAGGTGGGGGATGACTCTCCTCCTTGGATCCAAATTGCTTCAAGCAAGTTCTCTCTGAAATCAACTTATTTGGATCAATCTCAGAGGCACTAGACTATTTGGTGGAGGAAGGTATGGTTATGGCCTTGCCTTCAAAGGATTGAAATGTTTTTATGGCTTGTAATAAACAATGGGTTGTTAATGAACTTTGAGAATTGCATGAGACATTTTGGTTCTTCTCCTCTGTCCTATTTGTTTTGCAGATATTGAAAATGTCATACATGTTCTACGAAGTTGTCCTTTTGCTAGGAAATTTGGAAGCTTCTAGTGCCTTAAACACTTTGGAATGAACTTGCAGAGGATAATTTATCTTTTTCGGAATGGATGTTGGGTAATCTGGATTCCAGTTTCTCATACCAAGATGACATTCCTTGGAAGTTGGCTTTCAAGGTCGAATGTTGGATGTTGTGGTGGAGGAGGAATGAATTTGTTCACAGCTTTGAGGATGGTTTCCCACGTCGTGATGGATGTTATAAAAATTCTATTTGGACTGATATTTTTATTCTGGGCGAGAACAACTATAATTTCATTAAGAATAAGCTTGCATTCCTCCTTTTGATATATATATATATATATATATATATATAACAGGAGACTAACACTTATTTTTCAGTCCATGATTTCTAGAAAACAGGGCCATGACTCTTGAAATAAAATAAAGAAAATGGACTCAACAAAATAACAAATGCTGCTCTATATTTTCCTAAGCTATGGCAAGCTACTGCCCATGTTTTCCAACTCAAATCATGAGCCCCATTTCACGTCCATCATGCTGCCTTCCCAAGTTGCATGCCTACATCCACTGATACCACATCATGCTGCCTTCCCACGTTGCATGCCTCCAAGCACATAGCTCATGGCGTCAGTCCATGTATCACAGGGTCTCTTTTGAGAACAAGTTGGGACTTCCATATCGTATCAGTTTTGTTGTTTATTTGGGCAAGTGTTCTATGGTCGAGGCATAAATATGATTTGTGTTTCATGGTTTGAAGTTGGCATTGGCAAAGGGAATCACTGAGCTGTAGGTGGAATGTGACAATTAGAAGGTACTAAAGAATAATAAAGTTTTTACTCAAAAGTGGATTAGCTGATTCGTGTTACCCCTGTTCATGATAAATTCATATTAATTATTATTATTATTATTATTATTTGCACCATAGTGTATCTCTCATGCTTAATAATAATAATAATAATAATAATAATAATATGAATATAATATCTAATAATATTTTCGTTGAAATTAAATTTAATTAACAGTTTATAAAAATAAATATTAAATTGCAAGGAAAAATATAGGAGCCTAGCTAACTTTACGGTAGGTATTTAAAAGTCTGAATGTGGAGTATAGCTAAAGTACACTTAATCATCTACAACATGAAACGTGTAAAACTGTATAACCTTTTTCTAATATGAAATCTAATTGAATTGTGTTATTGGAAATATGAAATAATTGATAAATCCATATTATTGATATAATATAATAATTATTTAAAATAATTTATACCTTTCCACTCAAAAATAAAATTACATCATAAATATCTAATAAAATGATATTCGATTTCACCGAAAAAAATTTAAACACTTCAAATATCAATTTTTGGTTAAAAATTGCCTATGCATACAATGAGACTTTATAGAAAATTATTGTTAATTTTCTCTAATGTCTATAATTACGTGATTTTTTATTTATTAATCGATAATAATTAAATTTTTAAAAAAAATATTAATTAACTTTATATTCATAAAATAAAAATTAATAATTAATAAAAATTAAAATACATAATTTTTATATATTTAAAATATTATATTACATTCAATTTTTTTAATTTATTAATTTAAGTATCGAAATAATTATTATAGGCGTCAATTATTCCTCATCATTTTTTTATAAATTGACTAGTCGGCAGTATAAATGAAATTATATTATATATACTATCCAATTAACATAATTGCATAATTTGATTGTAATTTTTAAAGTTTTAGGTTTTGAGTTCACTTTTTATTTCCAGCATTTTGAAAATTTTTGATCTTATACACTATTTGCCCCAAACAGGGTTGATCGGTTGTCAACAATTCAGTGATTTGATTGTCGGATGAATTGGTTCCACCGACTTAATTATTTATCTAAAATTTGATAAAAAGAAAAACAAATCTTGTCTAATAATTGATTCAAAAAAAATCTTGTCTAATAAATAAGTGGGAAGAGTCAAGAACATTGAGATTTCCTATTATATTCCTACATACATATAATCATAAATTTATTTTATTTTTTAACAATTTAATTTAATTAGTCAAATATACTGATATTTTATTTAAATTTAAATTGATAAAAAAATTATTTTAACATTTAAATTCTATGTAATTAATATTATCATAATCTACAACAAAAGTTTATAAAAATAATGAAAAATAATAATAACTTTTAGTAAATAAATATTTATTTAACAAATTACTCTTTGCATCGTTTTAGAGATTTTTTTTTATTTTAAATTATTTGTCAATTTGAAAATTTTAAGATAATATTAATTGTTATTTTTTATACATTAAAAAAAGTATAATTATTTAAAGAGTATTTTAAATAAATTATTATAAAATTTTTTAAAATTAAAGATATTAATTAGTCTTATTGATTTGGATGTATAAAATTTTAAATAATAAATATTGTTAGATAAAAATAGTAAATTGGTATAAAATTTATTTTTAATATTACAATAACTAAATGTAAAAATAAAAATATTATTATTCAACCATATTTAAACTTTTAATAATATAAAAATAATATAATTAATAAACGTAAGAGTATTTAAACTTTACAAAAATTTTATATTTTTGTGATTAGAGTAATACATTAATTTAAACTTTTTAATGTAAAATTTACTATATGTCAATATAAATAGAAATTTTTCTATAGTTATAATTCAACTTAATATTTTAATTTTTTGAATCTTTATGAATTCTTGTATGTATAAATATTTGCATTTTTTCAAAATAATTAATAAATTGTAATATAAATAATAAAAATTAAATAATAGCAAAAAATTATATATTATAAATTTTTATTAATACAATAATAATAAAGTAAAAAATAATTAATGATGATATGAAATTGAGAAAGAAAGGTAGAATTTAAGTGTGTATGATTAAGTTTAGTCTCAATGGATCACGCTTTCTTATTTTATTCTTTTTTTTCTTTATTTTCTAATAATGCATAATCACCATCTTGCTGCCACCCATAGCTATCATACAGAGCTGCTATACGTACGGATATACCCGTTTGCTCACCATCGATAGACGGCCATTTAATTTCCTTTCTACACTTGTGCGGATAGAGTTGTAGTATATCTGGATTTGCTCTTCTACTCTCCATCACGTTAGATGAGTTGGATTTCTCTCTAATGAGTTTGGGTCCCAACTAGCCCGACTTGCTTCAATCGCCGCATGGTAATAGGTCAGTTTGCATAATGAACTCTGATGGATTTTTGAGTGTGGTTGTTTGCTAATAAATCAGTTTGCGTAGTGAGTTCTAATGGATTTTAGGCTTATCTCTCGTACCAGAAACGCGACCTTGATCTGAATGTCAGTGCTCGGATAATTCAAAAATACATGATTTATTTAGTTAATGTAAGCATTTTGAATTTTATTGTTTTAGATGATTTTAATATACTAATTTTTACTTCTAAATAAAATATCAAAATAAAAAATTTTAAAATTTTTTTAATGAGAGTACAGTTTTGAAAATAATTTTTTCATAATATTAAAATAAAATTAATTAACAATAAAATATATGATAAAAATTAGTCCAATCTTTCAAATGTGTAGATAATAAAAATCAATAATTTTAACTAAAATAAAATTATTAATTTTGAAATTCTTATTGCATTAAGATAAATTTTATTTTATCTTTATATTAATTGGATTATAATAAATTTTTAAATAGTAAGTGAATAAAATTAAAAAAAAATCATATTCACCTACCATATTTATAATATTTTATTTATAACAATAAAATTAACTTTAACGTATCTTTTTTTTTTATTTTAATATAATATTTCAATCTAACTTTAATTATATATAACCTGTTTGGTAAACTATCTATTAATTGTAGTTTATATCAGCACTTAAATAAAAGTTTTTCTTTTCTTATCAATTAATAGATGATTTAATTTGATTTCTTAAACATTATTACCCTTTTAAATTTTATTAATCACAAAAATTTTTATTTCTTGGTATAAAAATAAATATTTTTTTCATCTCATAATTTTTATTTATTTTAATTTATATTTATTTTAAAAATATTAAAATATATTATATTTTTTTAATATAAAATTATGAGACAGAAAAGATATATTTTTAATATTATATATATTATATTAAATTAATAATTATATATCAATTTAATAATAACATAAATAAATTCGATTATAGATACAAATCCAACGGTGCTCATGTCTATCATAAACCTTGAATCCACGTACACGATTTAGCAGTGAACTTTTGAATCGTGCGTTACTGTCTCTCTCTCTCTCTCAACAAATATATTAATATATTAATATTAGCCTATTTATATCTTACATTTATTATTCTTGTTTTTGCCACCTTTGCTACCCTAAAATTTTTAATATATATATATGGAAGCTCACAGTTCCTCCCTACAATACTAATAAGCTCCCAAACATATCTCAAACACCAACCCTAATGAATTCTCAATCCAGCTCCTCTTCCTTCACCTCTTCTTCCTCATGGGTGCTTATAGAACCCTCTCCTTCTGAATTTGATGGCGATCTTTCTCTTGAAGTCATGAGTTTCTCATCATCGTCCATGGATTCTTTAGATGAACCATTATCACCCCTTTTCTCTTCATCAGCGTCTGAGCTTGATTCGCTTGAATCAGAATCAGCTGAGGAAGAAGAGATTGAGAATTTGAAGAATTCATCATCTGTGAAACTATTGGCAGGAGGAGGCCTATTTCCTCCACCAATTTCTTGCTTAAACTTATTCAAAACAGGGAGACCTTGCACATACCTTTCTTTCAGTGAAGAAGATGGTAGCTTTGCCCTTGAGAAGATAAGAATCCCTAGGAGAGACATGTTTATTGCTAGTAGAGAAGATGGGAGGCTGAAGCTGTTCTTTCATCAGGAAGACCAAGAAGAAGATGATGAAGAGGAAGAGGAAGAAGCAGGAGACGATCAAGAAGAAGAAGAAGCAGAAAAAGGAGAAGAAGAAGGAGAAGAGAAGGAGGAGAATTGATCAAATGAAGTCGTAAGTTAAAGAGTGTTATGGTGTTTTCTTGAGCAAATTTGTTTGGTAGTGTGTGTGCGTGTCTTGAGAGACTTTGCTTCTATGTTTTTAGATTTGCCTTTGCCTTTGAATGATGTTGTTTGCCAAAGAAAAATTAGGCAATTTAATGTTTTCCTTAAGTTAGATCTAAAAGAAAAATTCTTCTTCATTCCATGTCTCATAATTTTCATATGAAAGAGGATTGAAACTTAAAAGTAAAATTAAAAAAAGATACTGAAATGAAAATAAAAATTATATTATTCGCGCCAAAAATAATTTTTTAAAAGTTATCAGAATAAATTATATTTATTATTCGACTAATTCTTTAAACCAGTTATTAATTACTTTTAATAATTCATATAAACGTTAACTTTTTAATTTATTTATCGTTTTATTTAATTTTGAAATTTCAAATCTTGTTTAACATAAGATTAAGAATTTAAAGAAAACAATTTATTCGTGCCAAAATTAGTATTTAAAATAAATATAATAACTAAATCATATTTATTATTTGATTAATTTTTTAAATCAGTTATTAATTACTTTTAATAATTCACATAAATGTTAACTTTTCAATGTGATTGTCATTTTATTTAATTTTGATCTTGTAATTGTCTAAATTATTAAAAAAATTAAAGATTTAAAAAGAAATTTATTCGCCCCAAAATTAATATTTAAAAAAATATAATAACTAAATTATATTTATTATTGGATTAATTCTTTAAATTAGTTATTAATTACTTCAAATATTTAATATAGAAGTCAAGTTTCCTATGTTGTAATTTTATTTAATTTTGATCCTTCAAAATAATATTTAACAAATAATTATCTAAATTATTAAAAAAATTAAGAATTTAAAAAAAAGTAAATAACTTAAATATTATATCATTCACATCAAAATTAGTATCATATTCGACTAATTCGTTAAATTTGAAAGATTTCAGATTTTATTTTTTCAATTATTTTAAAAAATTAAAAAAAAATTTATATAAATACTAATTTTTTAATGTAATTATAATTTATTTAATTTTAAGTTTTTTTTTAAAAAAAATTAAGGGTTCTTTCTTTTTTAAATGGAAAAATTAAGGGTTAAAATGTTAATTGAATTTTTCATGTAAAGATTATTATTTTTATGATATAATAGGTAGCTAAATTGTATGGAAGGATGAGTCTCCATGATGCTTATGCCAACGAAGATGAATGAGTGAAATAAATAAAAATACAAACGGACTCTTAATTACCTAATGAATGCACCAAACATTTGTATGGCAAGCCAATTCATCACTTAACAAACCAGCCAAACTTCCTATATATTTTTTAAGTTTTCATCAGTAACGCATGCCTTCCGTTGCACTCTCTTTGTTGACTGTGCCAGTGAAAGAACCAAGCGAAAGGACCAAGTGAGAGTGTAACTCGTGAAAGCTCAATTTCGTTTTTTAATTGGAATTAGGAATCGGAAGAGTAGAACCTGAAATCTCTTAGATTTATTTAAATACACTTTTCACCGAATTAAATCTGTAAATAATTTTTTAACATTTTCTTAATCATGGTTAAATTAAATATTTATATACACATATATAAAGAATTATATATCAATTTAAATGCAAAGGGCAATTAAAATTTATTATTACCTTATTTTACTTTAATTTTACTTTATACTAAATTCTTTTTTATTAATTAAATTTTATTATTTTAATATTTAATAATTTTATTAATTTCTAACGATAATTTTATTAATATTTAATTTTGAATATATTAAAGATGAATGTACAGTTTTTATCTTTCTTAGAGTGATGGAGCTATGAGGCAAGAAGTTTTAGAAGGGGGACCAGAGGAGTTCACTGGTCTTCTTTTAATCACAAATCAGCATAAGTGATAGCCTCACCTTGAATTATTCTACAATAAACTTTTCAAAAGTTAAAAGGAAAAGAAAAGAAGAGTGTGGGAATCAAAAGGAACCAATATTACATGACCATGAAGGCAAGGAAAAAAACAAAAAAAGAATAAAAGCTATGGAGTCTGCAGACTCCATGGAATAGGGAGTTGCTTAATAATCAGAGTTTAAATGAAATTATACCTCTGTAGAAAATATTTTCGAACCAAATAATTTACTTTTTATTATTTAATTTTAATTTAAAAAAATAAAATTTATTAACAAAATTATATATAAAAATCTTAAAGAATTTAATTATTTTAATTTGAAAAATTAGTTAAACAGATTAAAAATAATTAATAAGAAGGAGACAGCATCAAGTAATTGCACAAAAGCTGTTTAGTTGAACTGAAGTACAGTTTCAACAAGCTATTTATTTTTAGATAAATGTTCCTTTCGTGTTGGAATAAGATATCTATTTTTAGCTAAATGTGCTGTAACTAATCTAGCTGGTAGCTGACATTTTCCGCGCCGTTCTCTCTTCTTTTCTTCAGTTGTATATAAGACGAAGTTATCATTTTCGGTAATTGATTTGAATGATGAGAATTTTCGCAACGGACATATTTTTTTATGGTATCAAAGTCTTAAATTTAGCACTTCTTTGCAAGCTTTATCTTTTCAATCTTTTTTAATTTATCATTGGCAGAATCACGTAAGCAAATTAGTGTATATAATTTAAACCATGGTTCTGTAGTTGTAACTCTAGTGCTAACTTCATTCGATATTTATTTTGTAACAAAAACTTTTTTTTTTTAGAGTTTTAGTTTGCAAACAAATAACAATTTTTTATTGAAGCTTCTGTTTAGCGTTCTTCCGGAGATTAATGGTTTTTTTTTCGTGAATTTAGTATAACAAGCTAGTTTAGAATCGATTCTTAAGATTTTTTTTCCTTTATTTTGATTATTTTCTATTTAGAAGATGCTAAATAGATATGGAATAAGTTATATATATATATATATATATATATATATATATATATATATATATATATATATATATATATATATATATATATATTTATTTATTTATTTATTTATTTATTTATTTATTAGATGGTTTTATTCTTCAAATCAACCTAGCTATTGGTATTGTATTTGGAGTTCTTAATTAATCTAAAGGAAAACTTACTGCTTAATCCCTATAATATGGAAAAACTCACTAGTTAGTCCATCCATTTTAAAAAATACATTAAAATATTTCTAACATTTTAAAAAGTCTACTAGTTAGTCTATCTGTTAATTTTGCCATTAAGTATTTTATTATTTAGTTATTATGGTTTTAAAAAAACTTATTAGTTGTTTTTTCGAATTTTAAAAAGTTTACTAATTAGTCTCTTCATATTAGTGGCATCTTAAACTTTTTTTGAAATATTTAATGGCTAAAACTAATAAAAAGACTAACTAGTAGATTTTTTAAAGTGTCAGAGATTTTAATGTATTTTTCAAAATCGAAAAACTAACTAATGAGTTTCTCTATACCATAGGGACTAAATAATAATTTTTCCTAATCTGAATCACTCAACGAAGCAAATTCACTATGCAAAACTATTTTTCAATGATCCTATTAGTATTTCCACATTTCACCTCATTTCTACAATATCAGCCCTTTTCTATTACATCTATTGTTTCATATTCTAATTCACATACAATTCATGACATTGAGTTTGTTCAACCACCTTAGATTATGGACACAAGTGCCACAAATTATATCATTTGGGACCTATCTTTTTTTATTAAATTTTTTTTTCAAACACTTTTATGTTTTTGCAAAATGGGTATAGAGTTCAAATGACAAGAATTAGTATAATTTAGTTAAACCCCTCTCTTGTTCTTCACAATGTGTTTTTAGTTCCATCTTTTAACTCAACTTTTTGTCTATTAGTAAACTTATCAAAAATTTGAAACTCTATTTTGTTGTTTTATTTAATTATTATTTCATTTAAGATTTTTCATTATTGAACACAATTGATTTAGCTAAATAGAAAGATAGCTTATTTTTCTTTTTGGTGCAATATAACAAGCTATTTTAATTATTTTTTGATACATGACATCATAGATCGAGTCGTCTAGCTAATAATAATTGAAAATATTTGTAATCTCAATTCTCTCTACCTTCCAGCAAATTAGATCTTTCTTGTTATACCTATTCAAAAGCAAAGCAAAAACGATTACCTTTACTATATGTTTTCAATATTAAGTCATTTTTTTATCTTGTTCATATGAATGTATGGAGTCCTTATTTAAAAAAATATAAATATAAATAATTATTTTCTTTCCATAGTTGATAATTTTACAAAAGGTATAGAGGTTTTTCTCATGGAATCTAAGTGTTAAGTTTTACTTATTTTTCCTCAAGATTTACAATTTTATTCAAACTTAATTTTAGACTTTCAATAAATAGATCTAAACTGATAATGGGACCGAGCTTTTATTGCAAACCTTATTTACTCCCAAACATGTGTTATGTCAAAGTAGTTATATCTACACTCCTCAACAGAACGGAGTTGTAGGATGAAAAAGCATCAGCATATTCTTAATTTTGCTAGAGCTCTCATCTTTCATTATCATCTTCCTATTTAGTTTCGGGTCTTGCTATCCTTATAATCAATCATCTCATTAATATGAATTCTTATGGCTCAATATATGAAAATTTTCTCTTTTGAGCTATTATTTCATAAATCTCCCTCCCTTTTCAATTTTTGTATTTTTCCTTTAATATTATTGCTTACAAAAATTTGACTCTAAGTCTAAATGTATTTTCTTTGGCTATCCTATTGGTACCTTTGACACTTCTTTTACTTTTAGAAATGTTTTTTTTACCATCAACAATTTTCCCTTTGTCATTTACTCTTTCTACTTATTCTACTTATGTACCATATTTGGTTTTGTCTGTTATTCTTAATTCATTTCCTTTTGACCAACATGACATTGGTTCACACTCACAACCCACCACTTTTCCATAATTTATTCCTGGTAATGTTTCAACTTCTCTTTCATCTGAAACATCTTAATCAATTTAACACTTTATCTAAACGCTTATCCTTGATTAGGGGAGAGCATATTTTGGTCTAAACCGAAAAACCGAACTGAATCGGTTGATTTCGATTTTTCGGTTCGGTTTTTCAGAATAATCGGTTTGGTTCGGTTATTATATTTAAAATTATTCGGTTTTCGGTTTGATTCGGTTTAAACATGTTAAATAACTGATCAAACCGAAAAACTGATTTAGTGGATAGGCCCAAGTCCAAGCCCGAGCCTAAGCCCTCCCTTTGGCCTCTCGTACCCAACCCAGCACCCTAACCCCTCCATCCCTTTCGGCCCCAAGCCCAACCCAGCAGATTTCAGTTTGAACCGAACCGAACCGAACCGATTTCAAATTGGTTCAGTTATATCTTCATAATCGGTTTTTTCGATTTTTAAAATTTTAACATTTCGGTTTTCGATTTTATCGGTTTGGTTCGGTTCGGAACCAAACCGATCGATTGCACAGCCCTATCCTTGATGGAGAAAAGTTTCAGAAATACTAAATTGCCTTATTATCTTTGTGAGTATCATGTTGCTTTGTAATCTTTATCTTTTCCTTCTACTTCTTATAATGTTGCTTATCCTATTCATAATTATGTTCCTTTAATAAATTGTCTCCATTGTATAAAATTTTTATCCTTATTGTCTCTGTTCTTTCACTATAAAAAATTTATGGATTATTAACGGGTTTTTTCCTTGGTAATCTTGTAAACTCGTTGGTAAATTTTTACCAACGGCTTTCAAATTCGTTAGTAATACTAACGGATTTACTAAGTTATTATTACTAACGGATTTTAAATCCGTTAGTAAATTTTGAGAAAAATAATTTACTAACAGATTTAAATCCATTGGTAAATCCGTTAGTAAATTTATTGAAAATTTAAATAATTTTATAATAATTATTGTTTCGACTAAATAATAAATTTTATTATTAATATTATTTTTTATTAATTCAATAAGATTTAAAATTATATTATTATTGTTACTAAATTCTTAATTTATGTCAAATATTTATTAGAAATATATAGAAAGTTGAAATAAGAGAAGAGTAAATGAGAGAAAATGATAAAAAAAAAAAAAGAAAGAAAAAAGAGAAAAGAAAAAAATGATAGAAAAAAAATTATGAAAAAGAAAGAAGAATAAGAGTAGAGTTAAAAGATGATTAGAAAAATGAGGGAAAAAAAAAAGAGAAAATGATTAGAGAAGAAAATAATATGAGAGGAAATAATATGAATGATAATTATAGAGAAAATGAAGAATAAGAGAAGAAAGGGAAGAAAATAATGGAAAAGAAAATGGAGAAAGTGAAAGGAAAATTATGGAGAAAAATAAAGAAAATAATAGAAGAGGGAAGAGAATGAGATAAAAAAAAAAGGATAAGAAACGAAAGGAAAATAATAGAAAAAAATGAGATGAAAAAAATGAGATAATTATTGAGAAAATGAAGAATAAGATAAGAAAGTGAAGAAAATAATGGAAAAGAAAATGGAGAAAGTGAAAGGAAAATTATAGAAGAAAATAAAGAAAATAATAGAAGAGGGAAGAGAATGAGATAAAAGAGGATAATAAATAAAAGGAAAATAATAGGAAAAAAATGAAAAGAAAAAAATGAAATAAGAAAGTTAAATGAAAGAAAGTAATAGAAAATGAAAGAAAATGAAAGAAAGGGAAAGAAAATGGAAGAAATAAAAATGATAAAAGGAGAAGAGGTGGTGTTATATTTATAAATGCGGATTATGAACGAATGTATTAATGGATTTGAATCCGTTATTAAATTTTGAAAATAAACGCAGGCTCTTTTCCCTCCAAGAATTACTAACGGATTTGAAATTTATTAGTAAATTCGTTGGTAACAAAAAAATGTGGGTTTTTAAAAAACGAGCACGAAAATTTTACGTGGAATGTCATTTTAAATTTATCAACGAGTAAATTTAACATTTTTTTCTCACTAATTAAACGATAAAATTTAGTAATGGATTATCAAATCCGTTAATAATTTTTTGAACACATTACTAACGGATTTATAGTCCGTTAGTAAATTTTTGAACACATTACTAACAGATTTAGAGTAGGTTAGTAATTTAAACACTTTTTAAATTTACTAACAAATTAAAATCCGTTAGTGAATTACCAACAGATTTTAAGTCTGTTAGTAAATTTTAACACTACTTATTTTATATATTTATAAATTACCAACGGATTTTGAAATCCGTTGGTAATACTAATAGATTACCAATGAATTTCAAATCTGTTGGTAAATTTTTACACAAAATGTTTTACATTAATATTTACTAATGGATGAAAATCCATTAGTAGAATTCGTTAGTAAATCATAACTTTTTTATAGTGTTTAAACCTCATTCCTATGACCAATCTCTTAAGTTTGATTATTAGAAAGAGGCTATGAGGGTTGAGCTTTACGTTTTGGAATTTGATTATACTACACAATTTTCTAAAAAAGCTAAACCAGTTGGTTATAAATGGGTGTGTAAAGTCACAATCAAATAAGGTTTGATTATCAAGAGACTTTCAGTCCTTTTGCAAAACATACTACTTTAAGAATAAAGTTAAGTTGGTGTGCAGGTAGCAAAAGCTTTTTTATGGGTTACAATAGGCCTTTAGGTAATGGAACATTAAGTTCACAAGTTTGTTGAAGAAAGAATTCTATCGATCTAAATTTGATTGCTCTTTATTCACTAAACAATATGTAGACCCCTAATTTTTATACCATGAGGTGCGTATGCACATATAAAGTAGTAAAAACCTGACGATGAAGATTACACCAGAGTTATAGAGCATTCTAAATTAATTTTAGAGTATTGAAGTGTTTCATACCATGAAGAGAAAAAAAATAAAAAATAAAAATTAATAAGCCTAGGGCTAAAACAGTCTTTTTCTCTTGTGTTTTTAGGTTTTTTCATGATCTGAAGGAGCAATTGGGCTTTAAGAATCATGGCCTAGGCTTAAAACTGCAAATGTGGCCTAATGAGCCACTCAACATAGCCCATTCGGCCAAGGCATGGACAAGGTGGCAAGCTTATAAATTTTTAGATTTGTGTGGGTCCACATGACTGATAATTAATAATTAATTAAATAAAAAAATAAAAGGATATCTACCTATTTTTAAGAGTGATAGCCGGCTATGCAAAGTGGAAGAGAATGAGAGAGCTCTTCATACATTAAGACACTCAATCTCAATCCTAACTTACTAATATATATTCATCTCTTCAATTCTCAAGTGTAAGAGATAGTCAATTACTATCAGAAAAGAGTCCTAGGTAGTCGTCCATCTCCCTTGATCACCTCTGAAAATCTTCTTCTCTTCCATTAAAGGGAAGAAAAATCAAGAAACCCTTGCATACAAGCTTGCGGCCAACATTTTCTCCCTTCAAAGGTAAGTTTTTTCTTCATTCTTTGCTTGCTTTCTTCTGCGTTTAATTAAATTACAATATAATATAATTTATTCAAATATTCTTAATTGACTTTGATGTTTAGAATATCCCCTTAAAGCATTCTTGATAGTAATCATAATTCTGTACATGTAAAAGAGATAAATTACTTACGTTCAAAACTCAATTTTAAATGGAGCCACTTCACATTATGGAAATATTTTTCATGGATTCTTTATGCAATTCCATGCAATTTTCTTGAACTATATTTTGATTTTTCTTGAATTAGTTATGATTTTTTCTGATTATGCAATCCAAAATTTCTAGACAATGTCCGCTAGTCTCATGGATCACCTTTATGGGCGATTCTTGCTTTTCAATTTGTCCAATTATGTTCCTTTTGTGTTCTTTGCTTGTTCTTGATATTTTTTTTGTGTTTAATGTTTATTTTGACCATGTTAATATATCTTTTAGTGTTAGTATAGGAATTAGAAGATAGATAGGACATTCCTTGCGAGGCCTTAGTTAGGCTAAATTCCATGTAAGATGGAATTGTAATCATATTAGGATTCTGTTTTCTTTTAAATTTTCAAACTTGAATTTGAATTTATTTAATTCTGAATTTTTTTTTTAATTTTATTTAATTTCTGGCTTATCTTTATTTTATTTTATTTAAATAATTTATTTTAATTAAATGGGTAAATAATATGGTGAAAATTCCAAAATGCCCTTGATACATGATGGAAAATTCCCTTAAGCCTTTGATTGGACTTTAGCATGAAATAAACTTAGGAACGTGTTAATTAGCACAATTTAGTAATTTCGCCATCTTATCTAAAATAGATATTTGGCATGTTAGGCTAAAGGATACATGTGCTTTAAGTGTTTTGGGTGTCAAATTTGTATAAAATAATGTTTGCATTTGCCTAAAAATATTTCCTATTTAATATGCTAAGACATAATATAAGAATCAATATAGGGGGCATAGTAATAGTTCTTAGGTAAATTCAAGCGAAAAGGATGCCTAACACCTTTCCTCTGTCAACTTTCCAAGCTTAGGCCATTGGATTATGGATTATGAAGGATAATGGACCTCTACTTAGGGGTGAGTGTTACCTCATTCTTCTAAATTTTTTCTTGTTCTTATTAGGTTAGAGACTCCTTTTTTCTAGTCTTTATCGAGAAATAAAATATCTAGGTCCCATGGTACTATTATGGAAAGACGAGACTATAACTATTTATGGAGAACTCATGCGCCCACAGTCTGGCAACTCTGCTAGGGATAGAGGAAGTAACCTTGTATGACTCATATCTTATTCTTGTATTACTTATGAAATCTTTGCATTGCACAAGTACCTTTACACACACTATAACACCTATTAAACCTTTAGCTCTACGATTTAGATCGAGGAGGTACTATGTCCCGTTCGAGCTAGTATAAATCGGTTGCATCACAATTTACTAATCTATCAACTGAGGGTCATTTACACCTTTGTCTTCCTTTGTGGTTGGAAATAGGAAGCCTATCAACTGAGGGTCCCAACCATGACGGGAGCCATCTACTGACCCTAAACAAAGTATAAGGTGGAACCCATGCTGAGCCCTAAAAATAAGCAACCTTAGGACCTTGTTTGTATGTTATGTGTTGTCTATCTACCCTATGTGTTAGATGTATAAGTCTAAAGGAGCATGAAATGAACTTTAGCCTAAATGTTGAATATGAAATCCATATAACACATGGCGAAGTAAATTTCTAAGCTCATTATTATATCTCCTAAAGGGTAAGTGGAAGCCCACGTATACATCCAATATCTAGGATGGATAGTCATTATTTGTTAAGTAGAGAGGAACTGTCCAAGCCTATAATCCTTTATTGATATAAGCCCAATGTACAGTTGAGTCATAGGTATATGAAGTGTTAGATTTTCAAATGACACCTACCCTTTTATACGTGAGTGTTGGAGGATAAGAAAGGTGCTTATAGTTCTGGTTCTTTAGTCCTACCTAAATGGTTTACCTAGTTCGCATGTTCTGATTCCAAATAAGGTTAAGGTTGAGTAAGTTGCATGTACATATGTACATACATTCATCCATGCATACTTATATCATGATATTAACCTTCTACCCATTTGATTGTACAAAGGTTAGGAAAACATGTCTATAAGAGGGAATACTCAAGAGATAGAGGACTTGTGAAAAAATTTTCAAGAGTTAGATGCTAGGAGGATGAGAATCAGAGATCGTATATGTGAGCTGTTGATGGAGAATATGGAGTTTGATGCTCAATTCCTTATACTCAAAGAACTCGATTGCACATCCCAATAAGGAAGCTCCATAAGCCCCAAAGCCAACTAAGAAGTAGTTCACTGAGTTGCCCATTCCAATAGAAGAGTTATTCCTGCACTTGAAAGAGAAAGGTCTATTGTACCCCTTGGCTCCTAGACCACTACCAAACCCCCTACCAGCCAACTTCAACTTCAACCTATTTTGTCTGTTTCATCAAATAGTTGGACATGTGATCAAGCATAAATTAGACGCATTTTTTCTATTATTATTGATGCTAAATTATACATTTTCTAGTTAATTTTGTACTTTTGATCATATTTTGCAGAAAATAATGAAAAATGAAGATTTGGTGAAAAATGGCCTCAAGTACACGAAAAGTTGATTGGGCCGGAGCAATTTGTGCAAATCACCCTCAAGAATGACCAAGGAAACTGCACAAGTAGATGGAAGCAAGAAACTAAAACTCAAGATTTTGATGTGCCAGAATCAATTTGCCCAAATCATTGGGCAAATCGACAGATTACACAGACTAGCAGAACTACCTAGACCTTTGGCCAGCGATTTACTCAAATCACTTGGCAAATCGATTATCGCAGAACAGAGAAGAACGACACAGACTCACGACAAGGGCAAGCGATTTGCCCAAATCACTAGGCAAATCGATCATTGCAGGCAGAAAAGTGCAGAACGGCGGGAAATACTAAAATTCGAATTTCAAGAGTTCCAATCCATCTCAAACACACCAAGACACATCTGAAACAAATCAAACACTCTGCAAAAAGAATTTTTTCACTTAAGAAAGTCCATTTATGAAGACACACAATCAAGGAGGGAATTAGAAACCAAATTGAATAGGAATTCCATCTCACAAAGGGTTGTTCTAGGGTTTTTCATCCATAAAAGGGACAGCAAACCAGCAGCAAAGAGATCATCCAGCACACATCAAGCAGCACTGAATCTGCCTTCTTTTCTTCTTTCTTTTCTCTTTGTGTTTTCTTTACAAGCCATGAGTGGCTAAATACATTTTTCTTCTAGTTGAAGTTGGAGAAATTTCAGTTTATTTGTGAATTGAGAGATCTGAAACTCTATTGTTATCCTTCTATTTTTCAGTATTTATGCAACTTTATTCTTCATGTCATTATTACTTTGTTGTTAGGATCAATAAGGCTCGTTGCTTTTAATTGCAAAGTAATATATTATTAGTTTGAATATTTTAGGTTCGTAATTACTTAGATTGTTCAAATGCAAGTAACAATTAGTGTAACAACTAAGAGGTTGCATGATCTAACTCACCACACGGTTGGCTAAGTTAGAATTAGGTCTCTCTATTTCTTAAAGCAGTTAACAGTCGAAAAATAAAAACCCTCAAGGACATTCCTTGGTGACTTGTTAACTAGTGTTTGATTAGCGAACGTTTCCTAATCAATTTAAACCTAAGGAGAGAGTTGGTTGTGAGGAACGTCTTCCATAACTTAAACTAATTTATTGAAATAAATAGAAGAATCAAAGTATCAATGATCAATTCTCAAGACTGAAATGGATCCTACACTAGAATCTTTTTATCATTGATTTACTCTTCTTTTAATCATTGCTTTCTTATATTATTTTAGTTTTAGTCTTAGTTCATCATCATTAAAAACCACCCCCTTATTTTACTTTTATTGTTAATTTGTCCAACTCATTATTAGAAAAGTCATAGTGTCAATTTCCTATGGATTCGATCTTATTACCACTATCTGCAGTTTTTAATTGTTGATTATTAATAGGTTATTTTTTAACAGTTTCGACAACCGCTATCAGCATAATACCAACAAATATAAAATTCAAGATTTCCTTATGGTAGGCACATCATCCTACCCAAAGAAGGAAAAGATAGGCTCAAGCACGAACATTCAACTGAATGAATAGGAACTCTGTAAAGTTTAGATCAAAGCTCATTAGAGCTTATTTTGTAATAAGACCAAAATTTTCTATTAATAAAATTTGAGTTCCTTTTATCTTTTTCTTTACTTTTATCTTGTTCCTACTCATATAATTGGACAATCTAAGCATGTTTCTTCCTAATCAATGTGCAATCAAGTGATAAAAAGCCCATGCATGTATTGCATCAACTCATACATCATATTATCCCTTTGTGTTGTATAGCCATTACAATTCCAAAGTCAATTGAGAGTGTCACTTATTTAGCCTAAAGAGGGTTACAAATTTTTAAAGACTAAGCTAACAAGAATCAGTGTGTTTGAAAGCTCAGTACTGGTAAACATTTGAGATTACCTATCATGTCTGAGAGGAAAGAGATTAGGGTCATGGTTAATGAACTGGTTGATGAATCCTTCAATAGAAAGATGGAGAGAGCATATGAGAATAACCAATGGGGAATATGCAAGATCCAAAAGACCTTTAAAAGAGGAAGGAGGATCCAAAAGTGATAAAGAAGGTCAGCCTAGAAAGAAAGCAACCTTTGAGGCCCACTATGCCTTAATAGAAAAGATGGAAAAGGTTGAAGCTAGCCTTAAAAAGCGATCCAAGCTTTAAGGAATGGGTGACACAGATGATTTGAGACTCCAGACACAAGTCCAGTTGCCAGGTAAGTTCAGGATGCCATCTTTACTTATGTTTGATGGGCTTGGATATCCAACTACCCATGTTAAGTGGTATTTGCTCATCATGAAGATGATTGGGTTAGGGGATGACCAAATCACTCTTTTCCTCTATCATTAGGAGTTATTGTATCATGGTACTATAATTTGGGAAAGGAAATCAGGAAGGACTAGAACTACTTGATCGAGGCATTCATTGGGTATATCAGCCCCTCTAGTTCATCTGCACGCTTGAAAATATTTTTCATTTCTACAATAGAATCAGTTTTCTTCACATCTAATGCAGCGTTAAGGTTCATAAGTTTTTGAAAAATTCACCAAACTAAGGTTTGTTTTTATCTTCAAAATTTGAACTCAAACTCATATCTTATCCTGATAATGATTGGCTAAAAACATTTGGAGATTTATGACTGGGTTTTTCTGTGCTTTTGGGATAATTTTTAATTAGTTGAAAGTCAAAGAAATAAAGTAGTGTCTAAAAGCTAATTTATAGTTGCAACTACTTCAGAAATTCTTTGGTTAATTTCTTTTTCTATTGGCTGATTTTAATTTGCATTTTTCTTAACCAATGCAACTACATTGTGATGATATGTCAACTATTCCAATTTCGAAGAACCTAGTCTTTCATGAAAGAATCAAATACATCGAAACAGCCTGCCATTTCATTAGAAGAAAAGTTATGCATGGCATCACTAAACCAAAGTATATAAATAATAAAGAGTAGATAGCTAAAATGTATACTAAAGCTTTGCATCCAATTCAAGCATTTGTTGAGCAAGTTGAACATCAATATTATATATGTTTAACTTGAGGTAGAGTATCAAGTTTAACTAAAGATTGAAGACTCAAAGAATTACCTAAGAAGTATTAGGTGAAGAGCAGAAATAGTTTTAGCAAGCTATTTATTTTTAAGGGATAATTATTATTATATTCTATAATTTGACCTAATTAATTAAATTGTCATAATATTTTACAAATTAGATTATAATATCCTTTGAATTGATTATGTTAATCATGAAGAAAAACTGTTTAATTTTAGACTTTTTAGCCATTAATTCATGAGCCAAAATTTCACTATTTCCTTCTCCTTCTCCTACTCCACCTCTTTTAAAAGCTCAATTCATAACTTCCCAAAATAAATGATATTGTAAATAATAAAGTTCAATTCATTTGCAGATGCTTGGGTTGATCTGGTTATGCAGTGTGTGTCTTCGGTAACTTATTTTGTTCTGGTCAATAGTAACCCAATGAGCTCCTTTTTCCTACCCACGATATTCATCAGGGGAACTCACTATTACTTTATTTATTTCTCTTGTGTGCAGAAGTGTTGATGGGGTTACTGAATACTGAAGTTAGCAGCAGTAATCTCCATGGCATCCGGGTTTATTATGGTACTCCTAATACATCTCATCTCTTGTTTACTGATGATGGCATTTTATTTCTTCGAGCATCTCCTTAGAAGGCCCCTATTATGCTAGCAGTACTCAATAGAAATGAGAGGCCATCAAGATAAAAGGTTAATGTAACTAAATTTGAGCTTGTTTTTAGTTCTTGTGTTAGCCAGGTGTTGCAAGATGAGATTGCCTCTATTTTAGGAATGAGGGTGGCAGCACATCATCAGATATATTTAGGCTTTCCCACTCTGGTAGGTCAGTCTAAACATATGCTTTTTGCTAAGATTAAAGACCGCTTATAGAGGCAGTTACATGGGTAGAAGGATTAATTTTTGTCCCGAGCTGCTAAGGACATGTTGATTAAGATAGTTACTCAGACCATCCCAACATATGTCATGCAGTGTTTATACTTGCCTACCTCTTTTTGTAATGAACTTCGCTCAATAATTTCGCAGTTTTGATGGGTCAGCAAGGTGATGAGAAATGGTTGCATATTTGTTCTTAGGCCACATGTAAACTGAAGGATCAGGGTAGGTTGGGTTTCCATGCTTTAATAAGGCTTTACTTGCAAGGCATATCTTGCGGCTTATTCAGAATCCTTCCTTTCTCATTGGTCGGTTATCCACAGACAAATTTTTTGCATGCAGATGTCGGCTCTTTGCCTATTTATACTAGGCGGAGTATTTATTTGGCAGTAAAGTTTTGTAGGGAGGACTTCTTGGTAAGTGGGTGATGGTTCTCATGTTCTTATCTGGTAGGATCCCTGGATTTCTCAACCTCACACTTTTCGAGTAATTTCTTCCCCTTGTGTGCTTGATATGCATGCTACTATTTCTCAATTTATAAATCAGGAAATAAGAGTTTGGGATTGGGGATTTGATTTCTCCTTTTTTTTTTTCACTGGTTGATCTCGAGAGAATTCAGTGCATTCCCCTCAAATCTTTTTCTTATCCGGACTCATTAGTTTGGCATTTTAATTCTGCTGGTATTTACTCTGGCAAGAGTGGTTATTGAATGGCTTTGTGTTTAGCTAGTAATAACCTCTCCACTGTCACCTCCTCCTCTATCGCTGATACAACAGTTTCTAGCACTTTCTATAGAAATTGGCAGTCCCTCCGAAGGTTGTTAATTTTATTTAGAGATCATCCTTTGATATCCTTCCAACAAAGGAATATTTTACATGCAGCAGTTGTCCCATGTTTTGCTAGAATGTATGTTTTATGGGCAAACCGAGTCTTTCCTCCATTTGTGCTGTTTTTGTAGTTTGTCAAATGATGTTTGGGATTTCAGCAATGGTGGATGGGGTTGAGAAGCATTTTATTTGTTGATGAACTAATGAAGGTTGTTGTGGCCTGTGAAAAGGATCAAAGAAGCCAACAGAGATGGAACTAATTAAAGAAGGAAAAATAAAAATAGAGAAGAGGAGCCCATAATCGAAAGCTTCCTCAATGTTTCTTTTTCTACTGCTCTGCTCTGTTTAATAGAGTGGATATATATACAAGTATATCTGTTAGGATTATAGCTATTCTAATGCCTATTCTAATGCAATTTTGACTTTACAAACGTAACCAGATAATATACTTTACACCCCCCTCTCAAGCTGGAGTTGGTGAAAAATCAACCAATCCAAGCTTGCACACAAAAGTCTGAAAGAGTTGAGAAGACAAAGGCTTTGTGAACACATCAGCGAGCTGTAAGGAACTTGGCAAATAAGGGGTACGAATAAAACCTGTTTGTAAGTGTGCCCGAACCACATGACAATCAATATCGATGTGTTTTGTGCGCTCATGAAAAACAGGGTTAGCCGCAATATGAATTGCTGCTGTGTTATCACAATGTAATGGAATTGGAGTAGGAACAAGAATGTGAAAATCTTTAAGTAAGGAGAACAGCCACTGAACCTCACAAACAGTTGAAGCCATGGCACGATACTCAGATTCGGCAGAGGACCGGCTGACAGTGGATTGTTTCTTGGACTTCCATGACACCAATGAAGTACCCAAAAATATACAATACCCAGTAATGGATCGCCTAGAATCCGTACAAGATGCCCAGTCGGCATCGGAGAAAGCCCGAAGCTTAAGATCATTGGAGGCAGGAAGAAATAACCCCTTGAAACTAGTACCATGTAAGTAGCGTACTACTGCCAATACTGCCTTAAAATGTTGTTGATGAGGAGTTTGCATAAATTGGCTCAACTGTTGAACATCGTAGCTAATGTCCGGTCTTGTAAGGGACAAATATAACAATCTGCCAATTAGATGCCTATAACACTCCGGGTCAGGCAAAGGTTTGCCCATGTCTGAACTGAGTTTGAGCCCTTGAACATAAGGACTAGAAGTTGGTTTAGCATCCTGTAAACCTGTGTCAGCAACAATATCTTTTATAAACTTATGCTGAGTCAACAACATCCCTGCCGGTGATCTAGCTATCTCAATACCCAAAAAATACTTGGCATGCCCAAGATCTTTAATAGTGAATTTGTCATGCAAATAAGTCTTTAATTCAGCAATCAAATCAACTGAAGGACTAGAAATCAGGCAATCAGCAACATAAACCAAGACAACTATGAATGTATGACCTTGACTACGAGTAAACAAACAGTGATCAAAAGAAGATTGATGAAATCCCTTAGTTAATAAGCTCGCAGTTAATTCCTTGTTCCATTGTCTGCCAGCCTGCTTTAACCCATAAAGAGAACATTGTAATTTACAAACTTGCCCTAGTTTGGCCTTCTCATATCCCGGAGATACCTGCATATAAATATCCTCATCTATAGAGCCATGTAAGTATGCATTATTTATATCAAGCATATGTACCGGCCAAGCAGATGCAGTTGCAATAGTCAACAAAACTCGAACCGTAACAAGCTTTGCAACAGGGGAAAATGTCTGGTTGTAATCCAGACCAAGGAGTTGATTGTACCCCTTAGCAACTAGCCGAGCCTTGTACCTCTCAATACTGCCATCTGCATTATACTTCACCCTGTATATCCACTTACAACCAATAGGAGTAACATTAGAAGGCAAATCAGTAAGCACCCATGTATTATTTTGCTCTAATGCAGTTAATTCTTTATTCATGGCAATTACCCAATTATTGTTATTTTTAGCTTGATTATAAGTGCAAGGCTCAAGAACTTTAGATATCTGTGCAACAAAAGATAAATGTGAAGAAGAAAAATGGATGTTGGAGTGGGTTTAGGAATCAGTAACAAAAACATCTAGCCAAGATGGAGGTTTCCGTTGTCTTGTACCTCGTCTAATCACAGACGGCTGAACATGAGACAAATCTGTTGTTGGACATTCAACTATTTCAGTTAAGATATCTGCTGATGTATTCAGCTGAGGTTGCTGTGCACTATTTTCATCAAATATATGCTGTTGTTCTTGTTGTTGCATAAAATCTATGTCTGATGTATGTGGCTGGTCAAGTTGCTGTACAAAATCATTGTTGGGTGAAGAGCTAGGAAAGGTAAAGTGGATGTCTTTGTTTGAAATACATTTAGGCAAAGAAAAATCAGTAACACTTTCGGGTTTTGTATGATGAAAGGGAAATACAGATTCTGCAAACACAACATCACGTGAACTGATAATGGTCTTTGTAATCAGGTTGTACAACTTGTATGCCTTTTGGTGTGGAGCATAACCAAGCAAAACACATGATGACGCTCTTGGATCAAATTTCAATTTGTGAGGTAAGGTATTGGTAGCAAAACACAAGCAGCCGATAGTACGAAAATAACTGTAATCCACTGGCTGCCCATGCAACCGCTCATAAGGTGTTTGCCAGTTCAGGTTTTCAGAAGGTAATCTGTTGGTAATATGGGTGGCGGTTAACAGCAACTCGGACCAGAATTTGTGGGGTAATTTGGATTGATGCAACAAGGCTCGGGCTATGTTTACTAATGACCGGTGTTTCCGTTCAACCACACCATTCTGCTGTGGAGTATAAACACAAGATCGCTGATGTAATGTTCCATTTTCTTGAAAGAAGGAACTACAGGTAGTGTTCAAGAATTCGGTGTCGTTGTCTGTTCTCACAACTTTAACCCTCTTAGCATAATGAGTGAACACATAATGGAAAAAAATTTTCAAGGCTGAAAATACTTACTCTTTACTTTTCAACATGTAAGTCCAACAAAACCGACTAAAATCATCTACGATAGTCAACATATAAACAGCATTTGTGATAGATTTCAAATGGTAAGGACCCCATAAATCAACATGAAGGAGATTAAACACTTCCTTAGTAGAAATTCGACTAGTTGAAAAAGGAATTCTAATTTGTTTTGCAATAGGACAAACAGAACAAATCAAGTCTGCATAGTCACATTTGGAAACACCAGCAATGTGCTTTAATCGTTTATGAGCAACATGTCCTAATCTAGCATGCCAAAGCATAGCTAAATGCCTATCATGTTCATTACAACCAGCAACAAAAAAACAACTTATTTGCTTATTAAAAGAATCTCTAGTCACAAAGTAAAGGTCTTCGATAACTCTTCCTTCTCCCAAAACCTCCTCAGTCTGTAAATCCTGGAACAAACAATGTTCAGGGAATGAGTGCACTGACAAATGACAGGTCCGGGTGTGTAAGCTAACGGATAACAAGTTGCAGCTAAAAGAGGGAACGTACAGGACATTGTACAAAATTATCCTATCATTCAATTTGATATTTCCTATATGTGTGACCTTTCTGATGGTTTTATCGGGTAAACGGATTGTTTTGGGTGGATTTACTGAACAACTTGATCAAAAAAGGACAATTTAGGTGTGATATGGTCAGTTGCACCAGAATCAATTATCCAGTTATCCTTACAATTAAAATCAATACCAATAATAACAGAATTGAGTAATGTACCTGCGAAATTCACGTTGCGAACGTCCTCTGCAACAGGATTAGGAAATCCTCCTTTGGCTCGTAGGAACTTTTGAAACTCCTGCTGAATATAGTCTATCACTGCGTTGCCTTGAACATCACTACTTTTTTGACTCAGAACATGCTGCTGCAGTGGAGAATCTGAGACGGCAACTTGTGCAACATTATTTGCACTATAATATTTTCTCACATCGACTTCTCTTTTCTTCTGCATTTCGATAAACCAGCTGGGATACCCATTAATCTGAAAACAATCTTCTATAGTATGCCCCCCAATTTTGCACTTGGTGCAATACTCCTTTTTCTTATCCTCTTTCCTGGGATAAGAACTGTATCGGTTATTATTCCTGGAACTGCTGGTATTATTTGAGTAATTGTTGTTACCCCTTCGTGCCATCATAACAACAGCAGTCTCAGTGGATGTGGCATTGCTGGTTTGCACTTCTCTCTGCTTTTCTACGCTCATAACCATAGAATAAGCCTTATTAATCGAAGGTAGAGGACTCTGCAATAACACCTGATTCTTCACATTATCATATTCATCACCTAAACCCATCAGAAACTGCATAAGCCGTCTATTATTGTCATAATCTGAAATCGCAGTACCAGTCTCACAGCAAACTGGTAAAGGGGCTAAGCACAATAACTCATCCCACTTCTTCTTGAGCTTTGTATAATACTCAGTCACAAATTCGTCTCCTTGTTTATAACCAGCAATGTCTCTCTCAATTTGGTAGATCATAGGACCATTACTTTCACCATAACGCTGTTTGAGTTCATCCCAAAGGGCTTTTGCACTTTTTAAAAAAACGAAAGCATCAGAGATGTCTTTCGACATAGCATTGAGTAACTAAGATACAACCATGCTGTCCGCAGTTGCCCATTTCTCATAATCATCGGAATCAGGTTCTGGGGCTTTGATTGTCCCATTCACAAACCCTAATTTTTTCTTAGCCCTTAAGGCTATTTGCACAGCTCTGCTCCAGGAGATGTAATTCGGGCCTTTCAAAGGAACACTGACAAGGCTAAATCCGGGGGCTTCAGAACTGTGAATTTGATATGGATCGGTCTCATTGCTTTTGGTGGTAATAGCAGCGAGAATCTTCGCCAAATCATCTGGAGACATCATTGTCTCAAATCTCAACAAATCTCTCAAGGAGATATAATTAATTGAATACAAGAGTGATTGGCTTTGATACCATGAAAAGGATCAAAGAAGCCAACAGAGATGGAACTAATTAAAGAAGGAAAAATAAAAATAGAGAAGAGGAGCCCATAATCGAAAGCTTCCCCAATATTTCTTTTTCTACTGCTCTGCTCTGTTTAATAGAGTGGATATATATACAAGTATATTTGTTAGGATTATAGCTATTCTAATGCCTATTCTAACGAAATTTTGACTTTACAAATGTAACCGGATAATATACTTTACAGCCTGTAATCTGATTTGGGATAGTAGGAACAAATTATTTCTTTTCGAGTAAAGCTACTGGAAGTTTCAGCTTTGCTTCATCAGGTTCGTTTTCTTGTTACTGAGTTCTTAGCGACGTCAACATGCATGATATTCTAACTGCTTCTTCGTCCACTTCTCGAGCTCTTCTACGTTGGACACCTCCAGAGTTTGTCTTTGTCAAACTTAATGCTGATGCCGGTTTGTGCTCAACCTCAGGTTGTTTTAGTTATGGAGCTGTTTTCTGTGGGCACGATGGTCAGATCCTTGCACCTGCTATGAAGTGTATTAGGGATACTTAGGAGGATCCAGTGGTTGTTGAGGCTCAGGCTATGCCTTTTGCTCTTCAGCTAACTCTTGATCTTAGCTTTTCTCATTTGGTTGTTGAATTTGATAGTTTACAAGTCATTGATTTATTGCACAAAATGGAATGTCCTTCTTCTTCCCTAGGTGCCAGCATAAGAGATTGCTTAATGCTTGTTGGGTCTTCGCAAGAGAGTAGGTGGTCACATATTAAACGTGATGGTAATTCTGTTGCACATTCTTTAGCAGCTCTTGCGCATTTTGAAGATGGTGTTCAGATATGGGTGGAAGCCTACTCTGCTCCAATTAAATCTTATGTACCTGTTGATATTGATTTTTGATTGGTTAATGATATTACATCTTTCTATCAATTAATCAATTTAATTATGTTATGTAATTAAGTTGATATTTTATGTTAATATTTTTATTCCATATATATAATATTTTATATTTATATTATATGTAATTATTTGAATTAAATGATATTCTAAAATAAATTAAATAATATCTTTTGAATTGAAATTAAATGATAATAATGCAAGAAAGTTAATGAAAGCACTGACCAGAGTTTTTTTTTTTTTTCTTTTGTAAAAAATATAATAGAAAAACTTTATATTATGATTGTTTATTTAGTATTATTTGTTTTAGATAACAATATTATGACATTACGAATATATATGAAATTATTTTATATTTTAATGTGAAATTTATTATTTTGATATAAATAATATTAATATTATTATATATATTAATGTTAGAAATATTTTATCGTAAGAACTAATAATTAAATCAAAACTGTGATAAAATTAAAATTAAAACGCGAGAACTAAAAACATATAAAACTAAGCTGGAATCAAACTGAATTTCAGTTTCGGTTTTTAAAAATTCAAAACTAAAATTCGGTTTATTTTTGTTTCAATTGTAAAAAATTCAAAAAATGGAGATTCTGATTTCAACTTTATAAAGAATTATCCTGATTTCGGTGGAATTGCTTCTTGGACACAAATTGGTCACCACTGGCGCAAGTCCATGGCCATTGAGGCGGCTTGTGATGATCAATCCCCACATCTGGATGTTTCTGCTGGAATTCTCTTCTTAGGGCGAGATTACATGGCTAAGGTTTTTATGGTTGTTTCTATAATGTTGCCAGCCCTCAGGCCTTTATTGAATTGCCCAGTAGGGGTTTAATGCAACGTCAATTCAGTTCGGAAAAAAAAAATAAAAATAAAAGGTTGGAAAGGCAATACACGGATCTTGATGATTAAAAAAATAACAATAATAATAAATAGAGCCAAATTAAGTGAAGAAAAAGGATTGAAAGGAAGATATTTAACCCTGTTTGAAGATGCTCGTATTAAGTTTGAAGAGGCCAATTGCTTAAGCATGCAAAAATTTAACAAGGTTTTTTAATGCGATTCTTCCATACAAATATCAACTGGTTGTTAGGTCACATTCTCTATATTAAGAAATCATATCAACAAAAGCCATCAGGAAGTACAAAGGCGTAATTACAGCATTGAACAGGCAATACTTGGACCTCACTCCCACAGTATCTTTTCAAGAAAACAGAAATTTTTGTACACCAATAGCCTAAAAAACAAGTAAATGCCACAACATTCTTTCTCCATCTGGATGTGCCTTCACTGACATTTGAAACCTCGACAGACAAGAAGCCAGAGTATAACAAACACGATGAGTATTGCTCCTCCGACCATCAATTTCATTTGGAGATTCTGCAGCCACATTTTCCGTCGCAGTTGTCTTCCCTGCCTCTGGAAACTGTCAGCCTGAAATCCAATAGACAACCGCAAAACTGAGAAAACTCTGTTATACTTTTTCAAGACCTAATCAAATAAGGAACAGCAAGTACCTGGAACTGCAGGTTCTCTGTTTTGTCTACCAGAAGTTCAATTTTCTCCCCACGATCCAAAACCTGCAAATCATTGGATTAGTCCACCCTCCATGATATAAAAAAGTTCTAATCCATTTACTGCTTCTACATGATGTGAAAAGCAAGCAGCTAAATATCAAATTATGTGTGAAACCTTAAAATAATTATAGCAGCAGTAGTAGCAAAAAATAAACAAGTGGAGAATCATCATATCATAATAACAAGGATTTTTATTCATCACCTAAAAGTTTTATTCCCTAGATAAATTTTCTTCCAGTTTTCCAGCGGATTAAATGTCATCCATTGAAGAATGAAATCTCGTATTTTCTTTAATGAATTCCACATCTCCAACAAAAGCACCGTTTATGTATGTATATATATAAATATATATATATATAAAGAAGAAGATAGAAAGAAAGGGCCCCAGGATAGGATTTCTGTTCTCATCCTGTTGAAGCACAGAAATGAATAGCATGTTCTTGACTGCTGGCTCATGCGGCTTTTCATACTCAATATAGCACTATCCAAGGAATTCTCTCCAGAAGCAACCAATTCTACAACTAAAGCTGTTCGATTCCATAATAACTTAATTGGACAAATGACATGCCATTATATTCCCTACCCCACAAACTTAGAAGGTTATTCTTCAAGGTTAGACTTTTTGAAAGATTTACACATGTAATAATTTCATGCTGGGCATATACGACATTCACAAGAGAATTCATTTCTTTTAGAGAACGAACATTCACAGAGGTTTACATTTATGCATTCCAACGACATTTATATAATATATATATATATATATATATATATAGAGAGAGAGAGAGAGAGAGATGCAGGTTCACTTGAATCTGTAGTCCTCATCTCATTTGGTTGTGTTGGACAATGTAGAATCAGCACATCAAAAGATAAAAGTAAATCATTCAACTTACAAAAAGGTTTCAAGAGAAAGATGGCTACACGAATTAAGATGAAGATGTCAATAAGAAGGGCTTCAGAGAACATGAAAAAGGCGTTCACATGCACACAATGTTTTTTATTTGAAAGAATTATTCAGAAATAAAAAGCAATTTTGATCAAATGGCTCAATCCCATTTAGTATGTATTTAAGAAAGCAGGACATTTTAAAGATTCCTAATCTATTCAGCTTCAGAAAAAATTTCAAAAACAATTTAAGAAAGCAGGACATTTTTCTTCTCTTCTTTCCTTTCATTCCCTTCCTTCTCTTACAATAAAAATTAATATGGCATAAGACCTTATAGAAAATTCTAGGGGTTTCTCCTTCTCAATCCCCCTTAAAAATTTTGGGATTCTTCTACCTATTATTCTCTCATTCTTCATGATTTGAGAGGCAAGGGTTGAAGTCCCTACTCTCTTCTTAATTTCTAATCCTTCATCAAAGCAAGGGTTGAAGTCCCCACTCTGTCTCTTTCCTCTCAAGCTTTGGGTTTGAGTCCCAAAAGCTATTCTCCTTCTTATGGGTCTTATGGGTTTGAGTCCCTGATCTCTCATTTTCTTCCTAACATTTCAAATCTAAGAATCAGTTCTTTTACCCAGCTTTTGGTGAGGAGAAGGGAGCCTATCAAGTTTTTTGCTGCCTCTTCAAGGCGTTGGTAAAACTGCTTAGTAGCCAGAATTGTTGCAGTGCTCTGAGTATGATTTTGGGTCACTCATGTACTGTTGGCTTTATTGTTTGTGTTACTTAAGGGTCAGCCTTTGGATTCAATAAGAATCTCATCAAGGGAGAGTATAAAAATTGATGAGATTCTTCTTAAATTAAGAAAAAAATTTACTCCTTATTTTAGAAATTATCTCCTTAATTTAAGGGATACATCTTCCTATTTTATGGATCAATATTTTGGTTATTTCTCATTATAAATATGCACCATGTATTATGTAAGAGTTGCGTGAAAATTGAGTAAAGATGTATCCCTCTTATTTATTTTCCTTCTCTTTCCTTCCATTCCCTTCTTTCTCTTATAATAAAAACTTAACAATGTCCCATATGTGCTACGTGCATTCTGAAACAGGAGTGGAAATTCCTAATCTTATATATTATCATGTATGGTCACATCCATCATAACATTTGCATTTCCAATGCATGTTGTAGCAAATGCCAACATCCCATACAACATAGCTGATACAACCGCAATCCAATAAAACTTACATTTCACTTTGTTAGGGATATCACAATTGCACAATACATCCTTTATGCTCCATTTTGTCCATCCTATATTTAATCTTTGGTTTATATCATCATCTAAATTCCAGATAATAAAACCTAATACAAATATAATCTAACTATAATGGGACAAAAAAAAAAAAAAGAGGGAGAAGCCATTAGAGTTTTGGACATATCAATGTTAACAATGACCTGCAACCAACATTCAGTAATTTCTTCATTGCACGTCTTTATCGTTTCTTTAGTTAAGTTGCTATGTCTATTCACATAGAACTAGATTGAGTACATTCTCTTCAAAATTAGGAAAACAGCCCAAGTAGAAATGTTTTACAGTATTGGCATGATAGCTCAAGTTTTCTTTCTATGTCAAATAAGACTTTGACTTCCAAGTTTTAGATTCTTTCACATTTCTTTCGGACATAACCACTCTAATGTGATGACAATATGTTCCTTAATTCATTTCAAAATTATTCAAGAAGTAATCCATCCTCATTTAGAGTTGTCCAAGACTATGAGTCATAGGCGCTTGTTACTTAAGCTCATTCATCGTTCCAAATATTTCAAGATGCTATCCCATTACTAATGCAAGATCCTCTCTCGATAATAATTACCTATTCCCAGACTTGTGCAAAAGGAAATTTTATGACTTTTTAATGACTAACAAATTTTTTTTTTTAAAAATAACATTTTCCCCGTGAATTCTTGTTCAAAAGGATTTCTTTGCATTCTATGTATAGTCAAACTAATCACTCTCATTCTTGATGACTCCACGTACAGCTTCAACTCACACTCATGAGTCGTGCCTCCATCAAAATTCCATTTTTCCCAATTCACCACTTAGATTATTGTTATCCGAAGAACTGCCACTGCTCTCCAATAAATGTTTTCCTCTTGGCCATCTCACCAGTGTGTACATGTCAACCCTTCTCAGACAAAGCACCCTCACCTTGTAGTAACTTGATTCCAGAGCAAAATATATAGTGCATATCTATTTGAACTTGACGTTGCAATAGAATACTAAAAAATTGTGTCTTCATTTTTCTATGCAAGGGAACAATGAAGGAATAGAAATTAAGAAACTTAAACAGGGCAATGCTCTTCAAACACAACCCTATTGAACAGCTAAGCAGAACATAAAATCTCATATGTGTAATCATCTACTAGATTGTATTTTGCAAACTAGCACATATCACATTATAATTCATACCAAAATACTTCCTTCTATTACTATTCTTGCAATAGTAATTTGAGAGTTGGTCGTTCAACCCATAAAATTCAACGGACATATTAATGATGCCATTTGGTTGTTTTGTGCAGCCCACTACATATTTGTTAACATAATAGGCCCACAACCATGCATTTCAATTTTTAAAGGAAAAATAGAATGCATTTCAAGCACAATAAACATCTGACCAATAATTTTACAAGCACAACAATAGTTAGTCCAATACTTTAAGATAAAATATGCTCAAATCCTGTGATTAAAAGAAGTATCTTAGAAGGTGTGTGGAAGATTAGATCACAAAAATACATAAATTCAAGTTAATTTTTAGGCCATTTAACCCAAATAATTCAAACATTTTGTTGAAATCATGTTTATATCCTAAACTTTCAATTTTGGACAATTAAATCAAACTTTTAAGATTTATCACAATTTTATCCATGAACCCAAATTAATTTTGACAAAAATATGAGATTCACACCATGTCGTCCTACTTTCCATTTTTATTATTTTTTAATTTATATTTTTTACTTATTGGCTAAAATAATCCAAACATTTTTAATCCAAACATCTTTTAGATTCACATTTATATTCCAACCTTTTTAGTTTACCGAACAAAATAATCCAAACTTTTTAGAAAATTCACATTTATATCTCAATCTTTCAATATTGAATAGTTGCGAAAATAATCATCAAAACATCCAAAAGATCAGTGATTGCATCTGTAACAAAGACACCGACAGAAGAAAAAACCAAATGGTCGGTAACTTTTTTCACAACATTGACGGTAATAGAGAGGATAGAACATAAACGAATGAAAAAAATAAATAATGGGTAATGGAGACTAGTTTGGAGAAAAAGACAGTCAAGAAGAGATACATAATTATTTTTTTCTCTAAACTAATTTCCCTTATTTGTTGCTTATTTGTTTACTGTCGCTTTATTTATTTAGATTCTATCATTTCCCTTGCAACTAGAGCAACAAAAAAAGGCACCGACCAATTTGACTTTTTCCCCTGCGCCGATGCCTTGGTCAAGAATAAGGTCGCTGATCTTTTGTGTGTTTTGATAATTGTATTCTCATTATTCAAGATTTGAATATTAGGATATAAATGTAAACTTGTAAAAAGGTTTAATTTATCTTGTTCAATAGACAAAAAAAGTTGAAATATAAATGTGAAATTACAAAAAAGTTTAGATTATTTCGTCTAAAAGACCAAAAATATAGTTAATTAAAAAATAATAAAAAAGCCAAGTGGAATGATGTGGGATGATAGTTGGAGTTTTTAAATTCTGGTCAAAATTGATTTGGGCTCATGGATAAAATCGTGTGACAAATCTTAAAGATTTGGTTTAATTGTCCAAAATTAAAAGTTTGGGATATAAACGTGAATTAATCAAAACGTTTGGATTATTTGGATTAATAACATTATTAATTTAAAAGGAAATATAAATACATAAATGATTCAACTTATGAAAAATATATATTTCATAATAAACCTTGCACAGTGTTTCTTGATACATGTTCATCTAAATATCGTCAGTTTAAGAATACATGCACAAATATGAATTTCTATTTATGTGTTTTAGAACTCTTTATTTTTACTCATTACTTATGGATTATCAACATGTTAACTAAAAGAAAAAAGTTCCGCAACTTTTGTTTAAGTATTTCTTTTCATCAATCTTTTCATTCTCTAATTCTAATTTACTAAACCAGATAACAGTGGACATTTTCTCAACCAAGGTTTTACCTACATAGTCTTTTGAAATTGTTTATAAATGATCATGAAATTAATTGACTAACAAATTTCAATAAGCAAGTTTTCATTGATCAGTGAAAGAGAGAGAGAGAGAGAGATTTTAAGAGTTAAAGATAGAAAGAGATGAAGTTATAAGGGAAATTGAAAATAATATTCCTATTCTAATACCTTTTATTTTCATGACCCAAACCATTAGTTCAAAAACAATAATTATAAAGTGATGTGGTGACTATATAAAAATATACAGATGCTAATTGCAAACCTTTTTCTTTCACATTGTATTATTGGTAGAAACCTAAAACGAAAAGTTCAATATACAACAGAAAATACAATCATCAATAAATCTAGGATGACAATAAATAAATACTACAAACATACCTTTTTGAAGAGTTGAAAATTACATATAATTACATAAAACTCAGTATATATAAAATTTAAAACATATTTCAAGTAATATAATATAAAAAATAAAATTAATTAATATGTCATGCAAACCTATGCTTAGTTATTGATAAATTAAAAAATTATAAATGTGACATGTGTACATCATGTGGGCAATTTTGATTGTCAATCACATATTTCTACTTGAACCATCTTGGTTTTCTGGAGTAAAGTGAACACTGCTCAAATTTAACTATCACAAACTTTACACGGGAGTTCACATCATTTTTGAACGTATGCATCATCAATTTTGCTAGTGCTTACTATATGGCTTTCATCTGACCTATCAGAAACCAAATAATTCTAGGAAATTCATGCGTCATCCAATTTAAGTTGGTTAATCCAGTAGCACCACACATAAAATGAATTGTAAAACGAAGAATGGAAAGTATGACTATTCATATAACTTTGAAAATATAATAATTAAAACACCACTCCTATAAGGCATAAAACAGAAATAAAGTTGACAATCATCTTTTTCGGGTCCAGTGTTAATAAATCCATTGCCTATACCATTTCATCAATGTAGGTATCATCTACTAAACACACCTCAAATTTGCTTTCTGAGTCATTTGGAAATCTTAGTTATTAAAACCAGCATGGGATGGCTTCATCAAACTATTCAAGTTACATTTGTGAAATTATTATAGAGCCTGATTGCAACCATAAAATGCATGTTCAAGTCTGGAAAGAGATAAATACAAGAATCCCAAAGGTTAGGAAAATCTTGAAATTAATGGGTCCCAAATTAATGGCTACAAAACTAGAATACTAGATGCTGGCCTTTAATAGCAGCAGTCGCAATCATAACTGTCAAACTAGCTAAATTCCCTAGTTACAAGTCATCCATAAAATTTGTGCTAATAACTAAACCTTTTTTTTTTTTGAGCTTCTAATGGTATATTCATGCATCTAAACCTAACATCCAACAAACACCAAAAGCAGAAATGTTTTGTTCTTCTTACAATACCTCCTCAAGGTTTTAAACAATAGTATAAAATCAAGGTTGAATATCTATCATATCAGACTGTATAGCTACCATTGTGAATTTTCTGACAAGCAAAATTACTTGGATTCACATTTGAACACATTTAAATAAACATACACATTAATACTCAAAAAATCTAAGAATAAATTATGATTTACTAGTTATAATAAATTAATAGCAATGAACTTTTTTTAAAAAGAAATATCAATGTTCAAAACTGATTTTTGAATCTACATAATAAAAATGAAAGAAAAACATTAAATAATTTTTATAAAAATCTAACATAATTTTGCAAAACAGTTTTTTTATAAATGGACTAGTAGTTAGTCCAAATATAAATGGTAAAACTTAGCTTAAATAGGATTCTATAAGAAAGCCAATCAATATTGTTGTTAAAATGATATAAAAAAAAGTCCAACAAAAAAGAACTTTTATAAGGAAAAGAACATAAAGAGATAGAGTCGCTTCTAAATGCAATTAAAAGGAGTCACTCAAATACACAGCTGTCTCGCTCCTCCTCTTTGTCCTCCTCATTATTCTGCATATGGTTTGCTCAATGCAACGGAGCTGAATATGATCATATGGCCATTTTCTTTAACAAATTATAACTATTCAAAAAGCACAATGACATAGTCCATCTTCAGATTGATAGGTCTTAATAATAATAATAACAGTATGGGTGAACTTTAATCTCCAAATAAACTCATGAAGAAAGTCTGTTGTCAGCTCAGCCTTAATATGAAATTATAACAGAATATGTGGTGTTAAACACTGCATGGATTTAGAAAGAAGGGAGAAAAAAAAAAAAAAAAAAAAAAAACACATTGCATGTGTAATTTTCAGTCAGGCTCCAATCCAATTAGTCTTTCAGATTCTTCCACTTACCCTCCCAAGAAAAGAAGTATAAATTATCCCTCATCCTAAAAGTTGATCCATAAAATAATAGCTAACTTTTAATAAAATATCCACAATCTTCAATTATCATTCTACCTAAGAAAATTCAATATCTTGTGCAATCATACAAATATATCATGCAGCATAATCCACAATATTAAAAGTTACTCCCATATACATGCAAGAAAAAACCATACACAACATAACTCATAAAAGAAAAAAGGGTTCTAATTATCTAAAAGCGCAAATCAAAGGTGAATAGCTAAACTGGTGTGGAATTGAGTAACAATCTATCCTGTTTTTTAGTGATAAACTCATGTACATGAGTAATCTTTTCAGAGAACAAAGAACTAAGACCACCACCCTTGACTGCATATAATCAATGAAAATATAATACAAATCAGCCAGGACAGCCAACAAGGATTTGTTCACACTATAACTATAGAGGTGAATACTTTAAAGGTGCACTTAATCCTTAACATTTTATCTTATGCCTGGTGTGGATCGATACAGTGTGAAGGCCAATCAATCAAATGATTGGAAGAATAAGCACAAATGATTGGAAGAACAAGCAAACAGTATCATCAAAAGCAATTTCACAATTTACAACAAGAAATTAATATCAATAGCAGCATCTATGACAAAGAAACCATGGTGAAAAAGAATTTTATTATTCATGTGAAAATATGCTATTGTTATGGTTGAAGAGATAACTGTTACAAGTGTATTTTATGTTTAAATATTAAAAATCAATTGTTCCACTAACCAAAAAGAAAAGAAACACTACCTTTTCAATATTGTCCATCATAATTCCCTTGACCTCTGTTATCTGGGCCTTCAATTTGGATAGCTTACTGATCTCTTCTGGGTGGCTCATGCAATATTGCATGTGTTCCTTAAGCCTTGGCCTAAAAAGAAGTAGCAGAAATTTTAAAACTAGTTCATTAGTGAAAATAAATAAACAAAGAGCACATCCAAGTATGTATGTACTCACCCAAACTCTCTGTCAAGATTGTAGGCAATGCTAAATCGGTCTTCAAACAAGTCATCATCATCATCATCAGCAAGAGGATGTGTCTCATTTTTAATACTTGCACCATATCGCTGCTTAAAATCATCCTTCACTCTCTCAAGAAACACAAAAGGCATACTTCTTCCTGACAATTCATCCGCAACAGCAAGAAAAACTGCATGCCAAGAAAAGAATGTTCAAGCATGATTTTTTCATAAACAAGAACCAAGTCTTTATAAAAACTCAACAATAAGAAATATTACCAAATTCATTGTCAATAAGGAAGTTAAATGTATGGCCATCACATGAGTATGTGTACTTGCTGCTATTTGAAGGAAGCTTCTGTAAACATTGAACAGCAATGGTACTAAAGTTCCCTGAATATGGGGTATGTTCTGCCAACACTACTGTACCCTTTGCCACAAAGCTATATATGAGACCTTTCTGACTCATCTTTAAAATATATCAAAGCTAGGAAAGAAATGAAGTTGTCTCCAACTGCAATATTACCTGTCCACCAGATCACAGATCCAAATAATTAAAAAAATTTTTTTTTTTTTTAAAAAAAGGTTTTCATTTCTGAACATTAACTTTGTTCTGTGAGGACCTTGAATTCCCACAAAACAAGAAAAAGAAGAGCCAACACAAACCTAGCGCGCAATTGAGTCTCTGCTTAACTAACCACAAAATTTAGAAGACAAGCATTAAGTAAATACATTTAATTAAAAAGAGATCAGCTACATGACGATCAAACAAATGAATCAAAATGCAACATGCAATTAATAGCAACAAGAATTCATAGCATTTCGAAAATAAGATGCACAATTCTGAGTAACTTAAAAGGAACTAAACCCTAATTCTTTGTTTCTCTGCTAAGGACGTCCAAGAAAAGTGAAAAAAGATTGAAACAAAAAACCTGTCCAGATATCATAGTTTGGCTCAATCCAGATGAAACAAAGAAACCAGAAATTCTCTCTCGTTTAGCTTGGGTTTTTTTTTCTTAGGAACCAAACAGAAATTAGTGAACGAAAATGGGAACACAATCTGTTAGACAAATAACTTTGTTGGAAATGAAAATTTTGGAGATTTGTTTCGATGATCTAAGAAATGAGAACCAAATTAAACTGGAAACGACAGAATTTTACCCTTGATTGGTAGATCAGAGAGAACCTCAAGTTTGCGACAAGAACAAGACTTTTAACTAAAGCTACGTGGTCGAGTCGGGCAGCGTCGAGACCAGAATTCAGAACTAATGAGGGTCTATTCCGCGACTTCGAATAATAAAGTTGAAAATAAATAAATAATAATTATACAAGTTTCAAATAATATATATTCATATTTAATAAGAAGTTTATTGCAATTTCGTACCATATTATTTATTTTTTAAATAAATTTTAATCATTTTAAATAGAAATCCAATTGAAAAAGTAAAATTTAAAATTTATTAGAGATATTCAGATTTATTTATTAACAAACTAAGTCTGTAAATATTAAAATTATTTTAAATATATTTTATTATTAATTATGGTATTAAAAATTAATGCAACCGTAATATTATTCCATGTCAGTATGCTATATTAATAAATTTCAGAGTATAACTTATAATAGGTTATTGAGTAAAAAAATTTGGGGGATTTATATTTTAGTCTCTAGATATTACCATATTAATAAGTTAGTTTCTATATTTTCAAAAATCTATTAAAAAGTCCTTAACTTTTTTCTCCATCAACGAAATAGTCATTCTGTCATTTTTTTCGTTAAAAATAAATAAATGATGAGAGAGAAAATTTTTAAAATTCAATTTTATCTTCAAATAAAATATTTTATTTAATTCTTGGATATTGTTATTATTAACAAGTCAGTTCTTACATTTTTAAAAATCTATTAAAACATCATTATGTTTTCTCATATCTATTAAAACGTCATTATCATTTCTTTCTATTAACAAAATAGTCTCTCTTTCTCTTCAAAAAAGAAGAAAAAAGAAGAAGAAGATGATAATGATGAAAGAAGAAGAAAAAGAAAAAGAAAAAGAAAGAGTAGAAGAAGATGATGATGATGAAGAAGAAAAAGAAGAAGAAAGAGAAGAAGATGATGATGATGAAGAAGAAGAAGAAGAAGAATATCCTCCTCCTCTTTCTTAAAAAAGAAAAATAAGAAGAAAAATTAAAGAAGAATAATAAAAAAAGAAGAAGAGGAGGAAGAATCAATGAAAAAGAAGGAGGAGGAGTAGGAGAGGAGGAGGAAAAGAAGGGGGATAATTTGGTCTTTTGCTATATTTTTAACGGCAGAAATAGACGAAATGACTATTTTGTTGACAAAGAGAAAATATAATAATGCTTTAATAGATTTCTAAAAATGCAGTGATTGACTTATTAATAATGGCAATACACAATGATTAAATTGTAAATCTTTTAAAAATGTAAATATTTACTAATTTTTTATTTTTATATTCTAACTTTAAAATCTTAGATAATAAAGCTAATCTTTTTATATCTGTTTCAATTTTAGTCTTCTGACTTAATCAATTTTAATAAAAAACTTTTTATTCATGTGTGGTAAAATTATTTTTTAAAAATTTATTGAATAAAAAAATCAAAATATTTACGTCAATTTATATTTATATTCAAAACTTTAAATTTTGAATAATAAAACTACAAATTTTTCATTTTGATCCAATTAAAATTAAGAAAAATAAATTAAATATAAAAAAATTATTAAAAAATTATAATATAGTGCCTAAAATTTTATTTGACTAATAAAATAATTCTTAAAACATATTTTTTTTATTTTAATAATGTCTTTAAAACTGATATTTCTAATGATAATAATTTTGTAAGTCACGTGATAATAATTTTGTAATAATAAATTGGGTAATTATAATAAATAAAAAATTTTCAATTCCAATGATAATAATTTTCAACGGATAATTTGAATGACAAAATTAAGTCACATGCAAGGAAGCAAAATACCCCTTTTTTATTTACATGCGAGTTTCGGCCAAAACTCATTTTGTCTTAAGTAAATTTGATCACCAACAATTACCATCTTCTCATTTTTAAGGAAGGAAGTCGATCATTAATTCTAAGTTAAAGTCCTTTTACATCCGAAGTAAACCAAAATTTATTAATTTAACATGCATAAGATTTCCCCATGATTGGGAGTTGAAAAGTCTTCCCTGTTTGGGAGTTTTTGTCTTGTCTTCTATGATAAGATTTCCTATGATTTGTTGTTTTCTTTAGAATTTCTTCATGGCAACTGACGAGAATGCGGTCTCAGTGGAGATGGCGGGTTTATCTGTTGACGGCGAGGCGGATGATGCTGACGGCCTAGTTTTCGGGGTTGATGATGGTGTAATCGGCCAGGAAGATCAATGAGTTGTATTAGTTGGAACTGTCGTGGGCTTGGCAACCCACAAGCCGTTCAGGTCCTGAAAGAGATGGTTAGAGTTCATAGGCCAAATTTTCTTTTCTTAATCGAAACTTTATGTTGTTCTGCTCGGGTGAATGAAATAAAAGATTTGTTGGCTTATGATGGTTTCTTCAGTGTGGATTGCTTGGGTCGTAGTGGGGTCTGGCTTTACTGTGGAGATCGGTTTCTTCTATTACTCTTCTTAGCTCATCGCAACACCATATTGACACTGAAGTTTTTATTGAAGGGGTTGGTAATTGGCGCTTGACAGGCTATTATGGCGAGGCTGATCGGAATTTTCGTCATTTATCTTGGCAACGGTTGCGTATGCTGGCATCTCAACATGAAGCACCCTGGGTGTGTTTAGGCGATTTCAATGATATTCTATCACCTTCTGAGAAGCGAGGTGGTCGTCCTCAACCTTCACGTTTGATTAATGGCTTTCGGGATGCGCTTTGTGATTCTGGTCTTATTGAATTCCCCATGACGGGATATCCTTTTACATGGGAGCATGGAAGAAATAGTGATGGCTGGGTGGAATCTAGGTTGGACCGTGTTTTTACTAATGCTCAGTGGCGTACCAGGTTTTCTAATTCTACTGCTGAAGTGTTGGGTTTCTCTACTTCGGACCATCTGCCTATTCTTCTTGCTGTCAGATGCTTTGTGGATCAACGCCATACTCATCGTTTCCGGTTTGAGAATACGTGGCTCCGTGAGGCAGGGTGTCGGACCTTAATTTCGGATATTTGGCAACTTTCTCCAGATATGGATGTTGAGGGTAAGCTTGTGGCCTGTCGTACTGCTTTGAAATCGTGGGGCATGAATCTTAGACTTCTGCATAAAGCTGAGATGGACGAGAGTCTTGCTATTATGGCCCGTTTACGCGGCTCTCAGCTACAGGTGCATATGGATGAGTTTTTACGAGCCAAATCCCGTTTCTTTCATCTTTTAAATCTCCGTGAGATCTTCTGGAAGCAACGTGCCAAGCAATTTTGGCTTAAAGAGGGTGATGCTAATACTCGGTTTTTCCACAATGCTGCTTCTGCTCGGAAAAGGAAAAATACAATTGTTAAATTGCTGGATGATTCGAACGTATGGCATGATAAGAATTCGGGTCTGGAGGAGGTGATGTCTGGATATTTTATGTCTCTCTTTACTTCTCATGATTGTAATTCTGAACCAGTTTTGCAGTGTGTTCCATTATTAGTGTCACATGATCAGAATGCATCTCTTTTAGCTCCTTACAGTTGTGACGAGGTAAAATCTGTAGCTTTTTCTATGAAAATGGATAAATCTCCTGGGTTAGATGGTTTCAATCCTGGTTTTTTCCAGCATTATTGGGATATTATTGGTGAGGATGTGTCTCGTTTTTGTCTTGATTGCTTGCATTCAGGGTCTCTCCCGCCGAAGTTGAATGAGACTGCTTTAGTTTTGATACCTAAGAAGTGTGTCCCTGAGCGAATGAGTGATTTGCGTCCTATTGCCCTCTGTAACGTGGTTTATAAGACCATGACTAAGATGATAGTTAACCGGCTTAAGTACATCTTGCCGTCTATTGTCTCCGAAAGCCAGAGCGCTTTTATTTCTGGGCGTAGCATTCAGGACAATATAATCTTAGCTTTTGAGGCTATGCATGGATTTAATATGTTTCATCGAAAGAAAGAGTTATCTGGGGCCCTTAAAATGGACATCAGCAAAGCCTATGATAGACTAGAGTGGGATTTCATTCGTGACATGCTCATCCGCATGGGGTTTGCACAATGATGGGTTACTTTGGTGTTTTCTTGTATCTCTACTGTTTGTTATTGGATTCTGCATGATGGCAGGGAAATCGACCCTATCTTACCAACGAGGGGACTGAGGCAAGGAGATCCCTTGTCGCCTTATTTATTCATTCTTTGTGCTGAGGGGCTATCCTGCCTTTTACAAGACAGTATAAACCGTGGCAGTCTTCATGGGTTCAGGATATCACGGGGTGGCCCGCAGATCTCCCACCTTTTTTTCGCGGATGACAGCTTGATTTTCTTCAGAGCAAATGTTCAAGAGGCGTTGGAGCTCAAGCGTATTCTTCGTATCTATGAGAACGCATCTGGACAATTGGTTAACTTTCAAAAATCATCTCTTTCTTTCAGCAAGTATACTCCTGTGGCTCTTCGGGTTTCTATCTGTTCAGTGCTCCAGATTGAGGAGAAACCGAATTTGGGTAATTATTTGGGACTCCCTTCTCATGTTGGTAGTAACAAGAGGGAAGTGTTCAGTTTTGTTAAGGATCGTTTGTGGAAGCGGCTGAATTCATGGAAGCATCGTGCGTTGTCCCAAGCAGGTAAGGAGGTCCTCTTGAAAACAGTCCTCCAAGCTTTGCCAAACTATGTTATGAGTTTGTTTTTACTGCCTCGGACTTTATGTGCTGATTTGCAGCGTATGATGACTCGGTATTGGTGGAGTAAGGGTGCTGATCAAAATCGCGGTATTCACTGGCTGGGTTGGCATAAAATGGCGAAGCACAGACTTGACGGCGGGTTAGGTTTTAAATCGCTCCATGATTTTAACTTAGCCATGCTTGGTAAGCAGGGTTGGAACATTATTAACAGGCCTCATTCTTTAGTGGCCCGCGTTCTTAAGGCTCGTTATTTTCCAACAACATCTTTTTTGGAAGCATCTTTGGGCCACAATCCTAGCTTTTTGTGGCGTAGTATATGGGCGACTCAGAGTTTGGTTAAAGCTGGTGCTTATTGGAGAATTGGGAATGGCAGGTCAGTTTCTATTTGGACTCACCCTTGGTTGAAAGAGGCGCCCGACTTATTGGTTTCTACACCCCCTCCTCTGAACTGTACTCTTTCTGTTATTGCGGATCTTATGATCGGCTATAGATGGAATGAGAGTTTAATAGCTCAGTTGTTCAATGATAGAGACAGGAGTTGTATTTTGAACATCCCTCTAAGTCTTTCTTCGCATCCAGATGCGTGGTGCTGGAAGTTTGCGTCCAATGGTCACTATTCTGTTAAGAGTGCTTACAGATTTCTGGTTGCTGGATTTCGACATAGGGAAGGTAGTGAGATATGGAGTCATTTTTGGAAGACGAAGGTGCCTCCTAAAGTGCTTAATTTCTGCTGGCGTGCTTTAGTTAATGTAGTTCCTTGCCTCTCTTTGCTTCAGTCCAGGAGAGTTCCGGTTGATTCGATGTGTCCGTTGTGTCATGAGGCTCCTGAGACTATCCTACATATTCTTGTTCAGTGTCCTTTTGCCCGCAGTTGCTGGTTGAGTTCGCCTTTGGGTTGGCCTGCTTTCTCTGCTGCCTCTCTTAGGGAGTGGTTCTCTTTAGCCTTCCTTACTGCTTCTGCGGAGAATGCTTCCCTTATTCTAATGATATGTTGGGCTTTGTGGCATAACAGAAATAATATTGTTTGGAAAGCTCAGGGTCGAACTACGAGTGGTGTGTTCTTCATGGCACTGAATTTTTTGCAGCAATGGAGGGGGGCCTGTTCTGATTCTACCAGCTGCACCAATGTTGTATCGGCTTTGACTGTTTGGTCTCCTCCACCGCAGGGTTGGTTAAGGTTAATATTGACGCCTCTTTAAACTCGCAATGAAGTTCGCTAGGCTTTGGCTGTGTAGTCCGAGATGCTAATGGTAGATTTATAGCGGCTAAAGCAGGCTGTTTTTGCAGTCAGATGGAGGTTAAGTGTGCTGAGGCAGTGGCTTTTCGAGAGGCATTGAGCTGGATTAAAGAGTGCGGATGAGATCGAGTTCTTTTCGAATCGGATGCTCAGGTTCTTATTGTGTCCATTAACAATGCTTCATTAGATGATTTATCACCTTTTGGTCTTTTGGTTCAAGATTGTAAATTGCTTCTATCCAGTTATGAGGAAGCAAGATGTGCTTTTATTCACAGGTCTGCGAATGATGTCGCTCATGTTCTAGCAACATCGGCTCATTCTGAGTCAGGTCAAGGAGTTTGGGTTCATGTCCCTCCTCCTCATATAGTTTCCTTAATCGCTTTGAGTTAATAATATTTCTTTCATTTTCAAAAAAAAAAAACATGCATAAATTTCGGTCATTGACTAGAAATTATCCAACAACTCTTCTTTATCTCATCACTCAAATACAATTGATAAGATTCATCACAATGGAAGACATTTTATTATAAATAAGCATATGAAATACGCTCTTTCACTCCTTACTGATTTTTGCTATCCAATGAAATTATTTCCATATCCTTTTCCTTTTTAATTCCCGTCTCTATAATCATCGAGAAAAATAGCAACCTCAAACGAGTTATATAATTAGGAAAACAAGACATCACTTCATTTCCCATTATAAAATTTTGAAATAATTACAACTTAGTTTTTATAATATGAATTTATAAGTTCATCCTTCAATTTGAAAAAATATTTTAAAATTCTTTTTGACATTTTAAAAAATATATTAATTAATTTTTTTATTAATTTTAGCTGTTAAATATTTTACTATTTAATCCATATAATTTTAAAAATTTTATTAATTAGTTTTTTAAATTTTTAAAAAATTTATTAATTAGTCTTTTCGTATAAGAGATATTTTAGACTTTTGAAAATACTTAATATCTAAAATTAACGGATGAATTAATTAGTAGAATTTTTAAAATATTAGAGACGTTTTAATATATTTTTCAAAATCAAAAAATCAACTAGTAAATTATTATATAAACTAAATAATAATTTTTCTTAAAATTTTTTGCTATTCTTAGGTTTTCTACCCAAATTTATTTCACCTAACCAAGCATTTATTCATCATTTATTAATTCAAATAACCCTAAACTCAATTTAATAAATTACACATAATTAGTAAAGAAAGCCGCAATTTTTTACATAATAAATAAACTCAATGGCAAAGCTCAGTGCTTAACTCAAAATCCCCAAAAATAATTCAAAAACTTCAATTGTCCTATCTTTCTCTTTACTTTTTCCTTTATTTTTTTAATACTCCGACGTCTAATTTCTTTTATTCTTTAGTTCAAACATAAGGAAGATAATTTAAAATCAGTTACATCATAAAGATATCAAAGAAAATGAATAAACATAGTTTCGTATTTTGGAGGTAGAATTTCGAAGAAAGAAGATGAAAATAAAACAAAGGAGAAGATGGAGCGTTTTCGGCCATCGAAGGGAAAGAGGAAGAAGACTCTTTCTCTTTTCCAATTTGTCTATTGTAAAAAGAATAAATGACTACTATTTTTGATCCAAAAGGTTATGATTTACTCTTACTTAAAACTCTTTAAATTTTTCTTTATTTTTTGCTCAATGCTCAAATAAATCTAATTTAATTTTTTGTCAAATTAAGTCCATATACTTTTACTAAGGACCAAGTAAGTCTTGACTTAATATAACAATTGATGTAGACGAAAAATAGAGTTGTACTGTGATTTGACTAGACCTGCAAGAAAGAGAAAGTGAGGTGGTGGTGGGTGCCCACGGCAACCACTCCGACGCTCAAGTCAATATACTGGAGAGGATAAATATAATGAATTGCTTAGAACTTTAGTGTAAGAGAATAACATACATTTACTTTTATGATTCTTCTCCTTTTATACTATAAGATGAAGGAGGTAAATATAATATTTTTTTATAACTCAGCGATGATGTAGCTGACTGTTTAATAAGTGATATCGACAGTTGATAGATAGGTGATCTCGCGATTATAGATGGAATGGGGACATGCTAGGCTGTGCCTAATAACGATAACTTTTGTGTTGAGACTCGCTCTATCTAAGGGAGAGCGAGTCTTGATGATGTACCAGGTGTTAGAGTGTCTAGGTCTTCCTTTCCTCAGATTGGGCTGTTTTACTTACTTATCAAATCTTTGCCACATAGACCTGTTTTGTAGTGACAACTTATGGTTAGATTGTGCAAGATTGATTATGAGGGTCAGGCCAGAAAAACAGTTGGAGAGACGGTTCCCCTCATGCGGTTTTTCAGACGATATCTTCCCCAAGGATGAGATTGAGAAGCTTAGGATAACCCTACCAACCGGGTCTTTGCTAGATTTTTAAAAATTTATGATGTAATAGAAACTTATTGAAGTCCACCTTATCCCCTTATAATCTTTTGTAATACATATTTTGTATATATATTCTTATGTGTTTCTTTGTTCCCTTTGTTACTACCAATGATTTAAACAATTGGCCAAGGGGCTACCTCCAAATTATAAATTTAGTGACCACCATATTTTGCCCAAAGAAGGGAGCTAAAGTACATTTACTTTGCAGGGCTTAGTTGTAATGACCCGAAAATCGGACCGCTACCGACGCTAGGATCCAGATTGACTTAAGTCAGCACGGGTAATGGTTATGTGTATGTAATAGTCTTGTAGTGGACATGATATGTAAAATGATGTAATGTAATGAGGATTAGCATTATGCTTGGCCCTAATAGTAGTGGAAATCCCTTTTTTGTACATGATCTTTATGAAATGTTTTAAATGATGATATATGTTGAACCAAGCTTGATGTATGATATGTTGACCCACTAGAGCATTTGATGAGGGCTCTAGTATGGAGTTTTATGTTTACAGATATGGTGTATGTTCAGGTCAAGCTTGGTATATGAAAAGTTTAAGTTTTTATGTAAATGTATGATCATGTATGGGATTTTATCAGGAGTACAGGATGTATAGTAGGCTTGTTACGGGTTCCGGCGACCTTAAGTCGATCTGGATCCTAGCGCCGATAGCGGTCCGATTTTCGGGTCGTTACATTAGTGCCTGACTTAACAGATATAAAATAATTTGGAGAATTTTTTCAAAACAAGATTAATACTTGGACCTATGGCCTGACGGACTCCTGCCTTTCCATCATAAAACGCCTGGAGAAAATTTCACAATAAGGGACTTTTACTCGGTTACTCATCTTGATATCTGGTCATAAGACTCGTCTTATCGACATTAATCTATGATTGACACCTTCATCTTTTGGGGATTAGTATATTGCCTCGTGGCTTTCTGGCATATTTGACTTGATTAGTGGAACTAACACTCAAATTGTAGTCTGGTGGAACCTGCCTTATGGCTTTGTTTAGTGGGATCAACGTCTAGATTGTGGTGTGGCAGAACCCGCCTTGTGACCTGGCCTGGCGGAACCCACCTTGTCGTCTTATTTAGTGGGACCAATTGTAATACCCGGCTAGATCAGGTATCGGAATTCTTACCGTCCGGTGGAATTCGAGGATGTTAGAGGCTTCTAGACGGGTAAGAGAAAGGTTTTCTAAACTGGTTGTAAGTGTTTTAAAGGTTTAGAGTGGAATAGGATTGAGTTTTGAAGAGAAAAGACCAAGGAGGATTTGGCCAGGTTCGGCCGCCGAAGTGAAGTTCGGCTGCCGAAAGTGCCTTAGATTCGGCTTCCGAAACTCCACGTTCGGCCGCCGAACGTTGCATGGTTTTGCATGCGATTCGACTGCCGAAGCTGAGTCGGTTTGCCACCTATATAAACGCCTCCAATCGGTGAAATGGATAAGTGTAGATTGTCCTTTCACTTCCAGAGGTAAGAGCAGATCCTCCATGGGTATTTTTTCATGGTTTTATCAAATCTTGCAAAGGTTTGATTGGTTTTCATGTTGTTTTGAAGGTTTTACGCTAAAAAAGAGAAGTTTTGGGGTTTGAAGAGGTTAAAGGAAAGAAGCTCCATATTTTCAAGTTAGGATCGTTTATCTTCTTGATTTCAAGAGGTAAGTGAAGATCCTGAACTTCTTTTGATGATTTATGGCGGTTTTATGGAGGGTTTGGGTAGAGTTGCATGATTAGGTTTAAAAGTGTGTTTTTGATGGTTTATGGGTGCAAGCATGTTTATGTGTGTTGTGTGATGTTTTTGTTGGGGTTTAAGTTAGTTTTGGACCCCTTTGAGCATGTCCTTGGGTATATGCATGGTTTGAGAGGTTGAATGCATGATTTAGGGGGTATGAGAGAGTTGGGAGGCTTGTTGATGCTTGAAGCCGAGTTCTGGATAAACTCAGGTTCGGCAGCCGAAGGTACATTCGACCGCCGAACCCATGAGGAGATGACTTCAGCTACCACAGCTCACCCCCGAGAGTTTTGAGGTTCGGCTCTGGAAGGGGGATTCGGCCGCCGAAGGTGCTGCCGAAGGTTAGAGACTTTCGTCTTTGGAGTGTGTTTCAGCCCCCGAACCTTGCCCCCGAAAGGGTTCGGCTGCCGAAAGTGGAGATTCGGCCGCCGAAGGTGCATGAGGTTCGGCTCTGGAGAGGACATTCGGTCGCCGAACCTGCCGCCGAAAGTTTTCTGTCCAGCCTTCTTTTGCTTGTTTTGCATGCATGTGTTGAGGTGTTTTAGAGGGGTTTTGGGGAGTTGTTTAAGAGTTGTTTATGAGTTGTTTAGAGTGTGTTTGGTACCTCAATTGAGTCCACCTGTGTAGGTTTGGACCGAGGAACCGAGGAGGCCCAGAGATAGAGTTGGCCCAGAAATAGCCAGCATTGGCTAGAGGTGAGTGGAACTAAGCTTAATTCTTTTAATAAAGAAATGGAATGCTTTTAGCATAGTTCATGCATCATGAAGACTATGTTATGTACTAGGTTGTTTGCATTAGAATTTACGAATATGGTGCATTACATTCTATGGTTAAGTAATGAGATGGATGAATGTTGAATGATCCATTAGCCCTCAGTATGGTATGAGATGATATGGCATAATATGACATGTATAGCATGATATGAGATGGAAAGACCAGGTGAGGCCTAATCGCCCCTGGCATAGAGTAAGAGAAGACCAGGTGAGGCCTAATCGCCCCTGGCATAGAGTCATGTGAAGTCCAGGTGAGGCCTAATCGCCCCTGGCATAGAGCATTATTAGCTTGTTATGAGATGCGATTTATGTGTAAAGGGCTAATGGTGACAAATTCATCCTTGTTGTGATCAGATTGTGATGTGATGCATTTCATGAGAGCATATGTTTTTATAATTGTTTTATTGTTCCTACTCACTGGGCTATAGAGCTCATCCCACTCCCTTAACCCCAGTCTTGCAGGTTCAGTATACAGGTTGTACAGGGACAGATCAGCAAAGTACAGAAAGAGTAAAGAGCTTGTAATAGTATAGAGTGGACATGTAATATTAAAGAGATGTACTAGTTGTGCTTGATTTAGTTATTTTGTGTTGTAAATCTTTCAGTTACATGATCTGTGTTGATCTGACTGACTGACTCTGCCTCAGATGGATCATACTCGGGTCCACTAACCCAGAGAAAACACTCTAAGCCCAGAAGTCATCAAACCCACTCTAACAACGGCTCACTAAGCAACAAGGAAAGAGAAACACTAGGGTTCAAAACAAATAGCATACACATCCAAACACTCTCAAGTGAACGTATCTGACATCACCGTGTTTGATGTGTTAGCCTCCTGCTGAGTCAGGGTGAAGATCCGAGCTAAGGCTAACGGAACTTCCCTCGGGAATCCTACTAAAGAAAAGGCTAACCCTTGCCTCTGCCTCAACCACCATCTCATCCCAGACCAAACTATAACCTCTTCTTGAACTTATGCTTACTCTTATTTTTTTCTTTTTCTACTCTGTTCTGATTTACTAACTCTTCTCTTTCTCTTTCTCTGATTTACCTCATTTACTTATCTGCTCTATCTTACTTTCTTTTTCTCTTCTCTTACTCTTCTGCTTCTTACTCTACTTTCTGAATTATTTACTATACTTGAGGGCTGCTCTCGGAGATGAGAGATCACTCTCCGTATACCTGGATTTATCAAATCCATGGCCATAGCATCTCATAGCAACACTCTCGAGTTCTTTCCTGGCTCACTAACCTCTGGCTACTAACTCGTTTCTGAATCTCTATCTTTTAACTTCTGCTCTGAACATTTAACTCTATTATACTTTACCATTCTCACATCAACTGACATTCTACTACGACCCACAAGACAAAAACATACACATCAGAACACTCAAAAGTGAGCATACCTGGCACCACTGTGTTTGACGCGTCTGCCTCCTGTTGAGCCTGGGTGAAGATCCGAGCCGGAGCTGACGGACCTTCTCCACGGAAACCTGAGAAATAAGGAACTGATCCTCTTTCTCGAACCATGGCTGGAGCTGATGGCTGTGCCATACTACCTGGAGCTGTCTGATGGGATGGTGCCATAAAAGCTGCCTTAGGACACTCCCTAGCTATGTGTCCCTCCTGACCGCATCTGTAACATGCGGAAGTCCCAAACCAACAGACTCCCTTGTGCGGCCTATCGCACCTCACACACTCAGCAACCTCTGTGCCTGAGCTCGAGCCAATACCTATTCCCAAACCAGACTCTAACCTGTTCCAGAACTTACTCTTTTTCAATCTTCTGAGGCCTTTGCCCCCCTTTTTACTCTTTACGGCAATCTCATCCAAAGAGGATGGATCAACGGTTTTAGAACCCGAGGACTGTGCCACCTGTTGTTTAACTGATCCTTCAATGATGGCACTAGCCTCCATCTTTCTAGCCGCATCCACTATAGAGTGGAAACTCTCTCTCTCTGCAGCTAAGATCAGGGAAGAATACCTAGGATGCAATCTCATGGTATATCTCCTAACTTTCTTCTGATCTGTATCATATGCTTGCCCTACATACTGGAGCAGCTCAAGGAACTTATCTGTGTACTCATCTACACTCATCTCTTCGGTCTGTCTTAGCTGCTCAAACTCGATCATTTTCAATTCCTTTGAACTTTCTGGAAAAGCCCATCCTGCAAATTCATTGGCAAACTGATCCCAAGATAAGCTCTCCAGCCTTGGATCCACATAATGTTTGAACCATTCTCTTGCTTTCCTGCATTTCAATGTGAATCCTGCCATCTGAATGGCTCTACTATCACTTACTCCAAACTCATATGTTATCATCTTTACCGTTTTGAGATACTCAAAAGGGTCATCACCTGTTTCAAACCTGGGGCCATCTAACTTCAGGTAATCTATCATCTTTACCTTACCCTCCACCGATGAGCTAGGTTTGGATATTTGAACCTCCTGAACTGCCGGTTCTACTGGTGGGGGAGGAAGTGCAGCATTCCCTGGGCTAGGATTCGCTGGACCTGGAAAATAGGGTGAGGGTGGAAACATAGGATACTGTGGATATGGCGGGTAAAAGGGAGGATAGGGCATAAAGGTGGGATATGGGTGATAACTAAAGAAATCTGAGGTACCTCCCATCGAATACCCTGACCCTTGTGGGTAGGGTGGATACTGGGGTGGAATAAAACCCGAGGCCTGAGTTCCTCCTTGACCTTCTCCCATATCCTTGCCTGACATACTCATGCCCAAACTATCATCTCTCCTCTGTTCATCCTCTTCTAGTTCCCTCATATCCACTGACAAACCGCCCTGAACTACTCCTCTTCTACTCTCATCAAAAGACCTTCTAGGGTCCCTTGATGTATCTTCTCTGCTCGATCCACATGAAAGTTCCCTTGACAAAACAGGGGATTGAGCATCCATGCTCTCACACTCTGGTGGAGTTCCTGTCAATCGTACAGATCGACGAGCTCCTCGCATCCTAACTCTCTGGAAAACAACACATAAACACACAAGCATTAGCAATCATGCGGTTCGCATGAACCTACAACACATATATCACATAGCAAGATTGCACATGCATAAATCATGGCATGGTATTACACATCATCATGCAAAACTTATATCTTATCCTAGTGGACATGATTTCTCTTATTGTGCTTGCCCTTCTAACACAACCTCTTTCCGATGTGAAACAACTCTAATCTTTGAGCAGCTTTGCCCAACACATCGTACTCTAGAGGCCCTATGCTCTGATACCAATCTGTAATGACCCGGAAACCGGTACCCCTCTGTAACGGTCTGAACCATCACTGGCACTAGGATTCAGATCGGCTTAAGGCCGCCAGAACCCGTAGCAAGTCTACTATACTCTCTGTGTACCTGTAAATCTCATACATGATCATACATTTTCTGTGAAAATAAAAACTCTTTTCTGAACCAAGGCTTAACCTGTGCATGCACTATCTCTGTACTCTGTACTCTATACTCTGTACTCTGTACCCCTGACTAGAGCTTGCTCTAGATGGGTTAACTCATACCTGTTAAGCCTGGTTTGTACATTCGGCTGCCGAACCCATGAGGAGATGACTTCGGCTGCCACAGCTCACCCCCGAGAGTTTTGAGGTTCGGCTCTAGAAGGGGGATTCGGCCGCCGAAGGTGCCGCCGAAGGTTAGAGACTTTCGTCTCTGGAGTGTGTTTTAGCCCCCGAACCTTGCCCCTGAAAGGGTTCGGCTGCCGAAAGTGGAGATTCGGCTGCCGAAGAGCAACAACTCTAAGGAAATTCTAGATGAACTCTTTATAGTTTCAACTTCCTATTTACCTCAAAAAAACTTATTTTGACACATCATGAGTCAAACAGACATGCCCTTTAATCAACCTCATCCTGCAGAACTTGGCCTCTATGCCATGTTCTTTTAGAGTCAACAACATTTAGTGTCTATAACATTTTCAGTAGATAATGGGCATGCTTCTCTGTTTTCTGAACTACTCTACGCTTCTGCTGCGCACTCTGATCTTTATCTTTTTCTCTTTATCTCTACTAAACTGGTTTTTTCTCTAACTCTCAACATATAGTTTCCGAATCTCAGATCTATCGTGGAAAACAATCAGCTCTTATTAGCTGTTCCCATAGATCATCAATCCTGCATGGGAACACCTGCCCTTGGTAGTGACCTTGTTCAACTGCTCACAGTCGTTACAAAGTCTCAAGATTTCATCTTTTGTTTCTCACAACAACACTGGAGTACTCCAGAGTGAGGTACTAAGTCGGACAAAACCTTTATCTACCAAGTTTCTCTATACTATTCTGACTATTCTCTTTCTCTTTCTGCAGGTGCCATCCTGTTAGGGTAGAAGGAAAGAAATGGTTCCGCGTCCAGACCCCATTCCTATTCCAATCTCTACCTCCCGAACAGATGGTAAACCTGATAGCTCGTCTGGGAAAAACATCTAGAACTCACTAGCTGCGGGCACTGAGGCTGATTCCCTGACCTGACTACTACACTTGCTCACAAGAGCTAGAACCCTCTGACAACCTTTCCTGAGCATACTATGAACCTGATGGGCTGACATCAAACCTCTAGGCACCTATACTCTGTCCTCTCAAAGGACTGCCTCTGATCCATCTTGCACTCTAACCTCTCTTACCTTGTCTCTGCGGACACATGTAGTACTATGAGTAGCTAGCCAATCCGCCCTAGAATGACATCAAACAGTCAACTCTAGAACCATAAGGTCAGCTGGATCGCATCTACTCACTATAAACTCTAAACTGGTTCAGAAAAGAGTTTTTATTTTCACAGAAAATGTATGATCATGTATGAGATTTACAGGTACACAGAGAGTATAGTAGGCTTGCTACGGGTTCTGGCGGCCTTAAGCCGATCTGAATCCTAGTGCCAGTGATGGTTCGGACCGTTACAGAGGGGTACCGGTTTCCGGGTCATTACACCAATGCTCAAATTGTGGTCTGATGGAACCCTTCTTATGATCTAATCTGGCGGAATCCGCCTTGTAACCTTGTTTAGTAGGACCAACACCTAGATTATGGTCTAGCGGAATTCTCCTTCTGACCTGTCCTAGCAGAACCCGCCTTATGACCCTTCTTGTCTCCTTAAATTTTTTTAGGAAGGCAATCCATCATTCCTTATCACTGAAGAACACAACATGTGAACAAATACCTCGTTAACTTATTATTGATAAAATTTTCTCAGAGTACAGATACTCCATGAATGAGGAATGACTTGACCATCTAGCTTGGCTAGATTATATGACCTTGGGCGAATAACCTTCGAGCCCCCTAAATGGTCATTTTCAGTTCTCTCGCAACTTATAAGACTCAGCACTGCCACTTTTTACATCTGTTCTTTTAAGGACTAGATTCCCCACATTAAAAGCACGCAGTATTTTTGTAAATCGCCATGCTGATTGCGATCTTTTCTCGTTTGCAATAAAATCGATTAGCCCCTGGGCTTTCATAGCCTTTCTCAGAATATACTTGATATCATAGGTCGACAATATTACTGCCCAGATGGATAATCGCCCTGATAACTCCAGCCTATGTAGAACATTTCGCAGAGGATAGTCTATTTTGACTTCTATGATGTGTGACTCGAAGCATGGTCATAGCTTTGTGGCTGACATTAGTACTGCAAACTCCCACTTTTCGAGAGGAGGATAATTCAGATTCGCCCCCTTTAAAACTTGACTGGCATACTATACTGTGCTTTGCTCCACATTGTTTTCACGAATGAGTATCAAGGAAACTATTTTCTGTATCACAAACAAGTATAGAAATAAAACTTTGCCTTCAACAAGCGGGCTTAGCAATTAAGGAGATGATGAAAAGGTTTTTAGACTTTTAAATGTCTCTACATACTCTTCCCTCTATTCAAACTTACCTTTGCCTTTTAAGTCTTTGAAGAACGGGATACACCTTCTAGCTGAGCATGATATGAAACGACCCATAGTAGTGACTCGCTCATTGAACCTCTATACTTCATTAATGATTTTGGATGCTTTAATGTTTTGAATGGCACTGATCTTCTCAGGGTCTGCCTCTATGCCTCTTTCTGAGATTATATATCCTAAAAACTTTCTAGCATTTACCCCGAAGGTACACTTCTCAGGGTTTAGCTTCATACCCGCCTTGTCTAGTACATCAAAGACTTTTCGAATATCTTCTGGATGGTCTTCCAAGGATCAGCTCTTTACGACCATGTCATCCACATACACTTCAATTGTTGACCTTACCATGTCTTTAAAGATTCCTGACACTAACCTTTGGTAAGTTGCCCCTCTGTTTTTTAATCCAAAAGGCATTATCTTGTAGCAGTAAACTCTTTCGTCTGTTATGAATGCAATTTTCTCTGCATCTTCGGTATCCATTATGATTTGGTGGTAATCTAAAATAGCATCAAGGAAGGAAATCACTGCATGACCCGAGGTCAAGTCTACTAACCTGTCGATGGATGGCCACGGGTAATGATCTTTTAGACATGCTTTATTCAGGTCAATAAAATCCACGCACATTCTCTATTTTCTGTTAGCTTTCTTTACCAGGACCACATTAGCAAGCCATGTGGGATACTGGACTTCCTTTATCAACCCTGCACTCAAAAGCTTATCAATCTTTTCTTTGATCACTTGCTACCTTTCTGGTGTAAACTTTTTTTCTTTTGTTGGACTGATTTGATGATTTTGTCAATAGATAATTTATGAGTGATGAGAGATAGGTCCACACCTGTTACATCTTTTGGAGACTAAGCAAAAGTGGTTACTTGGCTCTTTAGCAACTCTATTAAACAAGTCTTTATTTACCAATTAATGCAGTACCGATCCATACTTTTTGTTCCTTTCCTAGCTGGATCTCCTCTACCGGATTTGTTGGCTCTGGTTTTAAGTGAAATTCTAGTTTCTCCAGCAATTCGATGTGCATTATTGCTTTTCCGAGACTTTTTGTTAGGTGTCCATAACCTTCTTTGGTCAACTTAGGATTGCCTCACACCACAACTATTCTTCCTAGAGCTAGTAGCTTAAAATACATACTACCCATATTAATAACAATATCGTGGTAGTTTAAGATTGGGCAGTCGAGTATTGCATTGTACGCAAATGTGATATCTACCACTGCAAACTTTGCATACAACTCTCACCTATATTTTTCGTTATCCAATACTAGGGGAGGTTGATGATGCCCAGCACTGCCATGGTATTATCTCCTAATTCTACTAACGGATAGGAAACTCTGAAAAGACTATTTTTATCCAAGCTTAACTTATTAAAAATATTAAAGATGAGAAAGTTAACAGAATTATCTATATCCACCAATATTCGCCTTATTTTGTACCAGTTCAGGAGGATCTTGACGACTAGCATTTGAAAGAATCCATTTTCCTTGTCTGCAGGGCCGAACCCTACCTCTTGATTGACCCATGTTTCTTGTTCAATTGACAGGACGTCTTTTGCTGCACGCTTATTTTTTCCTTTTCTCTTATCGGTCCCTCCGTAATGACATGTACGATTCCATCCATTTCAAGAGATAGAAAGGAGAGATTCCTTTTTCAGAGAGAAAAGGAACAAGAGAACTTTTTTAATCCAAATGAATAAAGAGAATTCAATGGATTTTCCAGCAATGAAACCAAATGATGTAGTCGGAAAATAGAGTTGTGCTGTAATTGGCTAGACCTGCACAAAAGAGAATGTGAGGTGGTGGTGGGTGCTATGGCAACCACTCCGATGCTCAAGTCAGTACACTGCAGAGGGTGAATGCAATAAATTGCTTAGAATTTTAGTGTAAGAGAATAGCGTACTTTTGTCTCTGATCCTTCTCCTTTTATACTGTAAAAGGATAAGAGGATAGAGGAAAATATAATATTTTCTGATAATCCAGAAATGATGTGATCGGCTATTTGATAAGAGATATCATCAGCTAATAGATAGATGATCTCACAATTAAAGGTATAATGGGGACACGCTACGTTGTGTCTGATAACGATAACTTTTATATTGAGACTCGCCCTATTTAGGAGAAGGTGAGTATTGATGATGCACCGAGTGCTAGAGTATCCGAATCTTTTTTTTCTCGGATGGAGTCGCGTTATCCACTTATTAAATTATTGCCACGTAAACCTGTTCTGTGGTGCCAGTTTTTGACTTACTTTAGCCGATTTTTATATAGTATTAATAATATTTTTTAATAATAAAATATTTTTTAAATTTAAAATATAAATAATTTTAATATTTTAATTAATATAAAAATAAAAAATAATTTTTAAAATTATAAAAATAAAATTTTATTATAAAAAATAATATTTTATTAGTAAAAATATTTTATTAAGATCAAACTTATTTATTTTTTAATAAAAATATAAGAATTTAATTAATAAAAAATTAAATTATACTTATTTAAGAATTACATAAAAGTATGAGAATTTAATTGACTTATCCCTATTAAAGAATCCATAACAGGAGCATCAAAATCCTCGTGGTTTTCTTCCAACTAAATAACTAGAAGGTGAAGCTTTATTTATTTATTTTTGGAAAAAGACTAGACGGTGAAGCTTGAGTAAACATAGAGAGGCCACTTGTCACTGTATTTGTGTGTTTTATTTCTATGAAATAAAAATACATATTCTAACATAAACTTTAATATATTAATATTTATTTTCTATTTTTTATTATAAAATTTTAATTTTAAGTATTTCTCTGTTAAATATTATTATTTAATAATTTAAATTATTTTTAAGATTTTAAAATTTAGCTAAACTTATTTCAGTAATTATTTATAAAATATATAAGTTATTAATTTTAATAAGATATTATAATTAATATTATAATATTTATTTAATAATACTCAATTATCGGGCCAGATTTGAAAAATTGATCACAACTCAATAAAAAATTAATACTTGAGGGATATTATAACAAAAGGTAACACTGCTCTCTCCACTCTACCAGCCTCTAGAAGCCCAAAAAATGCCTAAAGCATCGTAAAGACCCTTATTAAAATACACACATCCTCGTCGCTAAAACTCGTGAAATGGCAACCAGATTCGCAGTGAGCAGACTCTGTATTACTCGCTCTCGCTCGATCGAGTCAACTTGGAGAGCAACTCGCTGCTTCAGCGATGACAGGGGCCGTATCCTGAGCGAGGAGGAACGCGCCGCTGAGAACGTCTATATCCAGGTTACTTTTTCTTTGCTTCTCCTCTTAGTTTTGATTGAGTGCCTGTTTGGTCTAGGGAAATAGAAGAGAAATAAAGTATTATAAGCTAGATATATTATAGTAAAGGCATGTTATCATTTGCTGTGTTGATAAGGTAACTGCGTTACTTCTTTTATGTGAGATATGTTGTTGTAATGAATGATCCGGTGAACCGTTGGATTAACTGAGTTCAGGTGGTTCCTTGGTGCCCAGTCGATCTAACGGCTTTTATTTATTAATAACAATTGATGATTTTGTTTAGAAAGAAAAAAACCTATAGAACTCCTTTTGGTTGCCAGGAAAATGAAGGAACGGAAAGGAAAATGAAATATGGAGCTTATTAGTGTGACTACTTGTTGCACAAAGTAATTTTAGAATCATATAAGTATGATTTCTTTGTGTCATATGAAGATGATATTTACGTTTGATTTCCTCCATCTCCTCTAATATGAGACATGGATGAACCTGGCGGACTTTAATTCCACATTCATTTGTGCGAGTCTGTTTTTGTGTTTGATATTCCCAATTCCATATATTTTTTTCTTTAGTTTTATTTGACAATTGTTTAACATGTGTTCTAAGAAAATGGAGAGGGAAAGGCTGGCGAAGCTCAAGCAGAAGGCTGAGAAAGAAAAGGCGGAGAAAGAGAAACAGAGTTCTGACAAGGTATGGGTGGATTTTCCCTTTATTTTGTATTCAAGAATTCAAAAGGTGTGTGGTTTTATTAAATCAAACGGTTTTTCCGTGAATTCTAGCATGTTGGTTGATTGATTTAGTTACTGTACATAATCTATTCAAATGAGGTGTTTTAATTGCTTTTGAAATGGAAAAGGAAAACAAAATGAAGTACCCTAAGATCAGAGTTTTCATTGGTTTTAGATGGATTAAAAATTTAAAATAACGAAGGGTCAACCTACATGTTTTAATGGTTTAATTTGTAAGCATCAAATTCAGAAATAATTGATGAGTATGACAAGCTAAATTACTATTTTAGGCTCAGAAATTAAACTTATTTACCTTACCGAGTCCTAGTTATTGATGAGCGCATATTCAACTTAGAACGCAATTTGTCTTCCAACAACACAGGCAAAAACATGTCAGCGTCCAGGTTGTCTTAGTCCAAGTCCAAGTATGTGAATTCATATAAATAAATCTGTGATTTGGTCTGATTTTTTAAGTTTTTCTTTCCATAGAAGTGTTAAATTAAAATTAGAGTAAATGTCCGCATAATACTTCTTGATGTTACACAAATTCTGCAGCTTTTTAGTCAACAATTTGATGGAAAGATTTAAAAAGAGTCGAAAAACTTGAATGAAAGGAAGGAGCATGTGTTAATCCTGGTTGGCAGTGGGTTAATGAAGTGACAATTTGGCTTTGTGCTTTTTCACTGGTCGTATGACAAAATCTGTAAAGTGTTGAGGATAATATGGCAAAAAGACTTGGTTACTAATGTCGCTCTAAGGTATTGCAATCTTCATTCTAGACTGACTTGGTTACCCTTGGTCTCTTTTAGTAGTCTTAGCCTAGGAGGATAAGCAATCAAACATCGATCTCGATAAGCTCATAAACGACTCTTTTTTATTTGACAACATTATTGATTATGAAAATTCTTTTAACTTAAGGACATAAATCTATACCATTTTATCTGGCTACAGTAGTTTCTAGACATGTCTTGAAAAAAAAATTGTAAGTTATCTATTTCAGGTGAAAAAAGAATTGCAGCTTGTGTGTGTAGAAGTTCAACTGTTGATTTTAAATTATTTTGATCTATTACACTATTTTGTGCCCTTGTCACTCGTTCACTGCTTAACATGGGGTTCATAGTGTCATTCTTTAATTGCATGCGATGAGATGGTATGAATTGGGTGTCATTATGATCCAAAATCAATTTTCCTTATTACCACAAAATTTCAATCCAATCTGATTCTGTACTTGAATGCCTTAAATACATGTTTGAGTGTCTAATACTAACAGATGGTATAGATAATCTTATTTCACTTAAATTTCTTTAGTTTAAAATTTGATATTAAACTCGGAGATACTGAATGAGAGTGGAGGATTTTTCTGTTTAGTTAAACATCTTTTTTTTTTTTCATTCCGACTCACATATATTTAGACTGTGCGCCTAAATAATGTTTAATCGTATCATGTTGGTTGCTCAAAGTTGGTTGGTGCTTTTTATGTTTTTAGTGTTAAAAAAAATTATTTGAAAATCAGGGGTGGGGCAAAACATTTGCCAAAGAGGTGTTTGAACGCCACATTTGATAGGCGCCCTATTGTGTGTGTTTTTTCCTTTTAAAAACAAAGCCTTTTTTTTGCCATGGATTGAGCATTTTTAAAGCCTGTAACAGGTAAAAGCCCGTTGCAGCTTGCTTTAATTTTAATAAAAATTAAAATACTTTTTTTTAAACTTTTTTAATTATTATTATATTATAATAATATAATTATATTATATTAATTTAATAGTATTATTTATGTTATGTTATATTAATTTAATAATATTATTTATAATATTTTTTGTAATAATAAATATATTTTTTATTTTTTATAATATATTATAATAATATATTTTATTATTTTTAACCAATTAATTTTTTTATAAAAAATTAAATTGTATCTGTTATAAGTTTTTTGAATAATTTTTTTTATAAAATTTTTGTTTTGAAATTAATATGTAAATTTAATTCTTGTAACTTTAAACATCTATTGTCCTGCATGAGAGCGGCAGATTTAGAGTTATAAAATAATATTACTCTATTATTAGATATATACGAATTATTGGGTTGTTTATAATTTATAAAAAAGAAAATAAATAAATATAAATATTTAAAATTATAAGAATTAAATTTATATTTTATTGAATTATTTTTTATAACTGTAGACGTCTATTTGTATTATAATATTATTTTAGAATTAAATAATATCAGTAATATTTTTTTATTTGAATATTAATAATATAATTAATATATATTTTATAATATATATAATAAAATTTATTTTTATTACAATATATATAATATAAAATTAAAAATTTTTATATTAACAACATTAATTGTTATATAAAATATATTTACTATTATATTATAAAAATTAAAAGGTATAGTAAAAAAAATAACAAAACTAACTAAATATATTTTATTTATATTTAAAAAGAAGATAATAGATTTTTTTTATTAATTAATAATATAACTAAATATATTTTATAATATATATAATAAAATAAATTACTATAAATATTTTTATATTAAATATAAAATAAGAATTTTTTTTAAAATTTTGAAAGCCGCCTGCTCTATGGTGAAGTTTGTTCGGTTTAAAGTGGAATCAAATTAAATAAATTAAAAATTAAAATTTTGGTATTTATAAAAATTAAATTGAATCGATTTTGATTAAAAATCAAATCGAATTGATTTGATCGGTTTAGATTTTTAATATTTTTTTTATTTTTTACTAGTATTTTAAAATTTAATTAAAATATTTTAATTTTAATATAGTGTAATTTTACTATATTATTGAAAATAATATATTATTATTATTAATCAGTTTAATTTTTTTAATTTTTTTTTATTAAAATCAAATTGAATTAATGAAATTTTTGAAATTAAAAATCGAATCGAAATGAATAAAAAATTGAATAAAAATTTTAAATTAATTCAATTTTAATTAATTTTTTCGATTTAAAATGAATACTCCGTACGTGATACGCATCAACTAAACAAACTGAGTAGGCTTTGTTTATTTTTTGTTTAAAAAAAAAAAAAAACACAATGGGCGTCTATCACGGTTAAATTTATATTTGATAAATAGTTTTAATTCAAATCTAAATTGCTATTTTTTTTCTTTTTTAAATCTGAAAAGTTAAAATTTCCAAATTGGTTGAGCCCACTGCTGGGGCGAAAAATTTTAGAGCAACCAGGCAAAAATCATTTCTGTTGTTCGTTTTATCTTAATTTTCCATTTCAGATTATTACAAGTTAAGATGCTATTGCGCGAAAAAATATTTTTTATTAAAAATTATTATTATTATTATTATTATCTACATATTTACAAAAAAAATTATTTATAATTTATTTAAAAAATTATCTAATTATTTTATCCATATGTAGTTTAAAATAAGCTGTTATAATTTTAAAATTAATATAAGCTAAAGTAGATAATAAGAGACCATTTTTGAATAACAAAATTCCATCTTAATTCACTAGTGTTTTGTTCATATATATGTTTTTTTTTTTACTTTATAATATTAATTTGGTTTAAGTGTGTGTATATATATATGTGAAAATGTTTTTAAAATATAATATATAGTGATAGCTTATTTAATATTTGAAATAATTAAAAATGGGATAAATTTTTAGAATTACTAAATTTTTTAACATATTTTACTATTTTAAAAACTTTAATTTGATATATTGTTAGTAGCAAATAAATATTTGAAAGGAACTCCCAACATTGTTTTGCCCAAAAATTCAACAATATATAGTGTAAATTTTTTTTTTTAAAAAAATAAAATTTTAAAAGCAAAAACATTAAAAAACAATAAAGAACCATTATAGAATAAATTATTTTAACTCTACGAAGAGTGAGTTACCCTTTATTTTAAATAGAATTATTTTATTATTTTAAATAATATTAAATATTTTAAGGTAATTAAAATTAAAATGAAAAAAACATATAAAGGCTTGTGATTATGTGCAGATGGTGGGGCAAGTTACTGTTCATATAAAAGAAATTTAAAAAAGTAAATTATATTTTAGTGTTAACAACGTAATTAATGGATTTCTATATTTCTACAATTGAGCACTTAAATTTTTATATAATTAAGGTTTTTAATTCATAATTTCGTTAGCCAACCGATTAAAGGGAGAATAACGGTTCAAATACTTAAAATAGTCTCATGAACATTTAAAACGTTTTTAATATAGATGAAGAATTTTAATGTAAATTACATTTTGATTCCTAAATTTTAGCATTAATATGCATTTTCAAAACTGAATTCTTTAATCACTCTATATTTAATCCGCCTAAAATTACAATTCTTCCATTCATTATAGATAATAGCTCAAAACTAGTAGATGGTTAAATTTTTAAAAGTGTATTTTTTTTTTAAAATACTCTTTATAAAAGTTTATAATTTAACAAAAAGTTAATTGATACCATTTAAAAATAGCTAAAATTGTAAATATTTTCTGAAAATTTTGAAATTATATGTATTGAAGTATTTTAATGAATGAAAATTGATGAACAAAAAGTATTAAAAATTAGTTAAATGAGATATTATAGATAAAAATTAATGAGGATTTAATTGTTCTTTAGAAAAAATGAAGGATCAAAATGTTTAAATCATAATAAATGAGAATGAATTTATTATAGAGGAATTTAAGTATACATTTTATAAATATATGAATTGATTCATTAATTATGTAAAAATTTAAGGATTTAAGTGTAGTTTATCCATTTAAAATGGATAATAAAGATATTTTCATAAAAATGAATAGTGCGGTCTCTAATTTGGATAAATTAGTTATAGGGGATTTAAGTGTTTGATTTTAAAAATATGCTAAAAGATAGGGATTAAAGTGTAATTTATCAAAAAATTGTGGAAGGATGAAAGCGTTTACAAAAGAAAAAGAAAAGATAAAAGGGCAAGGATGACTTTTAACCGTTGTATCTTTACAATTGATGGAACTTTTTACCATTGTATCTTTCATTCTGCCTTTGAAGATATCAATATCAGTTTTGCATATTTATTATATTCTGCAGAAAACTGATGGGAGCCTGTAAGGGTTTGACTCATCATTTACAATTGATGAGGTCAACTGTTGTGAAATAATCATCAGAAATAAAGATGTGACATTGTGAGATATGATCTTTGTATGGAGTGATGAACTTGTCTCTTGAACTTTTGTAAACTCCAAATTGCAACGTAGTTGTTTTATGTGGTTGTTCATCTTCTAGAAAACATGAAAATTTTTTATTCTTTTCCTTATCTGAATTTGAACTTCTACAATTTCTCTCTTTTGCAAACCAAGTATCATAAACAAATTTATTTAATATGAAAACTAGATAAAACTATTTATGTGTAACCTGCATACTCTTGCTGCTTGAATAAAAAATGAAAACTCAAAAATTGAAATACATATACACACGCATTTGTTGCAAGTTGTTGAACTGTGCTGGAAGTTCCAGTTACTAAAGTTAGAGTAATTGATGTTAAATTATTTTAGTCAGCCAGTTTTTCTTTCTTTTTTCTTTTTTTTAACTGCAATTGTATTAATCAAGAAGCCTCCGACATACAAATAGCCTAAAGACTTGCAGGCACCGAAGTCAATCAATTACAAGGAATACAATAGGCAAAAGCTAGCTTTGCTAAACAATGAACAAATTTAAATTCTGTGAAGCGATTCTAAAATAAAAGCTTAATGCTCCGAGAAATCTCCTGTGGTTTAAAGCACGGATGGAAAGTTGCATTAATGGCTTTGACGAGAATCTCAGAATTAGACTTAAAGATGATAGATTGATACTATATGGCTTTTGCAAGCATATCAGCTGCCGTCTCAGCTCTATTTTCCCCAGCTAAAGGGAAGGAGCAGGATCCATTCTGAGCGATTCCATCTGTAATCTGTCCCACATGATCCCTAAGTGCCATTGAGCAAAGCTGGTGATGTTCTTTTAAGGCCGCATCACTATTTAGTTTATACTAGCTTTGGGAGGAGGAAGCCACCTCTTTTTGTTGATAACCTGTTTGAGGGAACCCGATTGATGCGTGTACACGAGTATTATTTTTCCATAATCTGAAGTGCACAGGAGATTTAACATTGTTCAAGATCATTTACTTTCAAATTTTGAGAAATTAAGTTATCATTGATTTAAAGTGTTCCAAATGAGAATTGTCTTTTAAAAGTATGAGAGCAATCATAGAAAGATATTTGCACTGTGCTTTAACAAGATATATTAAAATCACTTATGGCAGCTAACGACATGAGGTCATATTTTCTTAAGCTGTTCCGTATTTTCTATTGTAGTAATTTTAGGTTTTGAATTATTTTGAATTTCAAAATTTATTTAAAATTTATTTATGATTTATTTAGGCACAATTAATGTATTTTGGGTCGCTTCATATTTATTGATTTTTCTAATTCATATAGGATTTTATAATTGAAGTAGAATTTCTCTGTTCAACTAGAATTATCTATTATAGTTTTTTATTTCAACTAAGATTAGTATCGTTTATTAGAATTAGTTTTTTTTTTCAATTTAAATAGGATTTTCTATTTCAATAATTTTTTTCTACTTTAATTAGGATTGCAATAATTTTTTCTTATAAATTCACCTATATTATGTACATAAATCGAATAAGTTGATATTTTCTCTATAATTAGAATTGTTTTTGTTGATTTTATGTTTATCTTCTATTCTTTCTAAAGATGTTCATTTTTGTTTTATTTTTTAACTACTTATAAAATTTTATTTTGTGGGGTTCTAATATGGGTTTTATTACTTTATAATATTCATTTTTAATCATATTGATGGAATAATACAAGTGTGATAGAGCAACTTTTGGACATTATTTTAGTCTCGTTTGTTATTAAATTTTGTGGCTAAATTTTTTTATTACAAGTTGATTTTAAATTTCCATTCATCCTCTCTATAATTATTTTGAAGGTACAAGGACCAAACCATTTGATTGTAGGCCTGTTTGAATTTTTAACTTACTTGGTAGAATCTGATGGCCATGATAAAACACGACAATATTTTAAACTTTTCCAATATACCAGCAAGTATAAGCAACAACAACCACTCCTTATGAAATAAATTCTGTTTAAATTTCTTAACTAAATAATTTCACCATACTACAAAGGATGGAAAGCCCATTGAATTGGGCTTATAGAAGCAAGGAATAGAAAACCAAGTTACTCTAGCATGCTCACACAAAAAAGGAGAGATAGGAGCTATTCAATCATGGCGTGATCGAAGACTTCTTGTATACTGCAAAGCTTTTCCCATAAAGCCTAAAGTCTATTTGGGTCGAAGGTTTAATAGGCAAAAGGCTTTGAAGGAGCAAGGACCGAACGGGACATACTTGTTAGTATATTCAGCCAACACAAAGGAGATAGGGCCTTTTGTATAATTTTGAAAGCTTAGGGACTAATCTAGGAGCTAAAAATAATTATAGAGCATTAGAGACGCAATTCTTTAAGCCCTAATTTACCCACATGCAAAGTGGGAGATTAAAACTCCATTTTCTCTCCTCTTTTTTATCTTCATCTTCTTCTTCTCTTCTTCTTTCTTGAGAGAGAACCTTCCTTTGTTGATGGTTCTATGGGTAAAGGAGATATTAGAAGTTGTTATTCCATTGTGTATGAGTAGTTGTGGTCGTACGAATTTTCCATAACTAATTAAAGTCTTATCACTATAAGAAATTTAGCTTTTAATAATAAAAAAATATCGACTAATTTAATTTTTTTCTCGTTAATGATATATATATATAATAACCAACAATATAATTAGTCATTATTATGTGAAATTTTAACAAGTGTTAGTGAAATATTCTCGTTAAAAATAAGAGTGTTGGTCGTTAAAATGTAAGCATATTTTTTTCTCCAAATTTCACATAAAAAAGAAAAGGAATGAGGTATTACCATCTGTTACTATAAATTAACAAGCAATATAACTTATAGATCATATGTTCAATTATTATAAATATTATAAAATTATTATATAGAAAAATAATAATTTTTTATTTAAATTTTAACAATAATTTTCATCTTCGTTAGTAAATTTTTTTATGATCATATTAATTATCATTAATGAAAGATAAATTTATTGTTATTATTATAATTTTAACGATTAATTATTGTGTTGTCGTAATTAGTATTAACTACTAATATATAATATTCTTGTTAAAAATTTCTAACGATAGAACTTTTAATTACCACTTAATGACTGAATAAAATGGCCATTAATGATTTTTAACCATCAATTTTTAACATTTAATGATAAAATATTCTCTCATAGTGAATATTTTTCTTGTAGTGTGTCTTCCTATAAGTACACTACTATGAGATTTAGATATTTTAACTGGCGGTGACAAGCGAAGAAAATGAGTCACTACCCTAATAAAAGGAGTCCTATTCTGATAAAAGGAAGGACAAATAGAATGATATGGTTGAGCGACTTATCTTTAATAGGGATCCACTATCCTTCTTAATCCATAACCTAATGATCTAGGTTCAAGATAGTGAGTATGAGAAAGGAAAAGTGTTAGATACTCTTGTCTAGACTTAAGAACCAGTACCAGCCACTTACATTGATTTTTATATCTTGGAAGTATTTATTGAGCAAATCTATTTAAGGCAATATGCAATGTACTTGTTACACACGCACCGATCACGTAAAAATACCCATTTCATACGCGTCTATGAGTCTAAACGTGTCAAATTTCTACTTTAACTTAATATGAAGGAGTTATCAAGTTGGTCTAATTAAACATGTTCCTATACTCTTTTCATGCCATTGACCAATTTGCATTAAATTAGAGAGCCTAAAAAGGCATGATTTTCTAAGTTTTTGGCACATATAGTAAAAGGGTTCATTAGGTTTTTGGACATGTATCTCAAATCCAATTTTGTGATTAATTTGTCCTAAGGTCATTACTATTTAGTCATTACTATGCCAAAATATAAATCTCTTTAAACATACATAACCATATTTCTATCATATTAAAGTTGCTTTTAAATTATCAAATAATAATCAAGTGCTAAATTAAAAACAAGAGGAAAGAAAATAAAATCAATCCCAAAAGTCCATAAAAAAGGAGAGAATAGAAAAAAAATTCATTTAGAAACACACAAAAAAAAAAAAAAACTAATTAAAAATTCACTAATCAAGCTAAGTTATTACAAGACCTTAAGCTTATTATTTTTTACAAAATACTTTTAAGACATTTCAATGAATGGCCATGTCTAAATGGGCTTTCACACTCTATGCTACGTAAGTCTAATAAAGAAAGGAATTACACACTAGATGAAGAGGGAGGTTTCGGCCAAAACTTGTATTATCTGTAACATGATTCTCTTCTTGTATTTAAGTTTATTTATCACAACTCAATTTATTATATTTGAAAAAGTTAACATAGAAAATAAATAATAAAAAATATAAGAAAAATAAATTCAAACAAAAAAATAAAAGGAAAAAAATCATTCAAAAATGAAATGAATAAATTAAATATAAAAGTAATAAATTAATTATGGAAAGAAATATTTTTATTTAAGAAAGAAATAAATTAAAAAATGTAAGAAATATTTTTTATTTTTTAATTTAGATAAGAAATTTATTTTAATATATGTAAAGATATTCACAAACATACATAGTAAGCAATAAACTAAATAAGGAAGAAAAATATGCAAAGAAAAAAAATAAATTAAATATGGCATAAAAAAATATAACAAAAAAATAAATTAAATAAAGTAAAAATTAAGAAAAATTAAGAAAATTATAACAATGAAGTAACTTATTTAACTATGAAATTTAAGGAAAATGAATAAAAAAAAAAATGATGTAAATCAATTCTCTGAAAGAGAAGCTGGGTCACCCCCAAACTATTGAAGGGAAACTTTAGCCGCCTTTACTACCTGTTATAATGCTTAAATATGAGTTAATAATATAAAATCAAATAAAAATATAAATAAATAACCAAAAACACAGACTAGGTCTATCGAAAATTTTTATTTGATTATTGATAATTCTAGTATAAAAAATCAAAATTCAATAAAAAATAGCAAAAATACTCGGAAAATATGAAAATATCCTATACATATAGAGTACGTGAGAGGAAAAAGAAAGATATCAAAATGATTTGTATCATTTGAATTATTACTATTGCAATTAGGCCGTAGCATTCTTAAGCAAAAAAGGAGAGATTTTTTAGCGTAGAAAATATAGAATAAATTTTAATTTTAATTTTAAAATTTATATATTGAGCATAATTATTATTATTTAAAATTTATACCATAATTATTATTAAATTATTTACAGATAATGATAAAATTAAAAAATAATTTAAGTGTTATGGATATATGTAATTCATACTATTTTGTACTAAAATTATAAGCCCATTTTAATTATATTTTTTGGATAGTTGAGATGTGCAACGTTTTTCAAATTAAATTCAGAATGAGAAAGGTTTTTTTAAGTAAAACTCATAAGTGTAAAAATATATATATTTGACCTTTCTTTCTTATATTAAGGGCCGATAGAAATAAAAATTCTTAATCTTTAGGTTTTTTTCAAGTTTTAATTTTAATTTTTTGCGTTGTTTAATTCAAATAAGTTACATTTTAAGAAATTTACTTTTCACAAAGTTATTTAATTAAATTAAGAAAAGTAAATTACTTATGTATAAAAAATGAAAGGACTCAGATTTCGTGTGAAGAAAAGAAAAAATGGCTAATCAAATAAATAAAATTTTGAAATTTGTCAGTTGGGTTACCCAAACCAAATAAGGTCTTTTAATTTTGATACCACAAATTAAAAATTAAAATTTTGAAAAAAAATTATCCAATTTAAAAAAGATAATTTGAGAAAGTGTGGTTTGATACATGTGATATTTTTTTAATAATTTTAAATGTTTGATGGACAAAAAAGAATAAAAGGGAAGATAAGTTTGTATAATCACGTTAACCAAACAGCAGTTTGAATAGAGTAAGATTTGAAAAAAACATATTAGCACTTTTTGCAAGATGAACATAACAGAATAGCTGTCTCAATAAGGACATGCCGCTAGCTGAGAAAATATTAAAAAATGATACATGAAGTGCCACATATACAATTATATTTAAATTTTTTTTTTCAATTGAATAATTTTTTTTTTAAATTTAAATTTTTAGAATATGGTACTAAAATTTAAAGTCTAAGATTAAACCATAAAAATATATAAAGATCAAAATTTTTAATGCTATTAGACCATATATTTAGGGGTGAGCATTCAGTCGGTTCGGTTTAAAATCGAACCGAACCGAATAAACTGAAAACTGAAATTTTAGTGTTTATAAAAACCGAACCGAACCGATTTTAATCAGAAATCGAATCGAACCGAACCGATCTGATCGATTCGATTCAGTTTGATCAATTTCGATTTTTAATATTTTTTTATTTTTTACACTTTATTTTTAATATTTACAAATTTAATTAAAATATTTTAATCTATGATTTAATTTCTCCATATTATTGAAAAAACATATTATTATCACTAATCGATTCAGTTCGATTATTTTGATTTTTTCTGATCAAAACCGAACCGAACTGAAATAATCAAAATTTCTAAAATTAAAAATCGAACCGAACCGAAATATATAAAAAAATCGAACTAAATTTTTAAATCGATTCGATTCGATCGGTTTTTTCGATTTAAACCAAATACTGCTCACTCCTACATATATTAACACAATATTCATTCCTATTATAAACTCTAACCCAAAATATTTAACACAAAAAATCATAGTATAAGATTACCAGTTTAATGAACATAAATATACAAATATATAAACTTAATTATATAAGAGACTATACCAAATTTTTAAATAAAATTCACATACCAAAAGAATTAAACTATATAATAAGATCAGTTTAAAAATAAAAATGTCAATCATCTTTATCCAAATTAAAGAAACATGAAAAATTAGATATTAATAAATGGAAAATTAAGTAAATAATAACTTATAGTTACAGACATCTAAGACAAAAATAAATACCAAAAACAACTTAAATCACAATAAATAAGTCACAAACTAAAGGTACTGAAGGAGCCTGTGAACAAAAGAAATAAAAATAAAATGAAATAAAATTCTACTATATCTATTTAAAATTTGAAGGAGGCCATTTGGAACTAGGACACTAGACGATGGATTAGTAAAGTTGGGCCTTCGACAGCCGACACAACTATCCATATTTCCAAATTCCGGGGACAATAGAAGTAGATTCAGTTAAATTTTAATGACAACTTCAGAAGCAAAACATGAAGCCTAAGACGGATCAATCATTGATCTCCAGGTTATAGAGTGGACATAACACAGAGTATCACGTAATCTGATCTCTTGTGCTAGTTACTGATTTTTAAAGGGAAAGAAAATGTCTAACTGCTGGAAGATAACTTTTGAAATGAGAGAAGTCATAAATACTCGATTAAGATCAATATTGTCAGCAGATACTAAATTACCATAGGGTACTACCTTCTCTCTTGAATAAACCACGTCATCTAAAATTTTCCATCAGAATTTATCTAAAACTATACCATTAGGATCATCAAGAACAAGGTATAATATCGGCTAAAAAATCAAATTTATCCCCGAACCATAAGTCGGTCTAAATTTATTCCTAAATTATTTTAAAAAGGCCAAATAAGGTCAAATTGACTGAGGAGAACACACTAGAAGATGATTTTTAGCATTTTTTGCTCCTGTTGTATAGTTCAAAAGCAAATTTAAACTTTTTGCCAAATTATATCTTTTAGGAAAGAGATTCCTAATTCTCAATATTGATAACAATAGAATACCACTTATTCCTTAGGTGGAAACTAAAGGTGAGTATTGGGTTGATTTGGTTTACCGATTAAACTAAAAACCTATTTATTAAAATTATAAAAATCAAATTGAACCGATTTAATGAAAGAACTTAATTGAATCAAACCAATTTTTTCAGTTCGATTTAGTTCAGCCATTCGGTTTCTTCCCTTTCATTTAGAGAAAGGAAGAATCCGGATTCAATGAATTGTTTCCACTACATGCATATTAAACAAAAAATTAATAAAATCTCAGAAATTACAAATTCAGACCATCCATAGAGTAACTCTCAAAAAATTTCTTCAAGAAATTATAAAATCTCAAATCACAACTCAAGAATTTAATTATAAATCCACAAATTACAAATCTAGCATTCACATCCACATCTACAAATTACAAAATCTTAAATCACAACTCAAGAATATAATTACAAATCCACAAATTATAAATCTAGCATCACATCCACAAATTACAACTCAATAACTTTATTTCTTTGAGTATATGAAACTCTTAAGAAATGGAAATGCAATCCCAAGCAATGACTACCTTGGAGACAATAAAACATAGACCATAGTCGTTTTTCTGTGTTCGCCAACCGACGAGAGCCAGCAACAGTTTCGGTTTTTCTGTGTTCGTTGGAGCTAGTGACTGTTAGTGTTCTTCTTCTGTGTTCGCCGAGAGCCAACGACAGGGGAGAACAAGTGTGAACGAGAATGAAAACAGAGAAGGGAGCAAGCAGAGGTGAGAGCGAAAGAGAAAAGATGAAAACAGAGATGAGAGCAAGAGAGAGCTCCAGATGCAAGAATGAGAGCAAGTCAACAGGATAGCAAGAGTTGGCTTAGGCTATGTCAATTGGCAATCCACACAAAGGAGAAGAATGAAGAGGTTGGAAAGAAAAGAATCGCTGACTCTGAGAGGCAAAGAACTTTTTGATGCAGATAAAAGCTACGCTTTTGATTGTAGTATACAAACATCAAATATTATGACTAATTCAAATGTGGCGAGGAACTTCTTTTATAATTATGTCAAGGACAAATTAGCTTCAGATGGAGTTTGCTAGAGATGAACTAGTTTATGTCATGGATAGCTTCAAGTCTCAATGCAGTACAAACAGATCCAAATTAACTTTCCTTATCAACAGAAACTTGTCTTTGTTTTCTAAGTCTTCACAAGTATTAAATCCTTTCACTGACAAGAAATGCCATAGCATGAGAGCAGTTCAAACTTCAAATAAGTGACAATTGATTGATTTTTCAGCTTATGAAATCCAAAATTCCAATAGATGTTTCAGTAACATTCAAATGCATAAAGTGCTAGTTCTACTTGTAACCCCTAATTCACCAAGCTCAAGCATATAAATAAGGCAGATTTTTGTTTTGTTACAACTAATAGAAAAAGATAACAGTGAACCAAAAAGAACACCAGATATGCCAGGGATAGAGAGTTCATTGAGAAAAAGGTAACAGCAAGGATGATTTTCAGAGAAAATTTTCACTTCCTCAAAACAAGAACAATATCACCGGAGAGAAATCATTTCCTGAAAAAAAAAAAAAAAAAAAAACAAAGAACGACAACTGTGACTTTCATGGCAATTGATTATAAACTAACAGGACAATGATAGGATGATAGGAAGTTAAAACTAGTCGCTAACGGATTCAACCTGGAGTAGAAACATCATCTTTACACTAGCTTTGGTTTTCTATTACAATACATTAAAACCCAACAATTTTACATTAACTATAATTGCAAATCTACAGTACAATTCCAGCAACATCTTCAAAACACCAAGAACCAATCACGAATTCTCATCATACACAGCCACGGACAAAAAAAGAAGAGAAAAAGCAGATGCTGAGTAGCAGAAACCTGTTTTAAGGAGCAGATGGAGCAGTAGGGGTTGGTGGTGGGCAAGAGTCTTCTCTTCCGAGTTCTTTTACAACAGCAGCCAAAGCCTCGGGATTTAAACCCAAATCACACAAGGCAATGAGTACTGAAAGCATGTGTCGATCGAGCCCAGTGTCCAAAACGTTTGACATTTGAAAAGCTAATTCCAGCGATTCTCGCGCGGTCTTTGCAGCTTCTGGATCCATGCCAAAATCTTTCCAATCTGAACAGAATAAGCTTTTTGCTCAACTCGAGTACTCCACAGAATCAAATTAATTTAGGTCAGATCTTTCCAAGTGTAAATTGACAAAAGAATGATTTTAAGCTTCGATGTGAGGGAGAAAATTCGAAGCTCAATCCTTGTGAGAACGGCTAGGCCTACTAAACGGGATAAAATAGTATATATTTTTTTTAACTTGTTAAGTATGTTTTTTTAACTACAATAATAATAATTAACGTGGCTTTTAAAAAAATAATTTAAAAAATGAGTTAATTCAGAATTAAATTAAAATAAACTTGATATATTAACTTATTGATAAAATTAAAAAAATTATAATAATATTATAATTATTTTTTAATATTATTAATTTTAATTTTAAAAAATAATAAAAAACTGTAACCTTTAAAATAATTTATAATTATATTATAAATTTTAAAAATTTATCAATTAAATTCTAACTTTTTAAATTATAATTAATTATATTATAAAGTTTATTAACATAGCAAAATGACATATAGTGACGTGTTAAATAATGTGATAATTTTGTATATTATATTATATGGGTATTTTATTGAAAAATTTATTAAAAATTTATTTAAATGACTATTTTAAATAAATTGATAATTTTTTTAAAATAAATTAAAATTTAATGCTTGTAATAAAATAGTGATTTAAGTTTATTAACTATAAATAAAAATTACCCTAATTTAATTCTTAAAAATTAATAAAAATTCCAGTTCGGTCTATATATCTTTTGAATTTAATTGTTAAAATTTTTGTAACAGCCCGGAAACCGATACCCCTCTGTAACGGCCCGAACCGCCACCGGCGCTAGGATCCAGATCGGCTTAAGGCCGCCGGGACCCGTAGCAAGCCAAACATACATACTATTACCTGGTCAAATCCCATACATGATTAAAAACTTAACCATAAAAACATGAAAACTGAACATACACCAAGCTTGATCCGTATGCTACAACATAACTGTGAACATAAACTTCCCCATGCTAGAGCCCTCATCAAATGCTCTAGCTGGGTCAACATTACATACCACAAGCCTGGTTCTCAACTCAACATAAAAACATTACATAACCATGCATCAACGGGGATTAACCAGTCTATAGGGCCAAGCACACTCTAATCCATAAACATAAACTCTACTATCAGTTTCATACATTATCTCAAATTACATTACATCAACTTATATTACATGTCCACTTCTAAAACTACCAAACATAAACATAATCTAAGCTATTACAACATGCATATCTGAACCTTGACTTTACCCTGCAGCCTCTGGACTCTGACTTAAACCTGCAACACTGGGGTTAGGGGAAAGGGGTGAGCTAAAAAGCCCAGTGAGTAGAAACATAGAAAACAGTTCATTAATTACATGCTTTCATGAATGCGTCATAACACAAGTAATTCACATCACTTTGTCCGTCTCGGGGCTCATGCAGATAACTATTCCCCACGGAGTGTTTTTAGAGAGTTCCTTTGAATTGCTAGCATCTTTACTCTCAAGGATCGGACATGACCCCAAAAATCCCTCTGTCGGTGCCCGGCTCCCCCAAAGGAGCTCACACAGGACTTACACATACATGACGGGGTACCTAGTCCACAGAGAGCTCACAGTGACTTTCCTATATGTACTTGTCCGGCTCTCAAAGGACTTACCCAAGACTCAATGACAGATATGGGCTATTGGAGTCGCCTTGGTCCAAACCTACCTCAACATCAACATGAAATAATGCAATGCAACATATTCGTGAACTAGTGCAATCAACCTACTATACATAATCATGATGCATGAACATGCTTTAGGCATTAGATTTTGTGCATAAAAGATTAAGTTTAGTTCTACTCACCTCCTGGCAGACGCCGACTGACTCTGCACCTGCTAGCACTAATGGCCTCCTCGGCCTCTCGGGTCCGATCCTACACAGGTGGACTCGAATGAGGTGCCAAACACATTCTAACAACTCATAAACAACTCCCCAAAAACCCCTCTAAACATCACTTAAACATGCATAGAAAACACCCAAGAAACGGCTGGACAGGGCACTTTCGGCGGCACCTTCGGCGGCCGAAAGTCCCTTCCAGAGACGAAACTCGGGTAGGTTCGGCGGCAGGTTCGGCGGCCGAAACCTCAGGACAGAAACGAAAGTCCCTCCTTCGGGGGCACATTCGGCAGCCTAAAGACTGCCTCCCATGCAGGTTCGGCGGCCGAAACTCCTTTCGGCGGCCGAACCTGGTCCCCTCTGGACGACAGGTCCGATTCTGCCAAGCCAAAAACCAAACTCAAAACACCCCAAATCCTTACATACTCTCTCCCCATCATGCATACTCACTCCCACAAGCATAAAGGAGCATAAACTAACATAAACTCCTCAACACAAACATCACATAACATACATTGGGCATAAAACCCACATAAACCTTAAACATGCCTTTCTACCCAAACTCAACCATCAAACTCTATAAAAACTTACTTAAAACTTCATTAAACATAAGGAAAAGCAAGGATCTACACTAACCTCTTGAAGATCGAGGGTGGTGTGACCCCTAACTCGGAGGTGTGGAGAATCCAAGCTCCAAAGGCTCCAAGCTCCCAAAACTCCTTTTAAGCTTTAAATCTTCAAACACAAGGGTAGAAATCATGAAAAACTTGGGAGATGGGTAGAGAAAACACGAAAACGACCAAAGGAAGGCATAAACTCACCTGAGCTCGAGAATGGGGAGAAAACTCACCCATTTCCGATCTGAGGGCCCTTTATAGGTGGCCTGGTCAAAGACCTTCGGCAGCCTAACGTGCCCCCTAAACTCATGCATGTTCGGCGGCCGAACTTCACTTTCGGCGGCCGAACCTTGGCTCGTTCAAACAAGACTTTCGGAGGCCAAAGGCGCTCCCGAAGCCTTTCCATGTTCGGCGGCCGAACTTCACTTTCGGCGGCCGAACCTGGCAATTGCCTCCTTGGTCTTTTCCTTTTCAAAACTCAATTCATTTCCATTTAAAACCAGGAAATCAGTAAAGACATTTGAGAAAACACATTTTACCCCTTCTAGAGAGAGATCCAACACCCTAGATTCCGCCGGAAGGCAGGAATCCCGATGCCGGATTCTAGCCGGGTATTACATTCTACCCCCCTTACAAAAACATTCGTCCCCGAATGTTAAAACAAACAAACAGGCATCTGAAACATAGCATCAATAAACAAGCAAGCAAATCCTAAAGCTTCTCTCCAAAGAGAGACACCAAACGCTGGAGTAAGAACTCCCAGGTTCCTAAACTCCACGAGCTTCTGCTGCGCTACTCTGATCCTTCTCTATCTTCCTCCTTCTCTGCTCTTACTCTTCTCTTCTCATCTTTACTAACCCCAAAACTAACTCTAACTCTCACAGGTAGTACCCGAATTTCCGATCTATCTGGGAAAACAAACCGCTCCTACTAGCTGTCCCAATAGATCATCCATCCTACATGGGAACACCTGCCCTTGGTAGTGACCTTGTTTAACAGCTTACAGTCGTTACAAAGTCTCAAGGATTCATCCTTCGTTTCCCACAACCATACTGGAGCAATCCAGAATGAGGTACTAGGTCGGACAAAACCCCTTGTCTACCAAATCTCACCTCTACTCTACTGCTACCTCTCTCTATGCAGGCACCATCCTATAGGGAGGGAAAGAAATGGTTCTGTGTCCAGACACCACTCCTATACCAAACTCTAACTCCCTGACAGATGGTAAACCTGACAACTCGCCTGGGAAGACATCTAAGAATTCGCTCTAACAGCTGGCACTGAGGCTGGTTCCCCGACCCAACTACTAACTCTCCAGCAAGAACTAGAACCCTCTGATAACCCCTCCTATGCACCCTACGAACCTTACAGGCTGACATCAAACCTCTAGGCATCCCTACCGTGTTCCTTCAGAAGAAAACCCTTAGCCCATCCTGTCCTATGAGCCTGACTACCTTGTCTCTGCAGACCAAGATAGCACCGCGAGTAGAAAAACCAGTCCAACCCTAAACTGACGTCCAGACAGTCAAGTCTAGGACCTCAATGTCGGGTGGAAGGCATCTACCCTCAACTGTCATAGAACTGGACCGGCAGACTGACTCTGCCACAGATGAATCACACGAGAGTCTACTGTCCAAAGAGAACACTCTAACCCAGAAGCTATCAACTCAACCTCTCGGCGGCTCCTAGAGCAACTAAAGAAAGAGAAAAACACTAGGGTTCACAAAACATACACATCAGAACATTCAAAAGTGAGCGTACCTGACGCCACCATGTTTGATGTGTCTGCCTCTTGCTGAGCTTGGGTGAAGATCCGAGCTGAAGCTGACGGACCTTCTCCATGGGAACCCTCAGAAGAAAAGGCTGACCCTCTTCCTCTGCCTCGACCACCAATCTGACACACGGCTGGAGCTACTGGCTGAGACTGTACTAAACGGGGCACAGTAGGACACTCACGTGCTATGTGTCCTTCCTGTCCGCACCTATAACAAGCTGTCGTCCCATAACGGCAGACTCCCTTGTGCGGCCTTCCGCACCTCACACATCCTGTGGTGTCTCGACCAGAACTCGAACCACCAAAACCCAGACTGGCCTTCAAATTCTGCCAAAACTTCTTCTTCGACCTTCTGAGGCCTCTCTTCCATTTCTTACCTCTCGTGGCAGCTGTACTTAGAGTGGAGGGATCAATCCCTCCTGAACCCGAGATCCTGGAATCCTGGGTTTGAGCATCTTCCTGGGAATCTCCCATACCTTCTCCAAACATAGCCACATCCAAACTCATATCTCTCCTCTGAACATCCATCTCAGGCTCTCTCATACTAGCTGACATCCTCCTTAGATCCATACCTTCTCTGCTTGCATCAAAAGACCTCCTAGGGTCCCTTGATGTCCTCCATCTACTGACTCCCCACGACTGCGCTCTCGGCAGGGTAGGGGGAAAGGTGTCCATACCTTCCCTCTCTGACGGAACTCCTGTCGATTCCACAGATCGACGAGTACCCCACATCCTGACTCCTCTGAAGCACACACACAAGCATGCAAACAACATCAGCATCATACGGTCCATGTGGAAACACATGAACCTACATCATACATACATAGCATACATAACATGTCATACATCATAGCATTTATGCACATGCATGAAATCATGGCATATCACATCATCATAGCAAGACAGGACTCGACATCCTATCCTAGTGGACATGATTCTACTCTTAATCTTTCTTAATGTGCTTGCCCTACTAATACAACCTCTAAGCCAACCTCTTTCCGATGTGCAACACACCGTACTCTCGAGGCCCAAAGCTCTGATACCATTCTGTAACAGCCCGAAAACCGATACCCCTCTGTAACGGCCCGAACCGCCACCGGCGCTAGGATCCATATCGGCTTAAGGCCGCCGGGACCCGTAGCAAGCCAAACATACATACTATTACCTGGTCAAATCCCATACATGATTAAAAACTTAACCATAAAAACATGAAAACTGAACATACACCAAGCTTGATCCGTATGCTACAACATAACTGTGAACATAAACTTCCCCATGCTAGAGCCCTCATCAAATGCTCTAGCTGGGTCAACATTACATACCACAAGCCTGGTTCTCAACTCAACATAAAAACATTACATAACCATGCATCAACGGGGATTAACCAGTCTATAGGGCCAAGCACACTCTAATCCATAAACATAAACTCTACTATCAGTTTCATACATTATCTCAAATTACATTACATCAACTTATATTACATGTCCACTTCTAAAACTACCAAACATAAACATAATCTAAGCTATTACAACATGCATATCTGAACCTTGACTTTACCCTGCAGCCTCTGGACTCTGACTTAAACCTGCAACACTGGGGTTAGGGGAAAGGGGTGAGCTAAAAAGCCCAGTGAGTAGAAACATAGAAAACAGTTCATTAATTACATGCTTTCATGAATGCGTCATAACACAAGTAATTCACATCACTTTGTCCGTCTCGGGGCTCATGCAGATAACTATTCCCCACGGAGTGTTTTTAGAGAGTTCCTTTGAATTGCTAGCATCTTTACTCTCAAAGATCGGACATGACCCCAAAAATCCCTCTGTCGGTGCCCGGCTCCCCCAAAGGAGCTCACACAGGACTTACACATACATGACGGGGTACCTAGTCCACAGAGAGCTCACAGTGACTTTCCTATATGTACTTGTCCGGCTCTCAAAGGACTTACCCAAGACTCAATGACAGATATGGGCTATTGGAGTCGCCTTGGTCCAAACCTACCTCAACATCAACATGAAATAATGCAATGCAACATATTCGTGAACTAGTGCAATCAACCTACTATACATAATCATGATGCATGAACATGCTTTAGGCATTAGATTTTGTGCATAAAAGATTAAGTTTAGTTCTACTCACCTCCTGGCAGACGCCGACTGACTCTGCACCTGCTAGCACTAATGGCCTCCTCGGCCTCTCGGGTCCGATCCTACACAGGTGGACTCGAATGAGGTGCCAAACACATTCTAACAACTCATAAACAACTCCCCAAAAACCCCTCTAAACATCACTTAAACATGCATAGAAAACACCCAAGAAACGGCTGGACAGGGCACTTTCGGCGGCACCTTCGGCGGCCGAAAGTCCCTTCCAGAGACGAAACTCGGGTAGGTTCGGCGGCAGGTTCGGCGGCCGAAACCTCAGGACAGAAACGAAAGTCCCTCCTTCGGGGGCACATTCGGCAGCCTAAAGACTGCCTCCCATGCAGGTTCGGCGGCCGAAACTCCTTTCGGCGGCCGAACCTGGTCCCCTCTGGACGACAGGTCCGATTCTGCCAAGCCAAAAACCAAACTCAAAACACCCCAAATCCTTACATACTCTCTCCCCATCATGCATACTCACTCCCACAAGCATAAAGGAGCATAAACTAACATAAACTCCTCAACACAAACATCACATAACATACATTGGGCATAAAACCCACATAAACCTTAAACATGCCTTTCTACCCAAACTCAACCATCAAACTCTATAAAAACTTACTTAAAACTTCATTAAATATAAGGAAAAGCAAGGATCTACACTAACCTCTTGAAGATCGAGGGTGGTGTGACCCCTAACTCGGAGGTGTGGAGAATCCAAGCTCCAAAGGCTCCAAGCTCCCAAAACTCCTTTTAAGCTTTAAATCTTCAAACACAAGGGTAGAAATCATGAAAAACTTGGGAGATGGGTAGAGAAAACACGAAAACGACCAAAGGAAGGCATAAACTCACCTGAGCTCGAGAATGGGGAGAAAACTCACCCATTTCCGATCTGAGGGCCCTTTATAGGTGGCCTGGTCAAAGACCTTCGGCAGCCTAACGTGCCCCCTAAACTCATGCATGTTCGGCGGCCGAACTTCACTTTCGGCTGCCGAACCTTGGCTCGTTCAAACAAGACTTTCGGAGGCCAAAGGCGCTCCCGAAGCCTTTCCATGTTCGGCGGCCGAACTTCACTTTCGGCGGCCGAACCTGGCAATTGCCTCCTTGGTCTTTTCCTTTTCAAAACTCAATTCATTTCCATTTAAAACCAGGAAATCAGTAAAGACATTTGAGAAAACACATTTTACCCCTTCTAGAGAGAGATCCAACACCCTAGATTCCGCCGGAAGGCAGGAATCCCGATGCCGGATTCTAGCCGGGTATTACAATTTTAATATTAATAAAATAACTCATTCAGTTAAACTTTAGAATTTTAGTTGAAAATTTAAAATTTAACAAATTAATTACTAAATATTATAATTATTTGCAAATAAGCTTTATATATTCCCAAATTAATAATTTATACTCATTAATTTTAAATAGCTTATATTCGAACAAATAAAATGAAAATTAAAAAAAAAAAATTCTAAACCTACGAGAAAATGAGAATGAAAAAGTTGAATAGTTAGGGAGGGGCTCTTGAAGCTTGAATATGGATGAATAGTGCATTTAAATTAAATCCTTGTTTTAATTTAATTTTATTATTTTTTAAAGAAAAGATATTAAAATTTAATAAATATGGAAGATTATTTTGTAAAATATAATTTTTTAATAGTTATAATATTTAAAAATTAATTTATAAAAATATAAGGATGAATAGTAATTAAAAAAATATTTTATTAATAAAAAATGCTAAATTTTAAAATAAAGAATTAAATTAGAAATTTGATTAGAATTAAGAATTAAATTGTAATTAATAATAATTTTTTAATAATATGAAAGGAAAATTTTCATTTTATTAATGAGTGTAATTATAAGAGTTTTTTCAATCACAAATTAAATTATAAGATTCAATTGAAAAAGTACAATTGCCTTCCGGAAAAAAATTTGAAAAAGTAGTAAGGACTAGGTAACTTTTTGTAATTTCTTAAATATATATATATGTTAGGTAGGTATTCAGCGGAAAAGAGAACGCTGTCGTATTATTTTTCTTCCTTCGGTCCTCGAGTCGGTCACAAGCAACGATGTATCATCCGACCAGAGGTGGCGTCCGTGGCGGCCGAGATCGTAAGCGCTCTTCCCCGCTATATTTATATTGTGAATTCAATTGGAATAATTCGGAATGTTGTGATTCCAAATTTAATCTTATTATCGTTTTTTCGGATTATTGTGATCTTTAGGAGCTAAGCCAACCATGTTTAGGTCAAATGTTAATATCTGAGTTAACTTTTGGCATGCGATTAGTTGATTGAACAGCGAGTATCTGAAATTTGTATAATTCTCTTAGGAGCTCCTCATTCAATTCAGTTGGGATTCCTTTGCTTCATTCTTAATTATTTATTATGCAAAAATACTACTAAAAGATATTGCTAGCTTTCTTCTTTTTCTTCTTCTTCTTCTTCTTCTTTTTATGAAACAATAGTAGCGGTAGTTTAATTGTATTATTTTTAATTGTATTAATTTTTTTTGCAGTTTAAATTTATGATGGGTGTTAATTAATTGTCAAACTTTATCTTTTGTGCGTTGCCGTGGGCAATTTTGACTTGTAGTTACATCAACCATGTTAAGCTGTCCAATTTACAGAATTTTGTTGGGAAGATTTTATTGAATATATATATGCTTTCTAACAATTATGTGTTTGTTATGTGCAGAATTTAGCTGGGATGATGTTAAGGTTGATAAACATAGGGAGAATTACCTTGGTCACAGTATTAAGGCCCCTGTTGGAAGATGGCAGAAAGGTATGCTGTTGTCATGCTCATGCCCAACCAATATTTACTATTTCAGCATGGGAATTTTCTGTTTTGCTGTCACATAATGTACTCTGTAATTGGCTGTATACTGTGTTTACCCTTCTCTAGTATTGCAAGAACTATTTAGGTGTTTTGCTCCTTGTTGCTGGTTTTTCTAAAATAAATTTCCTTTTTCTACAAGTCATATTTTATTTAATTCTACATTCTTCAGACTATTCCTCTACATTCTTGACACTATTCCTAATTTAAGAAGAGGTAGGGAACTGTTCCCAGTATTTTCTGGTTACATTTTTCTTTCATTTAGTAAAAATAACTACAGTTCAGTTAAAATTTCATGGAAATAGCTCTTGTATAAAAGGAGGTTTTAAGGTTGTTTTACTTTCTTTGGCATCTTTCTTTATTTTTGGTCTCGCCATATTTGCGCTTAAGAGGATGGCAGATGATTATTAGCAATAACTATGGATCACTGAAAAATCACACTGGAAATGAGAATTATACAGCCAAGACTTCTTCATTCTGATCACTATTCAATCATATGCACTTCAATAATGTCCTTTAGCAAATTTTAATGAACCAAATTTTATGTTTCCATATTTTCCATCAAAATATGTGTTTTTATTGATACAATTTTGAACAGAAATTCCAGAGAGATATTTGTTTTTGGTCTGCCCATGTTGCTGCTTAAGTGGATGGCAGATGATTATTACCAATAGCTATGGATCAATTGAAAAATCTCATTGGAAGTGATAATTGTGCAGCCAAGAGATACTTTCACTTCTGATCAATACGCAATCATATGCACTTTATTAATGCCCTTTAGCAAATTTTAATGAACCAAATTTTATATTTCCATTTTTTTCATGATTGAATGTGTTTTTATTGAGACAATTTTGAATGAAAATTCTAGAACATCTCTCTATCAATTTTCTAGTTATACATACTAGAACATCTCTCTATCAAATTTTCTAGTTACACATACATGTTTCTACATATGGAGTATTTGAAATATATTTTTGTGCATCATTTAAGTGGATCATTGTGAAGGTGCTATATGTTCCCAGAAAATTGTACAGTCATATATTAAAAACTGCTTGCTGATAAATTTGGATGGGTCCTAAATGTTTAGCATCAACCAACATTGCACTGAAATAGGAGTTTTAGGTTGGGGTTTCAGAGAACTTTTTATTGGTTGATCAGCAACATGTTATGGTCCCGAGTCACGGATCGCGTCATGGGATAATTGATAGGAAATGAGCTCATTGGAGGAAGCTCTTAACACCTCAAGACTCAAAAAGGAGAGAGTCTCAATCTCACAATTCTTATGATAAATCTGCTTGTTTTATTGAATAAAATAAAGCTCCTTTTATAGTGGTGGTTCTAATATTTCTAATCAAAGTTGAAGTCTAATACAAGCAACTATTAGATTTAGGATAAGATCACAGAAAATAATAAGATAAGATAATGAAAAATCTGAAAAGAAACTACTAGATAAATAAAATCGGTTTGTTATGGATGTAGGCTATCTATTATCCATAATTTCACTCTCCTCCTTGGAGCTTGTTCTCAACCTCAAATGTAGGATATGTAGCATGAAAATAAATGATAGGCTTCCATGTAGCTTCACATTCAGGACAAATTGCCCACCACCTACTACTTTCCAAACCCGAGTGTCTGGATCAAAGACAACTTCACTTGAAACTAAATCAAGTTCTTTTAAAACATGATCTACTACCCGCTTTTGTAGATCTCGGAATGTAGGATGATAATATACTATTTGTGCCATCGCACGATAGAAAGTCGAGTTTGTCATTTTAGAGCACCACAAATACCTCTATCTTCTCATTCGCTTGTTGACCAAAATTTGATTGGTTGCATCTATCTTGGCTAGAAAGTCGAGTTTGTCATTTTAGAGCACCACAAATACCTCTATCTTCTTATTTGCTTGTTGACCAAAATTTGATTGGCCGTAGCTCGATCTATCTTAGCTTTGATTCAATTCCTTATTGAATGTTCAAACTAGTTTAGAAATCTGACGAACTAAGTCATCCATCAAATTATTGCATGAAAAAATTCAACTGATTTTCTAGATTTGTTGAAACACCCACGGCGACAGGCTCTGATACTACGTTATTATGGTCCCGGTCACGGATCGCATCATGGGATGATTGACAGGAAAGGAGCTCATTAGAAGGAGCTCTTAACACCTCAAGGCGAGAGAGTCTCAATCTCACAATTCTTAGAATAAAAAGGGTTTTATTGAATAAAATAAAACCCCTTCTATAGTGGTGGTTCTACTACTTCTAATCAAAGTAGAAGACTAATACAAATAATTATCAGATCTAGGATAAGATAACAGAAAATATGGTAAGACAAGATAATGAAAAATTTTAAAAGAAACTATTAGATAAATAAAATATGTTGGTTATGGATTTAGGCTATCCATCATCCATAACACAACAGGGTGCAGGTTGGACATTAAGGGAGATGTTGTGGGTCCAATTTAGCCACTTTGTAAAGCAGAGATTTTTTCTATGCTCCTTGATGTTCAAAGTCCACTTTTTTGTATACCTATGGCAATTTGGTGACCCTAGTATTCTGATAATTGTACATTATATCTAAAGTAGCGATGAGGTCTGATTGAACAGAATTATCTTGGCAGATGACTCGACATTTATCTGGTTTCCTTTTCATTTCTTGAGATTTCTTTCGAGTTATGTTGCATTGGTGATTTTTTCAACTATGTTTGCTCATTTGAGAGATGGAAGTTAAATTAAGGCAAGCTGTCAGACATTCAGTAATAGGAGGGTGTATAACAGCTGCATTACAGCAAAGATCTTTTCTTATTCTTATTTTGTGCTCATCTTTGATGGAACTGTCAGATATTTGGGATATAAGTAATGGGGCATATAACAGCTGCATTAGGGATGGCAACGGGTAGGGTACCCGCGAAATTCAGGGTATCCAAATCCGAACCCGATTATATTTACAAAATCCGAACCCGTCCCAAATCCGTTTAATATTTTATTTTTACTATCCGAATCCGTCCCGAACCCGTTTAACAATACCCGCACAATACCCGAACCCGATTTTTTTAATTCAATTCGATGAGAAAAACTGCCAAATAAACTACACCTAACAGTTGCACAACCCAGCAGACCCAGCAGTGTGTTCAATAACAAGAACCAGCAACTCAGCAACCCAGCAAATAATGATTTATAATCATATAATCAGATTAATTCCATAAATTCTAAAAATCAACAGTATTACATTAATCAAATAGCAAATAATTAGATTTTTTAACAGTATCCAAATAATTAGATAAATAGTTCCTAAATTCTAAAAATCTTTAATAGCAACTAAAAATTTTTCAAGAACATACACATAAAAGATCTTGATTATCAAAAAATTTAATTGTAAACCTGAAGAGAGTTCCAGGAGATGTCGCCGACGCCGATTGAGGAGGGGAAGGGTTGTCTCTAGCATCAGTGAAGTGGAGGAGAGAAGCGTCAATTGAAAAGAGTAGATGTCACCGACTGGAGAGAGAGAAGGAGATATCGCCGATGCCGACCGGGGAGAGGGAAGAGTTATCTCCAACTGGGAAGTCGGAGATGTCGCCGCTGGAGAGAGAGAAGGAGATATCGCTGACTGGGGAGATCGCTGACTGGGGAGAGAAAGGAGACGTCGCCGGTGCCGACTGGGCTGCCGGCAGTCGTCAGTGAAGTGGGGGAGAGGCGTGACTGAGAACTATGGGAAGGGAAGCGAGGGAGAGAGGCGCCGACGAAGAGAGGAAAGCAGAGTAAAATGAAAAAAGGAATTAGGGATTAGGGTTACTTCACTTAGTTTTGTTAATATAGCTAATCGGGTTCGGGTAACGGGTATCCGAGCACCTATTCCCGAACCCTACCCGAATCCGAGACGGGTAGCATTTTTCAAATCCGAACCCGCCCAAATCCGTTTTGTAAAAACCCAAATCCGTCCTAATAGGGTTTGGGCGGATCGGATACCCGCGAAAACCCGCCCGACTGACATCCCTAAGCTGCATTATAGCAAAGATAGCTTCTTGTTCATTTTTTCCTCCTTTTTCAATGCTACTACTTGGAGCTTTTATACCCAATTCTTTTCAACACTATCATGAGCTGAGAAATAGAACATAGCCACAATTGTGTGCAATCTCTAACTGCCCTTATCATCTTTTCTTGAATCTCAACATACCAAGGATGCATGTTATGCAACTTCTTATTAACAAATTTGGACATCATTTGAAATCAAGGAAAAGTTGAGGGAAATGAAATTTTCTCTCTCTCTCTCTCTCTCTCTCTCTCTCTCTCTCTCTCTCTCTCACACACACACACACACACATGCACACTAAATGCTGTCTTGAAACCTCCGTCATGATTTTTTTGTTTGGAAAAATTATTAGGAAATTTACTATTTAGTTCATATGTCATGAGAAAACTCACTAGTTGGTTCCTCGGTTTTGAAAAGTACATTATAACATCCCTAATGTTTCAAAAAATCTACTAGTTAATCCTTCCGTTAGTTTTAGTTGTTAAATTTTTTACTATTTAGTCCCTATAGTTTGGAAAAAATTTATTAGCTAATCCCCCAGTTTTATAAGAAGTCTACTAATCAGTCTTTCTGTATTGAGGGTGTTTTAGACTTTTTTACAATATTTAATTACTAAAGTTAATGGAGAAACTAATTAGTAGATTTTTTAAAACGTCGGGAACATTTTAATGTATATTTCAAAATTGAAAGACCAATTTGTGAGTTTTCCCATAATACATGGACTAAATAGTAATTTTTCGAAATTATTATTTAGTTCCTATAGTTAGTGAAACAAATTACTTAACACTTGGTTCCTTTATTTTCAAAAACACATTAGTTATTGCCTGTCTTTTCACATCATTAACTATTTAGTCCCTTCCATAAATGCAAGGGCTAAATAATTGTGAATTTGAAATTGTAGGGACTAAATAGTTGTGATTTTGAAATTGTAGGGGCTAAACAGTTATGGTTTTGAAACTGAAGAGATTGAATAATTATGTTTTGCAATTGCACATGCTAATTAGACCAAATGACATTTTAGTCATTTCACATTATTCATGGCTAACGGTTTGAAGAGATAAGGATTAAATAGTTAACAATTTGAAAATACAAGGACTAATTAAGTTTTTTTGGAAAATAAATAGACTAATTAGTTAGTTTTACTACATCACATGAACTAAATAGTAAATTTTTTTTCTTTTTTTAATTTGTCCTATGCATAACAGAACCAAATGATGAAAAAGGATTCATGTGGCCAACTCAAAGTAATTTGTAATTAAGAACTATTTCTTAATTATTGTACAAACCTTGTAATTGACAATGAAAAAACCAGTCCCACTTTCTTGGTGGCTGTAATTTTTGTAATATATTCTGAAAAAATATTCGGAAAGTGAATTTGTTTTAAAATATTATTATTGTCATTCTTCTTTCTATTTTTTGATACATTTCTTTGAGGTTTATGGTTAGTGGATCCATCAAAGACTTTTTGATAAAGCAATCATAAATCTGTAATTATGAATTATAGAAATGAAAATGGAAGTTTTGATGTAAAAGAATTGTGATATATTGATTGATGAACCCTAGAAACCTGTACTGAATACAAAAAAAATTGAAAACAAATTAAAGTACCAGGATAGAATCTCCCGAGCAGGAATCCCCTTCTGCCTCCAGGCTAACAAACTAGATGGAAAAGAAAAACATTTGCTCCCTCCCACCACAAACCTTTCTTGCTGCTCTCTGCCATGTGCTTTGCCAAGAAACTCTCCGAAAGGTTGTTGCTTGTCTGGTTAATTAACTGATTCTCTTCTGGAACCTTCTTTCGTATTCTAGACTACACCATACATGATTCTTTGATCTCTCCTAGAAACATTGAGAAATGTTAATCAATTGGTATACACTAATTTCTCTGGTTTTTTGGGCCTAATAGCTTATTGCTTGACCTGAAATAATTTTTGATTTCTGCCTTTTGGAAAATTAGTTTCATAGCCATTTTTGTGTAACTTTGTGCCTTAAATTCACTAGGTTTTGGAGTCTCAGAGTAATTCTTACACTGCTAGAAGAACATGAGATAGACATGGAATAATAGTGTCTCATCTTTCTCCTTTATTAGTAAAGATGTAGCCCTTTTAGTTATTTTCCTTCTCTTCTATTGTTTTCCTTCCCTTCTAAAAAACTTAATATGGTATTAGAACCTAGAGAAAATTATGGGGGTTACTCTTGCTTATCTCCCTTAAAAAATTCTAGGATTCTTCTAACTATTCTTCTCTCCTCCATGATTTGAGAGCCAAGGGTTGAAGTAGCTACTCTCTTCTTAATTTCTTATCCTTTGTTGGAGCAAGGGTTGAAGTTCTCACTCTATTTTTTTTTCTCTTTCTAAAGCTAAAGCTATGGGTTTGAGTCTCAAAACCAATTCTCCTTCTTATGGGTTTTAGTCCCTAAACTCTCCTTCTCCCTAAATCTTAATTCTAAAAACCTGTTCTTTTAACTCAGCTTTCGATGAGACAAGGGAGCCTGGCCAAGTTTGTTGCTGCCTCTTGAAGATGTTGGTAATCCTTCTTTGTTGCTAAACCTGTTGCAATGCTCGAAGGATAATTTTTGGGTCACTTTTATTCTGCTGGTTTTACTTGTTTGTTACTTAAGGGGTTAGTCTTTGGATTCAATAAGAATCTCATCAAGGAAAATGTCAGAATTGATGAGATTTTCCTTAAATTAAGAAGAAAATTGCACCTTAATTTAGGGATTATCTCCTTAATTTAAGGGATATATCTTCCTAAATTTAAGGATCTACATTTTGGTAATTTCTCATTGTAAATATGCACTATGTACCATGTAAGGGGATGGAAATTGAATAAAGATGTAGCCCTTTTAGGTTATTTTCCTTCTCTTCTATTGTTACCCTTCCCTTCTTTTTCTTTTTCTTGTAATAAAAACTTAACAATTATTTGCAGGGAAAGATCTGCACTGGTATGCCAGGGGCAAAAATTCTGAGAGTTCAGGTAAAGATGCCTTACAAGATGAAATAAAAAGAATTAAGGAAGAGGAGGAGCAGGCCATGAGAGAGGCACTTGGTTTAGCTCCAAAGCGTGCTAGCCGATCTCAAGGGAATCGGCTTGATAAACACGAGTTCTCTGAACTCGTGAAGCGAGGCTCTACAGCAGAAGATTTGGGAGCAGGGCATGCAGAAGCTGCACGTGTTGATGGTCTTGGTTTCTCAAGGTATTTTTTTTTCTTCTTTACATCCCATGGTGAACTATTCATTTTCGTAAAAGCATGAGTTAAATACTGACCGACTTGCATGATATACTATGGGCTGTATCATTGATACAATAAGGTTGCACTTGAACCCCTTTTCTGTTCTCTTTTCTTGGCAAAAGAAAAAAAAAGAGGAGGCTTAGCAATGAATAGCCTTCTATGTTCAACACCGTATAATGTCTTATGGCCAAAGCCACGGTCAAACTTGTATGTAAGTGCATGTTTTTGGGGACATTTGGTACATCCTCAAGTCAATATAATCTTTGGCAAGGTTTTGTATACTCATTTTATCATTTTTGGATTTGTACTGTGGTTTTAGATTGCAGTCATGGTCATCAAAAATGGAAATACACCTGAAATGGTTTATCACTCTGCATTTTTGAAAAATTACTAAGTTTATGAAATTAATTTTATATTTAGAAATATAATTAAAACTAACTAATAAACTAATATCATAGTTGTCAAATTGAGATTCGAATCGAGAATCGAATTCTTCATTTCATGAATCAAGAATCAAATCGAATCATAAGATTTACTAAAAATTCCAAAAATCAATTAAAAATAATGTGTTTTAGAAATAAGTAAAAAATTATCATAATGATATATTTTGATAAGTGTAGAGTTATCATTTATTTAATTAGAAATATTCTTCATATAGAATAATATGTATTTATTATGTTATATAGTTTTAATGTTATAAATTATGTATTAGAATTGTAGACAATAGTTATCATTATACATAATTAGATATACTGAAAACTCCCATTTAAATTTGATCAAATGATTAAATAGTAAAAAAGATAGCAGGTTAGGATATTATTAATATAAGTTTTCATAAGTTGACAATTATAATTAGTTAAGTAAATTAATTAAAAAGAAAAAAGAGGGGGAGAGAACATAAAAGTTGGTGAAAGAAATTAGCTAAGAAAAGGTTTTATATATACTTTTTAGAGCAAAAATGAATAAGGTCTTAAATTTTGAAAATATTAGATCTAACAAACTCTTTATAAATAATTAATTGAATTGGGTAAAAATTCGGTCAATTCATATTGCTTCACAAATTTCACGATCAATTTTTTTTATTTTTTCACAATTCATATACATTTGCAATTTGCCCTATAGATTTGAATCGCTAGAATATAAAATCAAATTGAGAATTGTAGGGTTTAGGTACACTTAAGATACACCCCATAGATCTGAATCGATCTGTTGGAAAATTGAGTTAAACCCTAAGATTCTAACAACAGTGCTATGTAGTAAAGCATAAATATATTAAGTAAAGACATTAAATTCATCATTATCAGATGTCATTAGCATTAATCAACTCAAAATCAAAATAATTTAGTAGATAGTAAAAAAGCTAACCTATTTCTCAACAAAATGAATGTTGAGGAAGTCTTTTATTATCTTAAATTTGATCCTAGGACTGGAAGTTGTGATCATTTCAACATTAGCTTGATGATGTTGATACCATTGTAATGAATTAATACCTTAGCTATAAAACTAAGGTAAGCATTAAGCAACTAAACATTTATTTTAAAATTAGGTTGTAATCTTGCTTAATTTTTAATTTTATGCAGGGGTATTCAGTTTTCGGTTTAAGAAAATCGAACTGAAATAGTTTGATTGCTTCTTTTTGGTTTTAAACTGTTTGGTTTGGCTTTTAATTTTTAATAAATTTGGTTTTTAGGTTAGTTTAGTTCGGTTTGGTTAATTCGCTTAAAGTAACCGAATTAACTGAATCGACCGAGCAATTTATTATTCATCTATAGCAATCATTGCTTCATTCAAACCCCTGCTCCTCTCTTTTTATGTTCACACTTTACAATTCACAAAGTTTGCTGCTAGAGACTCAAATCCAAATCTTTTGATCTGTTGATCATCTCGCCTTTGGCACGTCTGGGTTCTTCATTATTCTTCATCTTGAGTCTCGATTGCTAGACTTTCTCCTATTAAGTGTTATTCTATTCTTCATCCTCTCGATCGTTACTTTCTAGATTTCTCTTTCCTTATCGCATCTCTTCTTTAAAGGCGACCGAAGGTGATGGGGGCAGATGAAGTGACGAGGACGACCAAGGTGACAAGGGCAGGCGAGATCTTCAAACGTCAATGCCTACACCTAGCAAGCCACGATTAGAACCGAACCGATTAAATGCTTTTTCTTAAATTTATGAAAAATAATTTAAAAGTTAATATTATAATTACTTATTTCACAAATATTATGACCTCATTAATGAAATTGCAGAACAAATTTATTCTATTCTTAAAATTACATCAATTTTTTTTATTAATGTATACCCTATGCCCATTAAATTGACTTGTTAATGCTTATCTATAATAATTAGGATAAGCAACTAAGCGATAAATTTAAAATTAGATTTTAAACTTACTTCTACCTTCGTCCTACAATAATTGTCATTTTAGAGAATTTTTTATCTCAAATTATCTAATTATCTGTTTCAAAGTAACATTAATTTTTATTTCCATGTATACCTTTACTAGCTTTCAAGTCATTTAATGCTAATATGTGAAAAAACATGACCATCTAAAAGATATTTTATACAAATTATTATAAATTTTTCTGAAATGAAGGCTATTAATTAGTTTTATTGGTTTTGGCATATAAACCGTAAACCACAGATATTGTGGGATGGAGGTAGTATTTAATTATAAAAATTAATTTCAATAGTTAATTTGTCTATATAACCTAATTAATTAATTGAATAACTGTTTTATTTTATTTAAAATCACATCATCTTTTTTCTTCAATTTTATCTTGCCAAAGCCTAAACTTATACTTGGCAAATATTATTAAATCTTAAGACTTTCTTTAATATATTTTCTACTTATTCTCTTATTCACCTAAAATTGATTAAAACATAGCTAAAAATTAGAAAAAACAAAAACAAAAAAAACTTCTTGCGCTTGCTTCACTTGAAAATTACATGGACTATTTGATGATCTATGCTTGTTCAAAAGTTTGTAGAGAAATGAATTAGGATTTTTTCTTAATGTGGAGAAATTTGAGATAAGGGGGAAATGGCAGGATGCGTAGAGAGATACCGATCTGAATGTGCAAGTGAAAATAGCCTACTGCACCCCGCCCAACCCAAAAAGAGAAAAAAATATATAAACACCCCCCCCCCCCCCCCACAAAAAAAAAAAAAAGAGAGGGTAAAAGGGATTCCTTCTTGTGTTCTTCACATGAATATTGTAAAGAAAATCTGAAGATTCTAACCCAGAAAAGAAAATAACAGCCATTACTTTTATATAGCTTTATTGGCCTTTATGGCTGCAATTATAAAAATCCATTATATAATGGGGGTAACAGTAATGCTAAGCTTATTTTCCTTTTATCATGCAATGGTCATTATTTAAAACTATGATTTGTGCCCTGTTTTTGCGAAGCATGGTTGGTTGTTAATTTGCATATTTGCATATTTGCCAGAACTGATAATTACAAGACACGTATTTAGTATTTAGTACTTATAGTTGATAATGATAAAATAGGCATTTTATGTCAACTTGGATCAAGCACATCCCACACACAATTCTTTTAGGCAGGGAAGGGACATGCAGAAACTTTTTTTTTCCCCTTTTTTTAAGCCCTTGGATAATTTTAGAGACACTGTTCATGGAATTTGCTGCTTTGTCTTGACACATGGTTGATGCTTTTGTTCTAGAGGGGTGGTCAAATAACTGATACACGATGTATGATATATGCACGAGTGGCTTGGAGAATTTACGTTGCAACTTCTGGGGACCAGTATGAGATGCTTTTACTGGTGTGCTTTGTCTGCCCCGTTATTGATTAATACAGGTGTAACTAGTACTGTTGCTTGTGACTATAACTAGCCATTGATATCAGCTGGGCTGTGGGATCACTAAGGCTATCTTTTACAATATCAAACTTAATTTACATTGTCCCCTCTCTCTCTCTCTCTTCCATGTTTTTAAGCCTGGTTCTCTTTTTAAATATTTCTGGCTTGAATTGTTACTGCAGAGCACCCCGCCCTTGGGAAGACCCAAGTACTCTTCCTTATAACCACAGGGAAGCGTCGCCTGAGCCAGTGAAGGAGGATGTGCGTGATTCATTACCCAGTAACTCTGGAGAAGGCGAAAAGGAGGATGAAAGCAGCAGAAAGAAGAGGAGGCACGAGGAAAAGAAACATGAGAAACGTGAAAGGCGTGAGAAACGACGTTCATATGATTCAGATGACAGAAAAAAGCACAAGAAAGACAAGAGGAGGAGGCATGACTCTGACTCTGAATAAACATTGGAAAGTTGTTGATTCCTTCTGTTTCGTGATACATCACAAGTTGCCTGTGCTATCTCTGATTTGTAATAATACACTTATGCTTAAATTGTATTGTTGTTCAACAGTTTGAGATTATATATTTGCTTGGCCTGTGAAGAAGTTCCTCGTGCTTTTGCCTAATGGGAGCAGGAAAAAGGAAAAATTTATGGTCACAAAACTCAGAATGAGAAGGGCGCCATTTTGGGATCCTCAATTGAAATGGTAATTCTGTGTCATGCACAATTTGGAGGGCAATTGAAATTGATGTTAGGGAAATTCTATTTAGTTTTGTGGCTTAATGGATTAGCTTAGTTCATTTATTTAAAAATATATTAGTCTATAGTTTTTTAATTTTTTAATTTTATAATTTTTAAAGGGATAATAGAGATATGATTTAACTAATTAAATTGTTTTTATAGTTTATAAATTAAAATAAAATATTCGTATAATTTATTTTTATTAATCATAAAAGATAACTATTTAATTTAGCGGTTAATCAATATATTAAATTTTTTTAATTCCAAAATTACTCTACTCTTCCTCTCTTAAGCCTCTTACAATTAGCCGTGAAGTGAACAACCCCAGTGGAGGATTATACTGTGGTGGTAAAGTGCCATTGGCAAACCAACAATCAATAAGCAAATCATCTTTCTTGGGACTTCGCCACGGTCCTACCTCCGCTTTAACATTTTCTGGAGAAGAAATCTTATATTCTTACCCTGGATAAACATAAAAAAAACATGTATACATGATTCTGGATAAACATAAAAAAAAACATGTATACATAAAGACATGCAGTAAAAGGGATGTTGCATGGGAAGCTTGACAATTGTACTGATGGTAATTGGATTTATATACAGTGTGTTGTTACAAGTGTACAGAACTATATCACTAACAAGGATAACGATTAATGCCTAGGAAAATCATAAGATATAGATAGAGCTATACATAGATAAGCTACCGATGAAGTTAACATGGTTAGATAATATTGTCTATCATCCTAATTAGTGATAGAGTTCTCTACATAGATAAGATATATATGAGATTAACATACTTAGATAATGTCTATTATATATTAAGATCAAAACAACAAATTCATCTATTAATCATAAATCCGTAATTAAATATCTCAAAGAGTAGTAATTTCAAAAAAGACGATCACCGCATCTAAATAATCCACATTGACCTATTTGATGACACTTATTACTGATGACTGATGAGCTTGCATAGAGGGTCGAAATAGTAATGGCAGCAGGCCAGTAGACCCAATTCCTAGGTTATCATTCCAATTAAGCCTTGCAGTGAAATAATCCACATGTCATCTATTTGACGACATTTGTTGTTGATGACTCTGATGAGCTTACATAAAAGATCCAAACAACAATGGTAGCAGGCAATTCCCTGAAGTAGGTTGAGTTGTTGGTGCGACATTATCATTCCAATTAAGCCTTGTATGGTGATCTTGCACTCTGATTTGGTTGGCTGTTGTGATGATTGCAATTCATGTAATGTACCATTCTCTTCTTCCTTGCCTCTTTTGGTTGCTAAGGAACCCAACTTCATCAACCTATCATCAACTTAGCTAGAGAAATACTGGCATGGGTTTGATTTTCATATGCGATAAAAACAAAACGATGGGTCTGAATAGGTATTATGTCTGGAAACAAGGTGTAAAGCAAAGCGGAAGCAAACTGTGATCGAGGCCAAGATATGACGGAGTCCAGTATCTAATAATCAACTACGACACCTGATTTTGGAGTAATTATCCCTTTGGTCTTCTCTATTAGATATGTTGGTGAAGAGAGAGATGGGGAGATCCTGGAGGAAGGAGGAGAGTAAGGAAGTGGGGGTAATTTTGAAATTAAAAAATTTTAATGCATTAACTAATGGCTAAATTGAACAGTTCCCATAGTTAAATGAAATAAATTATAGGGTATTTTTAATAAAATTTATAAAATATAATAACAATTTAATTAGTTAAGTTATATTATAGAGCATAAAAGTAATTATTTGTTTTTTTAAAAATAACTATTTAATTTCTTAAAAAGTTTCTAGTTGGTGTGTTTTGAAAGTAAAAGATGGCAGTGAGTTTCGTTAAATCATGTGAGGATGTAAACAAAAACTAAAAAGAAAGAGCCAAAACGATAATTAATTATTTTATTGTGCCCTATTAAAGTCCTCTTGCGACAGATCAAAACTCTTATGGTACCACGATCAGTTTAGAGGGGTTGAATTTTGCGATAAATCATAATACCAACTAAAGTTCCTACCACCATCCATAGGGAAGGTATTCTTGCTCTGATCATCGAACCCATCTTCTTTCTATCAACTAATAACTTTTATCCTCTACTTCCCTCGATCTTATTAGTTGTATGTCCTAAAGCAAAATACTATATTGTTGTATTTTGTCATTAATATAACAGTAACACAACAGTAACATAATAGGATTTTAATATTTCTTTTAATTTAATAGTTTAAATTTCACATAGAAAAAGTGCAAGAGTTAAAGAAAATAAATAATAAAATTGTTGTGTCCATCTATTTACAATCCAAGATACCATATTGGAAGTAATTTACTTTTACCTTTGTTTAGTATGAGATACTAATAAAAATAGGATGGTAGGTTTCATGACATATGATATATAATATCTAGAACGAAACATATGAAATAAGTAAGTCGAACACATGATACTTAGAGCATTTACATATGAAATAGGTGTAGAAGATTTAGTGAATGATGAAAGTAAAGTGAATCTTCTCTTTCATCGGGTGTTCTAAGCTATAAAGATACTAGAGGAATGCCTGGTCCGGGACCAAGCACTAGTGAAGGGAATTGGAGGGGCACCAATGCCCGTTGAAAGGAAAATCAAGCTAATACTTATCTTGGGAGCTCTACCCACTGATTGAACTCCGTACGCTTAATTCTTGGTAGTCTAACTACCCTTGATGTACAACACCATCTTAGGACAATCAGTCCTATACAATTTTGAAGTGGTCAAAATTTCGCAATCGAAGGAGGAGTGGCCACTGTGAGGGGTAGACATGATGAGTCTAAAGTAGTATATATGGCGGTAGTGGCGAAAGGAAAGGATAAAGAAGATGTGCATCTAGAGGTGATGGAAGTGGGAGATGAAGGTAAGAAGCAGAGAATGGAACCCATTGGGGAGCTCGAGAATTTTCCTTTGGACGACGAGCATCCTAATCAGGTCTTTAGTATGAATGCTGACTTGGACTCTAAACAGAAGAAAGCAATCATGACACTAATTCACAACCACTTAAGTAGTTTCGCATGGAAGCCAACAAACATTCTCAAAATTAGCCCTGAAGTGATGATCCATAAAAAATTGTATTTCTAGAGGCTAGGTCGGTCGAACAAAAGAATAGGCTGTTCAGAGCTGAGAAGTGGGACGCTATGAGGTTAGAGGTGAAAAAACTAGTAGAGACTATGTTTGTCAGGGAGATAGCATATGCCGAGTGGTTAACAAACCCCAATCCTTGTAAAAAAATATAACGATAAATACCATATGTATATTGATTTTATTGACCTCAACCAGGTCTGTCCCAAAGATTGTTATCCCCTCCTAAATATTAATATTGGTCAATGCCACTATTGAGTTTGAGTATTTTTCTTCCTTGAATGCATTGTCAGGTCATCATCAAATCCAAATGGATAAAGATGACGAAGATAAAATCTCCTTCATAATTGAAAACGGGACATATTATTATCAAGCATGCCTTTCAAGCTGAAAAACGCTAGGGCAAAGTATCAAAGATTGATGAATAAAATTTTCAAAGACCAAAAAGGCAGGAAAGGTGTATATGGATAACATGATAGTGAAGAGCAAGTCTTTCGAGGAGCATATGAGAGACTTAGTAGAATTTTTTACCATGCTCGATCAATACCAGATGAAACTCAACCCGACTAAATGTGCTTTCTTCATCAGGGGAGGAAAATTCCTAGGATATGTGGTGAGTAGCAAAGGGATAAAATCCAACCCATAGAAAGTGCAAGCGATTCTTACTATGTCCTAAGAGGCTTGCATCTAGGACGTATAAAGGTTGACAGGAAGGGTGATAACTCTGAACTGGTTCATGTCAAAGTCAGCGAAAAATTTCTGGCATTCTTCAGGAAATTGAGAAAGTCTCCAAATTTTGAATGGATTGAAGAATGCCTGAAGGCATTTGAAGAATTAAAGGAGTACCTCAGCTTGCCCAAGATCCTTAGCAGAAAGATACCAGGTGAGGACCTATTCCTTTACCTTGTTGTTTCTGACCAAGTGGTCAGTGCAGTGTTAATGTGAGAAGAAGAAGGAACTCAAAAATCGATCTTGTATGTGAGAAAAGTATTGAAAGGAGCAGAGCTAAGATATCTAAACATAGAAAAGGTAGCTCTACCCTTACTCCTGGTCGTCCAAAAATTCAAGATCAGCCTTTGAGACAGATCTTATAAAGGCTCATATGTCCATCGACTGTTGGCATGATCGGTCAAGATGGGATCTTATTGCTTATAATATAAACCTTAGATAGCAATCAAAGTGCAGGCCTTGGCAAATTAGCTAAGTGCTCATTCAACAAGGAAGAAAGGTCAAGAGCTATACATGAGGAAAGCGATAGGGCAAGAAAACACTAGGGAGAAGAAAATCACATTGATCACGAGTATAGATGGAGTTAATATATGTATGGAGTAGTAGGCACAAGTCAAAGCGGGGCAGGGGCAATATTAAAAAGACATGACGGTCTAGTGATATTATACGCTCTTAGATTCAACTTTCCGATCTCTAACAATATGGCAAAGTATGAGGCCCTCATAAACAGAATGAGGCCCTCATAAACAGAATGAGGCTACTATTGTAGACTAGAGTAGACAACCTTAAGGTGCTAAGTAATTCACAATTGATGGTTAATCATGTTAGAGAAATTTATGAAGCTCGAAATGAGACCATGAAGTGATAACTCGCTCTGTTCACAATTATTCAAGACAATTCAAGCAGAAAGGGATTCAACCATGGGTTGACCTCTTCCTCGCACACAGAATGAAGAGGTGAACATGATGAGCAGGTTAACCATGAAAGAGTTAAAACAACTACCCCAAGAAGTGTTAATTGAAACCATCTCACAACCGAGTTTCAAAATACATGCTCTAATCATGCGGCTATAAATAAAGCCCTATTGGATGAATACGATCATCAAATACATCAACCAAAAGAAACTCCTAAAAGACAGAAGCGAAGCTAAGAAGATAGCACCAATATGAAGATGGAGTGCTTTTTAGGAGGGATAAGTTAACTTTATAGTTACAATGTGTGGGACTAGAGAAAGATGCATATATTATACAAGAGGTACATCAGGGTATCTATGCCACTCTCGAAGGGGCAACAAACTTGGCCAATAAAATATTCAAGCTAGGATATTACTGGCCCACCCTGAAGGTTAATATTGAGAATTTTGTGAAGAAGTATGATGTATGTCAGAGGTTTGGGTGAGCTATCAACGCTCTAGTGGTTCCCCAGACCAGAATCTATACTCTGTGGCCTTTCTCACAACGGAGCATAAACATCCTTAGAACTTTTCTCCAGAACACTAGGCAAAGAAAGTATGTTGTTGTGATAGTAGAGTATTTTTCAAAATGGCTCGAAGCTGAAACCATCAAGAATATAACTGCCAAATAGATGATCGAATTTTGTGAGACAATATTATATATAGGTTTGGAGCACCTCACGTGCTAATATCGGACAATGGTACCCAATTCAACTATAGAGATTTCAAAGGGTTAACAAAGGGCCTGGGCATACATTATAAGTTTGCATCAGTGGCTCATCCTCAAACTAATGGGCAGACTGATATAACGACCCCAAAATGGACCGTCACCGGCGCTAGGATTCAGATCGGCTTAAGGCCGCCAGAACCCGTAGTAAGCCTGCTATACTCTCTGAGTACCTAGAAAATCTCATACATGGTCATACATTTTCTGTACAAATAAAAACTTTTCTCTGGACCAAGACTTAACCTGTGCATGCACTATCTCTGTACTCTGTACCCTTGACTAGAGTTTGCTCTAGATGGGTTAATTCATACCTGTTAAGCCTGATTTTTCACATACTCTGTAAAATAGTTATATAAACAGACCATGTATACAAAAGATTTACAACACAAAAAGAACTAAGTCAAGTACAATGCTAACTTTATACACAACTGGTACATCTCTTTAAGTTTACATGTCCACAATATTCTATTACACAACTCTTCTCTCTTCCTATACTCTGCTGGACTTCTCTTGTACACTGTACACTGAACCTGCAAGACTGGGGTTAAGGGAGTGGGATAAGCTCTATAGCCCAGTGAGTAGAACAGTAAAACAAGTCATTAACACATGATCTTATGGAATGCATCATAACACAGACAATTCACATCAAGGGTAAATCTGTCACCACATAGTCCCAGTAACTGTTCCGTGCCAGGCCGTAGACTGGGGTCCTGGTCTTCCTGTACTGTATTTGTATACGTGTATATAACACCTGTACTTACCATTTGCCAGGGCGTAGACTGGGCACCTGGTCTTTACTATACCTTCCAGGCCGTAGAATGAGGTCCTGGACTTTACTATACTTGCCAGGCCGTAGAATGGGGTCCTGGACTTCCTGTCTGGAACTATTGGATCATTCAACATTCACCAACATTAACAAGTAAGTATGCAATGCAACATCTTTGTGAATTCTAATGCAATCACCCTATTGCATAATCATGGTGCATGAAATATGCTAAAAGCATTCAATGTCTCAATTAAAACGAGTATTAAGGTTAGTTCCACTCACCTCTGGCTATCTGGACTGACTCTGCAGGCTCTGAAAACTCTGGAGCAGTACTCACTGCTGCTCTCTCTGGTTCCTTTTGTCTGTGCCTACACAGATAGACTCAAATGAGGGATCAAACTAGCTTATGAACAACCCTATTAACCTCCCCAAGAATCCCCTTAAACTCACTCAAACATCCATGCAAAGCATGCAAAGGAAGGCTGGACAGGACACTTTCGGTGGCAGGTTCGGCGGCCGAAAGTCCTCTCCAGAGCCGAAACTCATGCACCTTCGGCGGCCGAATCTCAACTTTCGGCAGCCGAACCCTTTCGTGGGCAAGTTTCGGGGGCTGAAAGGCACTCTAGAGACAAAAGTCTCTAACCTTCGGGGGCATCTTCGGCGGCCGAAACTCCCTTCCAGAGCCGAAAGTCCAAAGGCTCGGGGGCAAGCTTAGGCAACCGAAGCCACCTCCTCAGCACCTTCGGCGGCCGAACCATTCTTCGGCGGCCGAAGCTAGGTTCATCAACAAGGCAGAACCTTGCTCTGCCTCACGCCAAAAAGCACCAATCTTCCTCCAACGCAAACACCTCAACTCTTCAATATGCATACACCCAAGTATATGCTCAAAGGGGTCAGAAACTACCTGAAAACCCCAACAACACAAAACATATAACACATATACAAGCTTTTCTTACAAAAATATCAAAAACCTCTCTTTTACCCTAATCATGCAACTCTCTCCCAAAACCTCATAAAACCTTCATAAATCATGAAAACAAGCTCAGGATCTTCACTTACCTCTTGAAACCAAGAAGATGAACGATCCTAATATGGAGTTTTGGAGCAACTCTCCTTCAAACTCTCCAAACTTCATAACTTTGTGTTTTTAGCTCAAAACCTTCAAAATAACATAAAAATCAATCAAACCTTTGCATGATTTGATGAAAACAAGAAGAAAACGTAAGAAGGTCAGGGTCTCACCTCAGAAAGTGAAAGAAAACGGCAATACTTATCTTTTCAACCGACTGAGGGCCTTTTATAGGTGGCTGGCCAGACCACCTTCTGCGGCCACACGTGAAACCGAAAGCCATGCATGTTCGGCGGCCGAATATCACCTTCGGCGGCCGAACCTGGCTTTTCTACCTTGGTTCTTTTCTTGCAAAACCTCTTTTCATTTTAGCTTAAAAATAGTAAAACATACTACATTACTGTTGAAAAACATAAATCTTACCCTTCTAGAGAATTCCGACATCCTGGATTCCACCGGACGACAGGAATTCCAATGCCGGACTCTAGTCGGGTATTACAACTAAGGTCACCAATAAAACCATCTTGAGTGGGCTCAAGAAAAAGCTGAATGGGGCGAAGGCTAAATGGGCAAACGAGCTACCAAGCATACTATGGGCTTGTAGAAGCTCACCACGGGCAACTATCGGAAAAACTCCATTCTCCTTGGCATATGGAATATAAGTTATGGTGCCTATAGAACTCAAGATCTCAACTCACAGGGTACAATTCTATGACGAACTAACCAATAAAGAGAAACTAAGAAATAATATAGATGCCTTAAAAGAACTGCGAGACAAGGCTAGTAATTGGACAACAACCTACAAACAATGAGCCACACACTACCATGACCATAAGGTCAAAGAAAGAGTGGTCAGAATGGGAGATTTGGTCTTGAGGAAGTTAGATGCCATGAGTAAAAGAGAAGGTCTAGGAAAGCTCACTCCAACCTGGGAAGGACCCTTCAAGATCATCAAAGTAATCAGGCCAAGGGTGTTTCGCCTAGAAGATTTGAATGGAAAGAAAGAGTCACATGCCTGAAATGTATAACACCTCAAGTGGTACTATGTATGACTTTATACCGTTCAAATTTCGTGAATAAAATACCAATCAGATTACCATGATGTACTTTTCTACATATTTTTCATTCAATTTCATTTCAAAAAAAAAAGAGAGAAAAAAGAAGAAATCAAGATTAAGGCCTCCTATATACTCCTATATAAAAAACTATAATGCAAGATAGCCTAAGGGTACAAATCTATGTTGTTTAGTTAGCGCTCATAATCAGAGCTAAGGCCCCATACATAAGAAACTACAAAACAAGATAACCTAAAGGCACAAATCAACGTTATCTAGTTAGCGTTTGAAATCAGAGCTAAGACTCTGCACATGAAAAACTACAATGCAAAGATAATCTAAGGGCACAAATCTACATTGTTTAGTTAGCGCTCAGAATCAAGCTAACTCCTCGTGCATAAAAAAACTACAACGCAAGATAGTCTAAGGGCACAAATCGACATTGTTTAGTTAGCACTCGGAATCAAAGCTAAGGCCTCGTGCATAAAAACTGCAACACAAGATAGTTTAAGTGCACAAATCTACATTGTCTAGTTAGTGCTCAAAAGAAGGGCTCAAATTTTCAAACGAGTAAGCAGAGCTAAAGTGTCCAAACAACGATTCAGGGGTCAAATGTCCAAATGAGCATGCAGGCAAAAGAGCTCGGACATCAACCCAGGGTTTAAGAGCCCAGACTGATATCTAGGGCTTAAGAGTCTAGACATCGACTTAGGGCTCAAATACCCGAACGAATAAGAAGGGCTAAAGTTTCCAGACAATAACTCAAGGCTTAAATGCCTGGACGAGCAAGCAGGACTAAAGAGCCCAAACATCAACCCAGAGCTTAAGAGTCCGAATATTGACTCATGGCTAAAGAGCCTAGACATCAACTTAGGACTAAAAGCCTAGACATTAACTCAGAACTAAGAAGTTCAGATATTGATGCAAGGCTAAATAAATTAAGACTAAATTGAAAATTTCACTTTAAGTATATATTTCCATAGAAATCAAAGTATTAATATTCTCATTTCCAATGAGTTACAGAGCTAGAAAGTCGCATGCAATGTAGCTAACTTTAGCAAGTATCATTAATTTAGTTAATTAATTGAACTAATGAATTTAGTGTGCAATTAAAATTACAAAATCCCTATTATGACTTGAAACTTAGTTCAAATAAGTGAGTAATGAATAGTAGGAAATTATTTCATGGGATGAATTAATGGATCATGGATTAAAAGTTAGTTTTAATTATTGGGCCTTGTTTTTTACATGGGTGAAAGGAATGGGTGGATTATATCTACAAATACCTAATACATATAGTGTTTAAAAAATAATATTTTAGTAGTGGTTTTGAAAATTTAATATTGTTAAAAAAAAATTCAAAGTTTTACTCTATGTAATAACATATTATAATATATAATTTATTTTAAATTTAATAAAATTATAATTTATTGGTAAGTTTTATCTCAGACGAAAATGTAAGGAAGAAAATCTATAAACTCTTAATTTAGTACCTTTAAATTCATGAATACTGAGCAGTTAGAAGCTCGGCCTCACTCAATTTGAAAGTTCACAGAATGTCTTAAAGGAGAGGGGGTGAGCATTCGGTCGGTTCGGTTCAAAATCGAACCGAATCGAATAAACTAAAAATCAAAATTTTAGTGTTTATAAAAACCAAATAGAACCGATTTTAGTCAGAAACTGAATCGAACCGAATCGGTCTGATTCGGTTCGATTCAGTTCGGTTTGATCGATTTTAATTTTTAATAATTTTTTTTTATTTTTTACACTTTATTTTTAATATTTTAAAATTTAATTAAAATATTTTAATTTTAATATGATTTAATTTTTCGAAAAAACATATTATTATCACTAATCGGTTCGATTCAGTTTTTTTAGTTTTTTTCTGATCAAAATCGAACTGAACTAAAATAATCAAAATTTCTGAAATTAAAAATTAAATCAAACCGAAATTATAAAAAATTAAACTAAATTTTTAAATAAATTCAATTCAATCGATTTTTTCAATTTAAACTGAATAACGATCATGTTGTTTGAGGCTATAAGAGTGTTACACCATAAAAATTAAATAAGAAAATGTAAAAGGTAGAAAAATTCAAAGAATAAAAATTACAGTGAGGTTTAGGAGGCTCAATAAGCCCATTGCATACTAAGCTTTTCCTTGATTTTTTGATGGCCTAATGGACCAAAATATTGGAGGAATTGGCTGCTAGTGATTCAAGGCATAATAGGCCCTCATTGTTAGCCCATTCAGCCAAGGTAAGTAGATGAGGTCTTTTTGTCTTTGTGTTATTTTATAAATTCAAGGCTAGAGATTTCGATTTTTATTCATTTCAGTTGGATTCGATTTTTAATTTTAAAAATTTTAATTATTTCAGTTCGGTTTGATTTTAATCTAAAAAATTGAATCAAATCGTGTAGTGATAATAGTATATTATTTTTAATAATAATATAGAGATATTATATTATATTAAGGTAAAAATATTCTAATTAAATTTTAAAATACTAAAAGTAAAGTGTAAAAAATAAAAAATTTATTAAAAATTTAAATCGATCAAATCGAATCGAATCGAATTAGACTGATTCAATTCGATTCAATTTCTGAATAAAATCAATTCGATTTTTATAAATACCAAAAATTTTGTTTTGAATTTATTCGATTCGGTTCGATTTTGAATCAAACCGACCGAATGGTGACACCTAATCTTTGGCAGCCACCAAAAGCCTATTATAGTTTATTTTTATTCTTTAGTTATATAGGAGGTATGTAATATTAATTCTTAGTTATAGGCTTTAAAGGGTTTTGTAATATTTTCTTTTCCCTCTTTCTTTTAATTGTAGGTGGGTTGTATTCAATCTCCTTTCTATATATAATGCTTTCATCACCCTAAATATCATTAAATGGAAATTAGTAAAGTTAAATAAATTTAAAAACATTTCATGTTCGCGATATAGGTGGTATATTTTAGGAGTATTATCACCAAGGATATGTAATTAATTGGCTAAGTAGAAATTAATCTCAGATTAAGTTGACCTAAAATTAATTGAATGCATGCTTGAAACCTATTGAAATCTTTTCTTTTGCTATGGCTATTGAAAACAAATCAAATTAAATGATTCTATTTGTCAATCTTTTTAACTTGCTAACCAAGAGGTCAAAAAATTTGAGAAAAATCAGTCATTCCCATCCACGGATTCCTCAAAAAATTACAACTAATATTTTTAATATTATTTAAGTTTAATTATTGGAATTATTTATTGATCTTTATTGTCAATTTTCCAATGAAGACATATATTTAAAAATTATAATTATCAGTAGAATAATTTAGAAGTTTGTTAGAAATATCACTAAAAGCATAAAATAAAAACCTAAATATAATACTTACAATATCAAGAATTATACTATGATACTTATTTTGAGTACAATTATTTTTCAAAACAATTGTAAAAATAGAATGGGTAAATGGGCAAAAAGAGTTTGTAAATAATTTTAACTAATTTGATCAATTAAGCTATAACATTATGAATCAATCAAAATCTTATGATTCTAAATTGATGTAAAAATCTCATCTAACATTTTTTTTCACCTCAAAAATTTGAAAATTTCTCTAGTCAAATTTCACAAATAAAAAATATTATAGTTAAAATTTCAAGAATAAATGATATTATAGTTAAGAAATAAAAAGAAAATTCTGTATTTTTATATTTTTATAAGAGCAAAGAATGAGTTCTATTGGACTTGAATTACAAGTTCAAGGGTACTTAATTGGTCATTATCATGCTAATTTTAATTTTTTTTTTATCTTAAATTTTTCATATTTTTACAATTAAATCACATAATTATCTATAATTTTAATGCATTTATTAAAAATTTTAATATATATATATATTTTTTTAACTCAAAATTAGAGATTGGAGGAATAGAACATGAGATCTCTCAAATTTACTCGTATGCACTTACCATTAGACTAAACCAATAAATGCAATATATATATATTTACTTATTAAGAATCTAATGCAAAATAATTTATTAATCAATTTATTTAAACTTTTAAAAAATAATTATTTTTTATTTATTGTCAAATTTTATCATGTTAAATTTCAATTTGTTGTTTAGATATTTTTAAATGTAAACTATTAAATATCATTTTTAAAAAATAATTATTTAAAGTTATTTAATATATTTATTAAAAATTTTGAAATTCATGTATATAATTAATAATGTAAAATAAATAATTTATTTTTATATCTATGAAATTTTATAAAAATAAAATTTTTATCATAAAACTTCTTTTAATAAATAATAATATAATTTCAATATTTATATTATTAAATTGTTTTACAATATAATAGATTTTGAATTAAAATAAATAATCATCTATTAAGTTTAAAATTTGTAATTATTAGTAAATTTATATATTTTAATATTTTTTAACTAATTTTTAAAATTAGTTTACCAAATAAACTACAATCCTCCCTTCCTATGTATAGTATAAATAAATTATAAAAATTAAAAGAATTAAATATATTTAAGTGAAATAATTTTTTAATTATTAATTTATTAAACAAGGGTTGGTGATTTTACGTACTCATTTTAAAATTTTGTTATTTCATTCAATTTTTTAATTTTCATTAATTAAATTTTATTTCTTATTTTTATTTGTACTTTAAAAATATGAATTCATTATTTTAATAATCTTTTAAATATATATTTAATATTTGAATATGCTATTTCAATAATTTTTATTTTAAAATTAATCTAATTGTATTTAAATTAATTTAGATACTTGTTTCAGATTTCCTTAGCAAATTTTAAAATTAATTTAAATAATAAAATTATTAATTAATTTATATCATTATTTTAAAAAAATAACTTTTTATATTATATATATATTTTAAGATTTTCTTAATTAACAATAAAATTAATTTAAATACTAAAATTATCATCTATTTTATTTTTTTTTTAAAAAAACAAACAACTTATATTGCCATATATTAAAATAGAACATCCACAAAGATAGATGGAAAACAAAAACTTCATTCATTCGAATTTAACATAGAAACCATTGCTTAAGCAAGAATATGAACATCCCGATTTGTAGTTTTTTATAACAAATTGTAACTTGACATCAACGAGACAAGATAAAAGAGTTTTCATATTTTCAACGATCAATCCTAAAAAAGAAAAATCTAGATTTGTAGTTTTTTATAACAAATTGTAACTTGACATCAACGAGACAAGATAAAAGAGTTTTTATATTTTCAACGATCAGTCCTAAAGAAGAAAAATCTAGAGCAGTTCCTTGCAAGCATAAGAGATTTAGATTTCACAATAATTAAATGGAAAGCATGAATTTTGAGCCAAGTTAAAGCTTCTCGCACTGGTAGAGCCTCAGCCACCAATGGAGAAAAGCGGGCCTCAAGAACAATCATATCTCCATGTTGAAACTTCAAATAAGAATCCCCAATCAGCTAACCAAACTAATTATCAACTGTGTTCTATTCGTATAGAATATATAGCGTATAAAGCCTATCAAATATATTACAAAGGGATTCTCAATGTATTTGCTGTGTTCTATTCGTATAAAATATATAAAGTATAAAGCCTATCAAATAGGTTACAAAGGGACAAATACAGTTTGGCAGAAATACAATTTTTTAAAATACAATATATCCTTATCAGGATCATTATCATCTAGCCTTATCAGGCCTCCTCAATTCGAGTATCTTGTGTAGAAGCTCGAATTGATAATGATACATGAGTACTCGATGTCGAACTTTGGCTCGTGGCTTTGTTAAAATGTCAGCAAGCCGGTCCTTGGAGCAAATAAAATGAACATGGACTTCTTGCTTTTGAACTTTGTCTCAAATAAAATAGAAATCCACCTCTAAATGTTTAGACCGTGCATGAAAAATAGAATTAGCAGATGTAATACCCGGCTAGACCCCGGCATCGAAATTTCAACTTTCCGCGGAATCTCCGCTGGAATCCGGAAATCTCGGATGTCGGAGCCTTCTAGAAGGGTAAAATAAAGGTTTTCTAAAATATTTTTAAGTGTTTTGAAGGTTTTCAATGAGAAAAAAAATTGAGTTTTGAAAGAAAAGACCCTAAAGGGAAGAACCCAGGTTCGGCCGCCGAACATGGGGCTGTTTAGGAGGCACGTTAGGCTTTCAAAAGTGGCTTTCTTTCGGTCGTCGAACCCCAAGTTCGGCCGCCGAACGTGGTGAAGTTTTGGAAGCAGTTTTGGCTGCCGAAGGAGGTTTAGCCGGCCACCTATAAAAGGCCCCTTGTCCGGAAAAATGGGCGAGTTTTCTCTCTATTTTCGGGCATAGGTGAGTTCATGCTCTCCTTTGGTTGTTTCCATGCTTTTTCTTCAAATCCCTCAAGTTTTCATGAGTTTTATCTTTGTTTTGAAGAGTTTTAAGCTTCGATCAAGGTTTTGAGAGCTTGGACTCTCCATACCTTCAAGCTTGGGTCGTACCAAACCTCGATCTTCAAGAGGTAAGTGTAGATCTTTATCTTTTATGATGTTTTAAGTGAGTTTTATGAAGGGTTAAGGGCTAGGAATGCATGAGTTGTATGGATGTGCATGTTTGGGTTTTGATACCCTTTATGATAAAAGTATGTTAATGCATGTTTAATGTGATGTTTGTTGGGGTTTAGGCTAGTTTGAGACCCCTATATGTTTATATACATGTTTATGCATGCTTGTGAGTGTTGTAGTTGAGTTTGGAAGTTTTGGAAGGCTTTTGTGCATGTAAGGGCTGAGTTCTGCCACTTCTGGAAGAACTCAGGTTCGGCAGCTGAAGGCACTTTCGACCGTCGAACCTGCCTATGGTGGCTTGTTTTGGCTGCCGAACCCTGCCCCCGAAAGTTGGACTTTCGGCTCTGGAGGGGAGTTTCGGCCGCCGAAGGTGCCGCCGAACATGCATGAGTTTCGGCTCTGGAACCACTTTCGGCCGCCGAAGTTGCTGCCGAAAGTGGCTGAGTTTCGGCTCTGGAAGGACTTTCGGTTGTCGAACCTGCCGCCGAAAGTGTCCTGTTCAGTCTTCTTTTGCATGATTTCTATGATTGTTTTATGATGTTTTAGGGAGTTTTTGGGGAGATGTTTAGAGTCCTATTAGAGTATGTTTGGTCCCTCATTTGAGTCCACCTGTGTAGGATCGGACCTGAGGAACCGAGGTGTTCAGTAGTGAGTTAGCTGCTCCAGAGTTAGTAAGCGTCAGCCAGAGGTGAGTAGAACATAACTCTTTTTATATTAAAGAAATCAAATGTTTTAAGCATGTTCATGCATCATGAATACCATGTCATGTAATAGGTTGTTTGTATTAAAATTCACGAATATGATGCATTGCATAATACGATGATGATGATGTGGATGAATATTGAATGATCCTCTAGCCCTCTGTACGTTATGATATGATATGATATGACATGAGATGGAAAGACCAGGCGTGGCCGTATCGCCCCTAGCAATATGTTATATGTAAGAGAAGACCAGGTGTGGCCATATCGCCCTTGGCATAGTCGGACATGTTATGATACGAGCTATGTAAGAGAAGACCAGGTGTGGCCGTATCGCCCCTGGCATAGTCGGACATGTTATGATATGAGATATGTAGAGGGCTATTGGTGACAAGTTCATCCTTGATGTGTATTGTTTGTGATGTGATGCATTTCATGATGGCATATGTTTAAATGTTTTCCTTATTTAGTTATGCTCATTGGGCTTTATAGCTCATCCCTCTCCCCTAACCCCAGGTTTGCAGGGACAGAGATAGTTCAGGAGGTCAGCAGGTTATGGCTATGGTTATGTTTTGTAATAGAATAGTAGTGGACATGATGTAATGTAAAGATGTGTAATAAAATGTAAAATGTTATAATGTAATGTAATGGATAGAGTTGTGCTTGGCCCGAGTGTATGGTTAATCCCTTTTGATACATGATTTTATGTTAATGTTTAAATGATGATGTTTATGTAAACCAAGCTTAATGTATGATATGTTACCCCATTGGAGCATTTGATGAGGGCTCTAGTGTGGGGTTTTATGATATTGAGTATGTGCATGCACAGAGTAAGCTTGGTGAATGAAAGAAAAGTTTAAAGTTTTTATGTATATGTATGATCATGTATGGAATTAACAGGTATACAGGATGTGTAACGACCCGAAAATTGGACCGCTACCGGAGCTAGGATCCGGGTCGACTTAAGGCCGCCGGGACCCGTAGCAAGCCAAACATACATCCTGGAAACCTGTTTAATTCCATACATGATCACAACATACATAAAAATTTAAAACTTTTCTTTCATACCTCCAACTCAACCTGAACATACACTGCACATAGCCATAATCATAATCATGATCCCTCTGTGGGATCTCATCAATGCCCCAATGGGCGATACATCATGAGATGAGTTGGCTTTCATGAACATAATAAAACATTTTGATCATGTAATAAAAGGGATATCTCATACACAATGTCAAGCACAATAACTAATCCTCAATATCATTACATGACTGAAACTGTACTTTTACATAACATTAATACATCTATCATGTCCACACTAACTATTTCATACACGTGACTTCACTACTCTTGTAAACCTCCTGGTCTACCCTGTACCTGCAATCTTGGGGAAAATGGGAGAGGGGTGAGCTACTAGAGCCCAGTGAGCAGAATAATAAAACACTTAAAACATATGATAACATGGAATGCATCACATCACAGCTAATCACATCAAGGATGAACCTGTCCCCAATAGCCCTCTACATGGTTCAACTGTGCCAGAACGTAGAATGGATCCTGATCTTTCCCTTACATATCATAACATAACATGGTCCAACTGTGCCAGAACGTAGAATGGGTCCTGGTCTTTCCCTTACATAGTGCCAGCGAACGTAGAATGGGTCCCACTGGTCTTACTTTCCGTACCGTACATATCACATCGTCATATCATAGATCGAGGGCTATGGATCATCCAACATTCATCCACATCAACAATAAAATGTGCAATGCAACATATTCGTGAAACTCTAATGCAAACAACCTAGTATATTTCATGGCATTCATGATGCGTGAATCATGCTAAAAGTCCATTATTTGCTTTAAAACATAGTAAGTTATTCCACTCACCTCTGGATAGCTCTGACCAGACACTGGGGCAACAGACTCACTGCTGGGGTCCTCGGTTCCTCGGGTCCGAACCTACACAGGTGGACTCAAATGAGGGACCAAACATACCTGAACATAACTCTAAACTATTCCCCAAAAACCCCCTAAAACATCATGGAATAATCATAGAAAAACATGCAAGAAATGGCTGAACAGGGCACTTTCGGCGGCCGAAAGTCCCTCCAGAGCCGAAAGTCAGGCAGGTTCGGCGGCACCTTCGGCGGCCGAAACTCCCAGACAGAGGCGAAACTCATGCATGTTCGGCGGCACCTTCGGTGTAATACCCGGCTAGACTCCGGTAGCGGTCCGATTTTCGGGTCGTTACAGAATGGTATCAGAGCCTGGTTTCGATCCAGGGACCTGTGGGTTATGGGCCCACCACGCTTCCGCTGCGCCAACTTGTCCACAGAGTAGCCACTCCTGACAGGAATGAAGTGAGCAGATTTGGTGAGTCTGTCCACAATCACCCATATAGAGTCCACTCTGTTGGACGCCGCCGGTAACCCCACTACGAAATCCATAGCTATATTTTCCCATTTCCTTCACCATCGGGATTTCCTTGTTTCTTAACTTTCTGATCTGGGTGTCTATGATCCGCACTGGCTGTTCGACATAGGTGAGATCCTCTTGGACCTCCACATCAGGCTCACTAAGAACCTTGCTCGGATCTGACACGAACTTCCTCAACATTGAAACATGGAAAACCGGATGGATTCTTTCCATCGAAGCAGGTAAATCCAGCTTGTACGACACATTCCCAATCTTTTGCAAGATTTCAAAGGGTCCGATGTATCGTGGGGCTAGTTTACCTTTCTTCCCGTAGCGAACCACCACAATATAGAAGAATGCACTTGGGAGACACGGGAGTCCATGCTTCAGCAGTACCCTCATCTCTTTTAAGGTTAGATCCCTATGTGTTTATGTGCCTTGTATGTGTTATGTTCTTTGCCATGTTATGCATGTACTAGTTGAGAAACATTCGGGGACGAATGTTCTTAAGGGGGGGAGAATGTAATACCCGGCTAGACTCCGGTAGCGGTCCGATTTTCGGGTCGTTACATTCGGCGGCCGAAAGTCCCAGACAGAGACAAAAGTCTCCTTTCGGGGGCAAGCTTCGGCAGCCGAAGGCTGCCTCCACAAGCATGTTCGGCGGCCGAAAGTTCCTTCGGCTGCCGAACCTGGTTTCTCCCAGAATGGCAGAAACTCAGCTCCCCTATGCATTTATGCCTCCCATCTCATCCAAACATGCATTAACCTATTCTACAACATTCCTCAATCATACACAAGCAACATACAAGTTCCTAAGGGCATCAAACCATAAAAAACCCCAACTACAACACACAAGCAACTCACATTGTCCAAAAACACAAATAAAACCCATAAACCTAACCATGAGCTAAACATGCATTCTACCCCATAGATCTTGCATAAAACTTACTTTAAACATGAAATGAGCTTAAGATCGGCTCTTACCTCTTGAAGATCGAGAGAGAGACGTCCTAAACTCGGAGGTGGGAGATTTTGGGTTCTTGAACCTCAAAGCTCCAAAACTTGCTTAAAACTCGGAAATCTTCAAAACAAGATGAAAACTAGTGAAAAACTTGAAAGATCTGAAGGAAAAGACTCAAGATCGGTGAGGGGTGGCGGAGAACTCACCTTGGCCGGAAATGGGGGAAAAAGCTCGCCCGTTTTCGGCTAAGGGACCCTTTTATAGTGGCTGGCCAGGCCACGTTCGGGGGCCGAACGTGCCTCCGCATGCATGCCATGTTCGGCGGCCGAACTTGAGGTTCGGCGGCCGAACCTGGACTTTCCTCACTTATGCTTTCGGGGGCCTAAAGGCGCTCCCGAAGGCATGCATGTTCGGCGGCCGAACTTGAGATTCGGCGGCCGAACCTGAGTTTTCCTTCAAGGTTGTTTTCATGCAAAAACTCATTTCCATTATACTTAAAACCATGAAATACCTTAAAACATTTTATAAAAACATGATTCTACCCTACTAGAGGCTTCCGACATCCGAGATTCCATCAGACGGTAGGAATTCCGATACATGAGTCTAGCCGGGTATTACATTCTCCCCCCCTTAAGAACATTCGTCCCCGAATGTTTCTCAACTAGCACATAGCATGACATAAAGCATAACATACATACATACATAGCACATAAACACATAGAGATCTAACCTCAAAAGAGATGAGGGTACTACTGGAGCATAGACTCCCGTGTCTCCCAAGTGCATTCCTCCAAATTGTGGTGGTTCCACAGGACTTTCACCATCGGGATTTCCTTGTTCCTTAACTTTCTGATCTGGGTGTCTATGATCCGTACTGGCTGTTCAACATAGGTGAGATCCTCTTGGACCTCCACATCAGGCTCACTAAGAACCTTGCTCGGATCTGACACAAACTTCCTCAACATCGAACCATGGAAAACCGGATGGATTCTTTCCATTGAAGCAGGTAAATCCAGCTTGTACGACACATTCCCAATCTTTTGCAAGATTTCAAAGGGTCCGATGTATCGTGGGGCTAGTTTACCTTTCTTCCCAAAACGAACCACTCCTTTCATAGGAGACACCTTGAGCAATACTAGATCCCCCTCCTGAAACTCTAACTGCCTTCTGCGGATGTCTGCATAACTCTTCTGTCTGCTTGCAGCAGTCTTGATCCTTTCTCTGATTATGGGTACCACCCTGCTGGTGATCTCTACTAGTTCAGGCCCTGCCAAGGCCTTTTCTCCAACTTCCTCCCAACAAACAGGTGATCTACACTTCCTCCCATACAAAGCTTCATATGGAGCCATCCCGATGCTAGCATGATGGCTGTTATTGTAGGCAAACTCCACCAAAGGTAGATGCTGCCTCCAAGAACCGCCAAAGTCCAGCACACACATCCTGAGCATATCCTTGATAGTCTGGATGGTCCTTTCTGACTGTCCGTCAGTCTGGGGGTGGAAGGCAGTACTGAAATCCAACCTAGTACCCATGGCGTTCTGCAGACTCCGCCAAAACCTGGAGGTGAACTGGGTCCCTCTATCTGACACTATCGAAACAGGGACCCCATGCAGCCTGACGATCTCATCAACGTACACCTGCGCCAACTTGTCCACAGAATAGCCACTCCTGACAGGGATGAAGTGAGCAGATTTGGTGAGTCTGTCCACAATCACCCATATGGAGTCCAATCTGTTGGATGCTGCCGGTAACCCCACTACGAAGTCCATAGCTATATTTTCCCATTTCCATTCTGGAATAGGTAGCGGGTTAAGCATTCCAACCGGCTTCTGATGTTCCAGCTTCACCCTCTGACACACTTCGCAGACTGACACAAACTGTGCCACTTCCTTCTTCATAGCTGGCCACCAATAAACCTTCTTTAGATCTTGATACATCTTGGTGGCTCCGGGGTGAATGCTGTATCTTGCTTTATGAGCCTCTCTCATAATGTCTCCTTTTAGCCCTATGTCATCTGGTACACATAGTTTGCTCCCATAGCGGAGAATCCCCTTGCTGTCGAATCTGAACTCACTATCATTGCCTGACTGAACAGTCCTGGCAATCTCCACTAACTCCGGGTCCTCATGCTGTTTCTGAGCCACCTGCTCCAGAAACACGGGTGCCACTCTCATCTGGGCCACCAAGGCACCTGTACCAGACAACTCCATCTGTAGACCTTCCTCAATGAGCTTGTAAAACTCCTTCACCACTGGCCTCCTTTCGGCTGATATGTGGGATAAACTGCCGAGTGATTTCCGGCTTAAGGCGTCTGCCACAACATTTTCCTTACCCGGATGGTACTGAATCTTGCAATCATAGTCACTCAGCAGCTCTACCCATCTCCTCTGTCTCAAGTTCAAATCTCTTTGACTCAGGATGTACTGCAGGCTTTTATGATCCGTGAAGATCTCAGATTTTACCCCGTAGAGGTAGTGCCTCCACATCTTGAGTGCAAAGATTACTGCTGCCATCTCAAGGTCATGTGTGGGGTAATTCAACTCATGCTTCTTCAGCTGCCTAGAAGCATAAGCGATCACCCTCTCATTCTGCATTAGTACACAACCCAGTCCCACACGGGACGCATCACAAAAGACTGTAAAGTCCTCATCACTAGATGGCAGAGCTAAAACTGGTGCTGAAGTCAACCTCTTCTTAAGCTCTTCAAAACTCTTTTCGCACTGGTCGGTCCACACAAACTTCTGATTCTTCCTGGTTAGTCTGGTCAGAGGAGCTGCTATCTTTGAGAAGTCCTGAACGAACCTCCTGTAGTAACCTGCCAAACCCAAGAAACTCCTGATCTCCATCACTGAAGTGGGTCTAGGCCAGTTAGCCACAGTTTCTGTCTTCTTGGGGTCTACCTCTATACCATTTTTCGACACCACATGCCCCAAGAACGAAATGCTCCTCGGCCAGAACTCACACTTAGAGAACTTGGCATACAAGCCATGTTCCCTTAAAGTCTGCAGAACCAACCTCAGATGATGGGCATGCTCCTCTGCGTTCCTGGAATACACTAAGATATCATCAATGAAGACAATAACGAAGTGATCCAGGTATTGACTGAACACTCTGTTCATGAGATCCATGAATGCTGCAGGGGCGTTGGTTAACCCAAACGGCATCACAAGGAACTCAAAATGCCCATATCTGGTCCTGAAAGCTGTCTTTGGTACATCTTCATCTCTTATCCTTAGCTGATGGTACCCCGATCTTAGATCTATTTTGGAGAAACAACCCGCTCCTGTTAGCTGGTCGAATAGATCATCGATCCTTGGCAGAGGGTACCTATTTTTGGTAGTGACTTTGTTCAACTGCCTGTAGTCGATACAAAGTCTGAGGGATCCATCCTTCTTTCTCACAAACAAGATCGGAGCACCCCAAGGTGAGGTACTCTGTCGGATGAAGCCCCTTTCTACCAGCTCCTGCAACTGCTCCTTCAATTCCTTCAACTCGGCTGGGGCCATCCTGTAGGGAGGGATAGAGATCGGTCTAGTTCCAGGCACCAACTCTATCTCGAACTCTATCTCCCTAGCAGGTGGTAAACCTGGAAGCTCATCTGGAAAGACGTCCTGAAACTCTCTGACAACTGGCACCGAAGCTGGCTCCCTGACCTGACTGTCTAGCTCTCTCACATGAGCTAAGTACCCCTGACATCCCTTCCTAAGCAACCTACGAGCCTGAAGAGCTGATATCAGACCTCTAGGTGTGCCCCTCTTGTCTCCTCTGAAGACGACCTCTGACCCGTTCTGATCTCTAAACCTGACTACCTTGTCCCTGCAGTCCAAGGTAAGACCATGAGTAGATAGCCAATCCATCCCTAGAATGACGTCAAAGTCTGTCAAATCTAGAACCACTAGGTCGGCGGAGAGGCATCTTCCCTCTACAAAAATTGGACTGTACTGGCAGACTGACTCTGCCACTGACGGGTCACACTTGGGTCCACTGACCCATAGGGGACACTCTAACCCAGAGACTATCAGACCCAACCTCTCAACGGCTCTCGGAGCAATAAAAGAATGAGATGCACCCGGGTCCATTAAAGCATACACATCAGAACACCCAATGACGAGATTACCTGACACCACGGTGTTGGATGTGTTAGCCTCCTGCTGAGTCATGGTGAAGATCCTGGCTGGAGCTTATGGACCTTCACCTCGGGAACCAGAAGAAGAGGCTGCCCCTCTCCCTCTACCTCTGCCACTGCCCTGAGTTGTGACTGGAGCCGCTGGCTGTGCCACACTACCAGAAGCTGTCTGCTGGGGCTGGCCCATAAAAGGTGCTCTAGGACACTCCCGAGCTATGTGTCCCTCCTGTCCGCATCTGAAACATGTATTAGTCTCAGCTCGACACACTCCCCTGTGCGGCCTTCCACACCTCTGGCATTCTGTACCATCTGAGCCTGAGCTCGAGCCACCGCCAAATCCCAGACCGGACTTCAGCTTATTCCAAAACTTATTCTTCTTCGGCTTCTTGGTGGTGTTGTCCCACCTCTTCTTACTTGAGCTCTGAGAAGAGAGACCTGGCCCTCCTCTGCCTGGGGTCTTAACCCCTGAAGACTGGGTCGCTGACTGCTTCACTGACCCCTCAACTATAGCACTCGCTTCCATCCTTCGAGCCATATCCACCACAGTGTGGAAACTTTCCCTCTCAACTGACTGAATCAACGAGGAGTACCTGGAATGCAGCTTCATCACATATCTCTTGGCTTTCTTCGTGTCTGAATCTAGAGCTTGCCCTGAAAAAGGCAATAGCTCCAAGAATTTATCTGTGAACTCCTCCACGCTCATGTGCTCTGTCTGCCTCAGTTGCTCAAACTCAATCATCTTCAGTTCTCTGGAACTGTCTGGAAAAGCCCATCCAGCGAACTCATTCGCAAATTCCTCCCATGTCATACCGTCTAGTCTCGGGTCCACATAACACTTGAACCATTCCCGTGCCTTCTTGCACTTTAAAGTGAACCCTGCCATCTGAATGGCCCTGCTATCACTCGCCCCTAGCTCATCAGTTATTGTCTTCACTACTCTCAGATACTCAAAGGGGTCATCCCCTGACTTGTATTTGGGAGCATCCAGCCGAAAGTCCCTCCAGAGCCCAAAGTCAGGCAGGTTCGGCGGCACCTTCGGCGGCCGAAACTCCCAGACAGAGGCGAAACTCATGCATGTTCGGCGGCACCTTCGGCGGGCGAAAGTCCCAGACAGAGACGAAAGTCTCCTTTCGGGGGCAAGCTTCGGCAGCCGAAGGCTGCCTCCACAAGCATGTTCGGCGGCCGAAAGTTCCTTCGGCTGCCGAACCTGGTTTCTCCCAGAATGGCAGAAACTCAGCTCCCCTATGCATTTATGCCTCCCATCTCATCCAAACATGCATAAACCTATTCTACAACATTCCTCAATCATACACAAGCAACATACAAGTTCCTAGGGGTATCAAACCATCAAAAACCCCAACTACAACACAGAAGCAACTCACATTGTCCAAAAACACAAATAAAACTCATAAACCTAACCATGAGCTAAACATGCATTCTACCCCATAGATCTTGCATAAAACTTACTTTAAACATGAAATGAGCTTAAGATCGGCTCTTACCTCTTGAAGATCGAGAGAGAGACGTCCTAAACTCGGAGGTGGGAGATTTTGGGTTCTTGAACCTCAAAGCTCCAAAACTTGCTTAAAACTCGGAAATCTTCAAAACAAGATGAAAACTAGTGAAAAACTTGAAAGATCTGAAGGAAAAGACTCAAGATCGGTGAGGGGTGGCGGAGAACTCACCTTGGCCGGAAATGGGGGAAAAAGCTCGCCCATTTTCGGCTAAGGGACCCTTTTATAGTGGCTGGCCAGGCCACGTTCGGGGGCCGAACGTGCCTTCGCATGCATGCCATGTTCGGCGGCCGAACTTGAGGTTCGGCGGCCGAACCTGGACTTTCCTCACTTATGCTTTCGGGGGCCTAAAGGCGCTCCCGAAGGCATGCATGTTCGGCGGCCGAACCTGAGTTTTCCTTCAAGGTTGTTTTCATGCAAAAACTCATTTCCATTATACTTAAAACCATGAAATACCTTAAAACATTTTATAAAAACATGATTCTACCCTACTAGAGGCTTCCGACATCCGAGATTCCACCGGACGGTAGGAATTCCGATATCGGAGTCTAGCCGGGTATTACAGGATGTATGTTAGGCTTGCTAGGGGTCCCGGCGACCTTAAGTCGATCTGGATCCTAGCGCCGGTAGCGGTCCGGTTTCCGGGTCGTTACAGCAGATAAATATGTAGCTCCAATATTGTCACACTAGAGATTGGGAATTTCTTTAGAAGCATACCTAATATTTCATAAAAGAGATTATATCCAAGTAAGCTCTATAATTGCAAAACCAATTGCCCTGTACTCAGCCTCGGTGGAAGACTTGGCAACGGTTTGTTGCTTCTTGGAATTCCAATAAATAAGATTTTTGTCCATAAAAATGGCAAAGCCAGTTGTAGATTTTCGATCATCTAAATCACTTGCCCAATCAACATCCATGTATACATTCAGGTTTGTATCCAACGATTTCGAGAACAAAAGACCATAGCTGGTTGTTGCTTTCAAGTATCGCAATATGCTTTTGACAAAAATTCAATTCTCATTTATTGGCACATGCACAAATTGTGATACTTTGTGAACGGAATAACATACCTCAGGATAAGTGAGACTTAAATACTGCAATCCACCAACAATGCTTTTGTACAAAGTAGAATCAAAGAAAATAGTACTTTGCATAGCAGTAATTTTGTCATTGGAACTCGCAAGGGTAGAAATACCCTTGCAATCAAACATTTGCGCCTTTGAAAGCAAATCCATGATGTATTTTTGTTGTGTAAGCAAAAGACTTGTATATGTTCAATGTGCCTCCATACCTAAAAAATAATCAAGTCGGCCTAAGTCCTTTAATAGAAAAACTGACTATAAGGATTTAATAATCTGCTGCACAATTGTGATATTAGACCCAGTCACAATGATACCATCAATGTATACCAAAACAAAGATGAGAATGCTATTTCTAACATAAATAAATAATGATGAATCAGCAGGAGATGATCGAAAATCATGGAGCAACAAAGCCGAGAATAGACGTTTATACCACTGTCATGGAGCTTGATGAAGACCATAAAGAGATCGATGCAATCGACAGACAAAGTCAGGTTTTGTCTGATCTTGAAAACCAGGCAGCTGCTCCATAAAGACAACATCATCTAAGTCACCATGTAAGAATGCATTGGAAACGTCTAACTGCTTGATAAACCAGCCATAAGAGATAGCTAGAGACAAGACTATTTGTATTGTTGTAGGTTTAACCACCGGACATAAAGTCTCAAAATAATCTATTCCTGGACGGTGATGAAAACCTTTAGCCATAAGTCTCGCTTAATAATGGTGAACACTCCCATCTGATTTTTGTTTAATGCGGAAGACCCATGTAATACCCGGCTAGAGTCCGGCATCAGAATTCTACTTTCCGATGAAGTTCAGGATGTCGAAAGTCTCTAGAGGGGTTAGATTTATGTTTTTCTAAAAGGTTTTGGTATGTTTCATAGTTTTAAAGCATAAGGAAATGAGGTTTTGAGTGAAATGAACCAAGGCAGAAAAGCCAGGTTTGGCCGCCAAAGTTGAGGTTCGGCCGCCGAACATGCATGGCTTTCGGTTTCACGTGTGGCCGCCGAAGGTGGTCTAGCCAGCCACCTATAAATGGCCCTCAGTCGGTTGAAGCGGTAAGAGCACCATTTCTTTCACTTGCTGAGGTGAAACTCTGTCCTTTGTGAGTATTCTTTCATGTTTTCATTAAATCATGCAACGATTTGATTAGTTTTTATGATCTTTTGAAGGTTTTAAGCTAAAAAACTCAAAGGTGTGAAGTTTGGAGAGTTTGAAGAAGAGTTGCTTCAAAACTCCACATTAGGATCATTCATCTACTTTGTGAGTATTCTTTCAAGATCCTGAGCTTGTTTTTATGTTTTCTGAAGGTTTTATGGGGTTGATGGAGAGAGGTGCATGAATAGGGTTATGTGTGAGGTTTTGATGATTTTGTGCATAGAACCTGTTTCTGTGTTGTTTGTGTTGTGTTTTTGGGGTTTTAAGGTAGTTTCTGACCCCTTTGAGCATATACATGAGTGTATGCACGTGGAAGGATTGAGGTGTGTGAAGTGGAGTGAGTTTTGTGCATTGGGCGAGAGGCAGGGCAAGTTTCTGCCCTACTGCTGAACTCAGGTTCGGCAGCCGAAGGTACATTCGGCCGCCGAACCCCTGAGGAGGTGTGAGGAGGTGGTTTCGGCTGCCTAAGCTTGCCCCCGAGCTTTTGGACTTTCGGCTCTGGAGGGGAGTTCGGCCGCCGAAGGTGCCGCCAAAGGATAGAGACTTTCGTCTCTGGAGTGCCTTTTGGCCTCCGAAACTTGCCCCCGAAAGGGTTCGGCTGCCGAAAGTGGAAGATCGGCCGCCGAAGGTGCTTGAGTTTCGTCTCTGGAGAGGACTTTCGGCCGCCGAACCTGCCGCCGAAAGTGTCCTGTCCAGCTTTCCTTTGCATGCTTTGCATATGGATATTAGAGTGAGTTTAAGGGGAGTCTTGGGGAGTATCGAGTTGGTCATCAGCTAGTTTGGTCCCTCATTTGCGTCCATCTGTATAGGTACAGACCAGAGGAACCAGAGAGAGCAGCAGTGAGTACTGCTCCAGAGTGTTCAGAGCCTGCAGAGTCAGTCCAGTTAGCCAGAGGTGAGTGGAACTAACCTTAACTTGTTTACTTGCACAATGGAATGTTTTAGCATATCTCATGCATCATGATTATGCAATAGGGTGATTGCATTAGTATCCACGAATATGTTGCATTGCATCGTTATTTGGTGACGTGAGTGAATGCTGAATGATCCAATAGTCTCAGACAGGAAGTCCAGGAGCCTTTGACTACGCCCTGGCAGGTATAGTAAAGACTAGGAGCCTTTGACTACGCCCTGGCAGGTATAGTAAAGACCAGGAGCCTTTGACTACGCCCTGGCAATGGTAAGTACAGAGGTGTTATATACACATATACATATATGACAGGAAGACCAGGTGCTCGATTCTACGCCCTGGCACAGAGTTACTGGGACTATGTGGTGACAGGTTTACTCTTGATGTGGCTTGTCTGTGATATGATGCATTCCATGGGATCATATTTTACTGAGATGTTTTACTGTTCTACTCACTGGGCTATAGAGCTCATCCCACTCCCTTAACCCCAGTTTTGCAGGTTCAGTGTACAGTGTACAGGGACAGTCCAGCAGAGTACAGAAAGAGTAAAGAGATTTGTAATAGCTTAGAGTGGACATGTAATATTAAAGAGCTGTAATAGTTGTGTATAAAGTTAGAAATGTGCTTGACTTAGTGCTGTATGTTTTATACATGATCTGTATATGTATCTATGTTGTACTGTGTGTGAAAAACAAACCAGGCTTAACAGGTATGAGTTAACCCATCTAGAGCAAGCTCTAGTAAGGGGTACAGAGTACAGAGTACAGAGTATAGAGATAGTGCATGCACAGGTTAAGCCTTGGTTCAGAAAAGAATTTTTATTTTCACAGAAAATGTATGATCATGTATGAGTTTACAGGTTCGCAGAGAGGATAGCAGGCTTGCTACGGGTTCTGGCGGCCTTAAGCCGACCTGAATCCTAGCGCCGGTGACAGTCCATTTTGGGGTCGTTACAGATTGGTATCAGAGCCCTAGGTTCACATGATCGGACCTATAGAGACAGTGTCGGGCTCATAGAGGTTAAAAGTGGTCAAGCACAATAGGAAATCATGTCCACTAGGATAGGGTGTTTAGTCCTATCTGTTTCATGCCATGAGTTATGCATGTGTTTTATTGATGTTTATGTGCTAAAGTGTTATGTTATGTGTTGTTTTTCAGAGAGTAAAGATGAGAGGAACTCGTCGATCAGCTCGATTGACTGGAGTCCCACCAGAGAGTGAGAGACCAACTGCTCGTCCTCCTGCATTGCCAAGGGCAAGGTCGCAGAGATCTAGCAGGGAAGGTACGTCAACAGACCCGAGAAGGTCTGTAGACGAGAGTAGAAGAGGTACAGTGAGAGGAGAAAGATCAGAGGAAAGGAGGGAGGCTATGGAGATTGATCAGTCTAGAGATGATAGTATGGGTGTAGGCAGATTTGAGGAAGGTATGGGATTGTCGCAGGGAGGTGCTCAGGCCTCAGGTTATGGATATCCATCCTTTCCGCAGGAACCAGAGTATCCGATGGGAGGTATGTCGGAGTACTCTCGTTTTGTCCCATATCCCCCTTACATGCCATATATGCCTTATCCTCCTTATTACCCACCATATCCTATGTATCCATCTTCCCCTACCCATCCAAGTGCAGCACACCCAGAGCCAAATGACCCAGTACCACCACCATCAGAACAAGTAGCCCCTGTTGTTGACAGACATCAACCTAGCTCATCTGGAGGTAAAGTACAAATGATGGAGTACTTGAAATTGGATGCTCCTAAATATAACACGGGAGATGATCCATTTGAATACTTCAGATCAATTAGGATGATAACCAGTGAATTGGGAGCTGATGATAGTAGAGCCATTGAGATGGCAGGGTTTACACTTAAATGCAAGAAAGCCAGAGAATGGTTTAAGAATTATGTGGAACCTAGGGTGGACAGTATGTCTTGGGGAGAGTTCGCCAATGAGTTTGCAGGGTGGGCTTTTCTCGATAGCTCCAGGGAGATGAAAGTCATAGAATTTGAACAGTTGAGACAGACAGACGAAATGAGTGTTGATGAATTTACAGATAAGTTCCTGGATTTGCTTCAGTATGTGGGTCAAGCCTATGATACTGATCAGAAGAAGGCAAGGAGATATACTATGAGACTGCATCCCAGGTATTCTTCCTTGATTCTTCCAGCAGAAAAGGAGAGTTTCCACACCATAGTGGACGCAGCCAGGAAAATGGAAGCTAGTGCCAATATTCAGAAACAGTCAAAGGCACAGGCTTCGGGTTCTAAGGCCCCCAGTTCAGCACCCTCAGGCAGCAAGAGATGGGATAGAGCAAAAGGAACAAAGAGTAAGTTCTGGAGTAAAGTCAAGTCAGGTCTGGGAATAGGTAATGGCTCAAGCTCTGGCACAGCTCCAGTATGCAGAAGATGCGGAAAACCACATGGAGGAGTTTGTCGGTTGGGATCTACAGCTTGTTTTCGCTGTGGACAGGAAGGGCATATTGCTCGGGATTGTCCTCAGATGACTTTTGCACCATCCCAGCAGATGAGTTCCGACAGTGTGGTACAGCCAGCAGCTCCAGTCATGCCTCAGAGTAGTGGCAGAGGTAGAGGGAGAGGGGCAGCCTCTACTTCAGCAGCAGGTTCCCGAGGTGGAAATCAAGTAGCCCCAGCACGGATTTTCACTGTGACGCAGGAGGAGGCTAACACGTCGAACACAGTGGTGTCAGGTAATCTCATCATTGGGTGTTCAGATGTGTATGCTTTGATGGACCCCGGTGCTTCTCATTCCTTTATTGCTTCGAGAGCCATAGAGAGATTGGGTTTGATCAGTTCTGAGTTAGAGTATCCTCTCTGGGTCAGTGGACCTAAATGTGACCCATCAGTGGCAGTGTTAGTCTGTCGTTTCAGTCCAGTGTTCATAGAGGGTAGATGCCTTCCAGCTGACCTTGTGGTTCTAGACTTGACAGATTTTGATGTCATTCTAGGGATGGATTGGCTATCTACATATAGTGCTACTTTGGACTGTAGAGAGAAGATAGTGAGTCTCAGAGATCAGGATGGGTCAGAGTGTGTCTTCAGAGGAGACAGGAGAGGTACACCCAGAGGTATGATTTCAGCCCTTCAGGCTCGTCGGTTGCTTAGGAGGGGTTGTCAGGGGTTTCTAGCTCATGTGAGAGAGCTAGATAGTCAGGTTAGGGAACCAGCCACAGTACCAGTCGTCCGAGAGTTTCTCGATGTGTTCCCAGACGATTTACCAGGACTCCCACCTAATAGGGAGATAGGGTTTGAAATTGAATTGCTGCCAGGTACCAGACCTATCTCTATTCCTCCCTACAGGATGGCGCCAGCAGAGTTAAAAGAGTTGAAAGAACAGTTGCAGGACTTGGTAGATAAGGGTTTCATCTGCCCCAGTACCTCACCTTGGGGTGCTCCAGTACTCTTTGTCAGAAAGAAGGATGGATCCCTCAGACTTTGTATCGACTACAGACAGTTGAACAAGGTCACTACCAAGAATAGGTATCCTCTACCTAGGATTGATGATCTATTTGACCAGCTAGCTGGAGCAGGTTGTTTCTCGAAAATAGATCTGAGATCCGGGTATCATCAATTGAGATTCAGAGAGGCAGATGTGCCTAAGACAGCTTTCAGGACCAGATATGGGCATTATGAGTTCTTAGTGATGCCGTTCGGATTGACTAACGCCCCTGCAGCATTCATGGATCTCATGAACAGAGTCTTCAGTGAGTTTCTGGATCACTTTGTCATTGTTTTCATCGATGATATTTTAGTGTATTCCAGAGATGCAGAGGAGCATGCCCAGCATCTGAGGATAGTTCTGCAGACACTGAGAGAGCATGGTTTATATGCCAAATTCTCGAAGTGTGAGTTTTGGTTGAGGAGCATTTCCTTCTTGGGACATGTGGTATCAGCAGAGGGTATTGAGGTAGACCCCAAGAAGATAGAGGCTGTAGCTAACTGGCCCAGACCCACTACAGTGACTGAGATTAAAAGCTTTCTGGGACTGGCAGGTTACTACAGGAGGTTCGTTCAGAACTTCTCAAAGATAGCAGCTCCGATGACCAAACTGACTCAGAAGAACCAGAAGTTTGTCTGGTCAGACCAGTGTGAAGAGAGCTTTGCGGAGCTCAAGAGGAGATTGACAACAGCACCAGTGTTAGCTCTGCTTGTCAGTAATGAGGATTTCACAGTGTTCTGTGATACATCTCGAGTGGGATTGGGCTGTGTTTTGATGCAGAGTGATAGGGTGATAGCTTATGCTTCGAGACAGTTGAAGAAGCACGAGTTGAATTACCCTACCCATGACCTAGAGATGGCAGCAGTTATCTTTGCACTTAAGATGTGGCGGCATTACCTCTACGGGGTTAAATGCGAGATCTTCACCGATCACAAGAGTTTACAGTACATCTTGAGTCAGAGAGAGCTAAATTTGAGGCAGAGAAGATGGGTCGAATTGCTCAGTGATTATGATTGTAAGGTCCAGTATCATCCGGGTAAGGCGAATGTTGTGGCAGACGCCCTCAGCCGGAAGTCACTAGGCAGTTTAGCCCATCTAGCAGCCGAGCGGAGACCAGTAGTGATGGAGCTTTATAAGCTCTTAGAAGAGGGGTTACAGCTAGAGTTGTCTGGTACAGGTGCGTTGATAGCACAGATGAGAGTGACACCTGTGTTTCTGGAGCAGATAGCTCAGAGACAGCACGAGGACCCAGAGTTGATGAAAATTGCCAGGACTGTTCAGTCAGGCAACAGTGCAGAGTTCAGATTTGATAGCAAAGGGATCCTCCGCTATGGGAGTCGACTTTGTGTACCAGATAGAAGCAGTGTGAAGGAAGACATTATGAGGGAAGCTCATTGTAACGACCCGAAAATCGGACCGCTACCGGCGCTAGGATCCAGATCGACTTAAGGTCGCCGGGACCCGTAGCAAGCCTAACATACATCCTGTACAGCTGGTATAATCCCAAACATGATCAAACATAATCGTAAAACATCTAAAACTTTACCTTTAACCAGTTTGACCTGTGTATGCACTATGACTGAACTCATAGAACCCCTAGGGTCAGCATACCCTATGTCAAACTCGGTCCATCACATGAAACAACATAAAATAAAACTCATGTATAAAGGGATTATCCAACTCGGGCCAAGCACAATACTATAACTCTGAACATATATCATAATATCATTATGCAATACATCTCTTTTTACATCAATACATAACCTTACATTACATCATGTCCACTACTATTCTATTACATGTCCTGACCATAACCATATCTCGTCGTCTTCCTGAACTACCTCTGACCCTGCAACCCTGGGGTTAGGGGAGAGGGGTGAGCTAAAAAGCCCAGTGAGCAGAAACCATAAAAGAAAACAGTTCATTTTAACATATGCTATCATGGAATGCGTCACATCACAAATATATCACCTCAAGGATGAATCTGTCACCAATAGCCCCCTACATATCAATCTCGTACCATAACAAGTCAACAATACTCTATGCCAGGGGCGATACGGCCACGCCTGGACTTCATATGCTCTATGCCAGGGGCGATACGGCCACACCTGGACTTCTCATGCTCTATGCCAGGGGCGATACGGCCACACCTGGACTTCTCATCTCATCTCATATCGTACATGCCATATCATATCATACCATATCATGTCATAACATACTGAGGGCTAGAGGATCATCCAGTATCCATCCACATCATTATCATCGTATTATGCAATGCATCATATTCGTGAATTCTAATGCAAACAACCTATTGCATAACATGGTATTCATGATGCATGAACATGTTTGAGCATGCTGAAAACATTTGATTTAAAACATAAGGGTTAGTTCCACTCACCTCTGGCTAGCTCGGGACTAACTCTGAAGCAGCTAACACTGCTAAACACCTCGGTTCCTCGGGTCCGGTCCTACACAGGTGGACACCAGTGAGGTGCCAAACATACTCTAAACAACTCATAAACAACTCCTCAAAAACCCCCTAAAGCATCACTTAAACATGCATAGAAAATACTCATGAAAAGGCTGGACAGGGCACTTTCGGCGGCACCTTCGGCGGCCGAAAGTCCCAGACAGAGACGAAAGTCAGGCAGGTTCGGCGGCACCTTCGGCGGCCGAACTCTCTCTCCAGAGACGAAATTCAGGCACTTTCGGCGGCCGAACATTACCTTCGGCGGCCGAAAGTCTGCTTTCAAGCCAAAAACCCAACTTTCGGGGGCAAGGTTAGGCGGCCAAACCATGCATCCTCAAGTAGGTTCGGCGGCCGAAACCACCTTCGGCGGCCGAACCTGAGTTCATCCAGAACTCAGCCTTTGTGCATTTCAAGCCTCCCAAACCTTCCATACACCCCAAAACAAGCATCCAACTCCTCAAACACATGCATACATCCTTAACCATGCACAAAGGAGCTCAAACAAGCTTAAACTCCCCAAAAACAACATCTAAAGCATACATAGATAGTTTATGACCCACATAGGCCAAAACCATCAAAACAAACCAAACCTCACATACTCTTTCCCAATCATGCATACTCTCTCCCATATGCTCAAGGGGCTTGAAAACTGACCTAAACCCCAACACAAACATCACATAAACATACATTATCATACATTCGGCATAAAACCAACATAAACCCTAACATGCATATCTACCCATACTCAACCATCAAAACCTCTTAAAACTCACTTAAAACTTCATGAAACGTAAAAGAAAGCATAGATCCACACTTACCTCTTGAAGATCGAGGGTTTGTGCGAGCTCTAACTTGGAGATGGGAGGAAACTACTCCTTGGGTCTCCAAGCTCCCAAAACTTTGATCTAAGCTTGAAAACTCTTCAAAACAACCATGGAACTCATAAAAATATGAAGGAGATGAAGAGAAAACATGAAAATGACCAAAGGAGGACATGAACACACCTGAGCTCGAGAATGGGGAGAAATCTCGCCCATTTTCGGTCTGAGGGGCTTTTATAGGTGGCCAGCCAAACCTCCTTCGGCGGCCTAACATGCAAGCAAAACACCCCCATGTTTGGCGGCCGAACTTGAGGTTCGGCGGCCGAACCTGATTTGTTCAAACATAGCTTTCGGAGGCCAAAAGCGCTCCCAAAACCAACTCATGTTCGGCGGCCGAACTTTACTTTCGGCGGCCGAACCTGGCAAAAACCTCCTTGGTCTTTTCTTTTCAAAACTCAAATCTTTTTCATTTAAAACCATAAAATCAGTAAAAATCATTTTAGAAATCACATTTTTACCCCTTTAGAAGACTCTGGCATCCTCAAAATCCCGTATTCCAACGGAGATTCCGCCGGAAGGTAGGGATTCCGATGCCGGAATCTAGCCGGGTATTACACTCATAATGCGAGGTATAGTGTTCACCCAGGAGCCACCAAGATGTATCAAGATCTGAAAAAGGTCTATTGGTGGCCAGCCATGAAGAAAGAAGTGGCGCAGTTTGTGACAACCTGTGAGGTTTGCCAAAGGGTGAAACTCGAGCATCAGAAACCAGCAGGAATGCTTAACCCATTGCCGATTCCGGAGTGGAAATGGGAGAACATAGCTATGGATTTTGTAGTGGGTTTACCAGCAACGTCCAACAGGATAGACTCTATATGGGTGATTGTGGACAGACTCACGAAATCTGCTCATTTTCTTCCAGTACGGAGTAACTATTCTGTGGATAAGTTGGCACAGGTCTATCTGGATGAGATAGTGCGATTACATGGAGTTCCAGTATCTATAGTTTCAGACAGAGGACCTCAGTTCACCTCTAGATTTTGGCGAAGTCTGCAAAGTGCGATGGGCACGAGACTGGATTTTAGCACTGCTTTCCACCCACAGACTGATGGACAGTCAGAGAGGACCATCCAGACCATTGAGGATATGCTTCGACTGTGTGTGTTAGACTTTGGCGATTCTTGGAAGCAGCATCTACCTTTGGTGGAGTTTGCCTACAATAACAGCCATCATGCTAGCATCGGGATGGCTCCTTATGAAGCTTTGTATGGGAGGAAGTGCAGATCCCCTGTTTGTTGGGAAGAAATAGGAGAGAAGGCTCTTACAGGGCCAGAGTTAGTAGAGATTACCAGTAGAATGGTGCCCATGATCAGAGAGAGAATCAGAACAGCGCAGAGCAGACATAAAAGTTATGCAGACGTTCGCAGAAAGCAGTTAGAGTTCTAAGAAGGTAATTGGGTATTGCTGAATGTGTCTCCAATGAAAGGAGTGGTTCGTTTCGGAAAGAAGGGTAAGTTAGCCCCACGATACATTGGAACCTTTGAGATTTTGCAGAGGATCGGAAATGTGTCGTATAAGCTGGATTTACCTGCTTCTATGGCGAGAATTCACCCGGTATTTCATGTTTTTATGCTACGGCAGTTTGTGTCAGATCCGAATCAGGTTTTGAGTGAGCCTGAGGTGGAGATTCTTACAGATCTCACCTATATAGAGCAGCCAGTGCGAATTCTGGACACACAGATCAGACAACTAAGGAACAAAGAGATTCCAATGGTGAAAGTCCTGTGGAACCACCATAATCTAGAAGAGTGCACCTGGGAGACGCGAGAGTCGATGCTCCAGCAGTATCCATATTTGTTTTGAGGTTAGTTTCCTCCTTTTTTATGTGTTACCTGTTTGTTTTAGGACATTCGAGGATGAATGTTCTTAAGGGGGGGAGAATGTAATACCCGGCTAGAGTCCGGCATCGGAATTCTACTTTCCGATGAAGTTCAGGATGTCGGAAGTCTTTAGAGGGGTTAGATTTATGTTTTTCTAAAAGGTTTTGGTATGTTTCATAGTTTTAAAGCATAAGGAAATGAGGTTTTGAGTGAAATGAACCAAGGCAGAAAAGCCAGGTTCGGCCGCCAAAGTTGAGGTTCGGCCGCCGAACATGCATGGCTTTCGGTTTCACGTGTGGCCGCCGAAGGTGGTCTGGCCAGCCACCTATAAATGGCCCTCAGTCGGTTGAAGAGGTAAGAGCACCATTTCTTTCACTTGCTGAGGTGAAACTCTGTCCTTTGTGAGTATTCTTTCATGTTTTCATTAAATCATGCAACGATTTGATTAGTTTTTATGATCTTTTGAAGGTTTTAAGCTAAAAAACTCAAAGGTGTGAAGTTTGGAGAGTTTGAAGAAGAGTTGCTTCAAAACTCCACGTTAGGATCATTCATCTACTTGTTTTCACAAGGTAAGTGAAGATCCTGAGCTTGTTTTTATGTTTTCTGAAGGTTTTATGGGGTTGATGGAGAGAGGTGCATGAATAGGGTTATGTGTGAGGTTTTGATGATTTTGTGCATAAAACCTGTTTCTGTGTTGTTTGTGTTGTGTTTTTGGGGTTTTAAGGTAGTTTCTGACCCCTTTGAGCATATACATGAGTGTATGCACGTGGAAGGATTGAGGTGTGTGAAGTGGAGTGAGTTTTGTGCATTGGGCGAGAGGCAAGGCAAGTTTCTGCCCTGCTGATGAAATTAGGTTCGGCAGCCGAAGGTACATTCGGCCGCCGAACCCCTGAGGAGGTGTGAGGAGGTGGTTTCGGCTGCCTAAGCTTGCCCCCGAGCTTTTGGACTTTCGGCTCTGAAGGGGAGTTCGGCCGCCGAAGGTGCCGCCGAAGGATAGAGACTTTCGTCTCTGGAGTGCCTTTTGGCCTCCGAAACTTGCCCCCGAAAGGGTTCGGCTGCCGAAAGTGGAAGATCGGCTGCCGAAGGTGCTTGAGTTTCGTCTCTGGAGAGGACTTTCGGCCGCCGAACCTGCCGCCGAAAGTGTCCTGTCCAGCTTTCCTTTGCATGCTTTGCATATGGATATTAGAGTGAGTTTAAGGGGAGTCTTGGGGAGTATCGAGTTGGTCATCAGCTAGTTTGGTCCCTCATTTGCGTCCATCTGTATAGGTACAGACCAGAGGAACCAGAGAGAGCAGCAGTGAGTACTGCTCCAGAGTGTTCAGAGCCTGCAGAGTCAGTCCAGTTAGCCAGAGGTGAGTGGAACTAACCTTAACTCTTTTACTTGCACAATGGAATGTTTTAGCATATCTCATGCATCATGATTATGCAATAGGGTGATTGCATTAGTATCCACGAATATGTTGCATTGCATCGTTATTTGGTGATGTGAGTGAATGCTGAATGATCCAATAGTCTCAGACAGGAAGTCCAGGAGCCTTTGACTACGCCCTGGCAGGTATAGTAAAGACTAGGAGCCTTTGACTACGCCCTGGCAGGTATAGTAAAGACTAGGAGCCTTTGACTACGCCCTGGCAATGGTAAGTACAGAGGTGTTATATACACATATACATATATGACAGGAAGACCAGGTGCTCGATTCTACGCCCTGGCACAGAGTTACTGGGACTATGTGGTGACAGGTTTACTCTTGATGTGGCTTGTCTGTGATATGATGCATTCCATGGGATCATATTTTACTGAGATGTTTTACTGTTCTACTCACTGGGCTATAGAGCTCATCCCACTCCCTTAACTCCAGTTTTGCAGGTTCAGTGTACAGTGTACAGGGACAGTCCAGCAGAGTACAGAAAGAGTAAAGAGATTTGTAATAGCTTAGAGTGGACATGTAATATTAAAGAGCTGTAATAGTTGTGTATAAAGTTAGAAATGTGCTTGACTTAGTGCTGTATGTTTTATACATGATCTGTATATGTATCTATGTTGTACTGTGTGTGAAAAACAAACCAGGCTTAATAGGTATGAGTTAACCCATCTAGAGCAAGCTCTAGTCAGGGGTACAGAGTACAGAGTACAGAGTACAGAGTACAGAGTACAGAGTACAGAGTACAGAGTACAGAGATAGTGCATGCACAGGTTAAGCCTTGGTTCAGAAAAGAATTTTTATTTTCACAGAAAATGTATGATCATGTATGAGTTTACAGGTTCACAGAGAGGATAGCAGGCTTGCTACGGGTTCTGGCGGCCTTAAGCCGACCTGAATCCTAGCGCCGGTGACGGTCCATTTTGGGGTCGTTACAACCCACTTGCACCCAATAATGTTATGAGCTTGACATCGTAGAACCAGTTCCCAAGTGCCTGTTTGTATCAATGCATTTAATTCAGTAATCATAGCTTCTCTCTAATGGGGACTTTTAAATGCTTGAGTATAACATGTAGGGACCAAAAAAGAGATACATGCAGTATGTGCTTGTGGAGACCATGGGATTTTCGGCTTCAAACCTCCTATTTGCTGTCTTGTAACCGTCGAATGAGTTTTGAGTGGAGGACAGTCAATCAAAGCTTGGTTAGAAGTCTCACCGGTTAGTGGTTGGTCGATAATAGCATTCTGTATTGTAGAAGGACAATCTCGTGCAATCTATTCTAAAAACAATGTGCATAAGAGTAAGTGAGCTAGTTTGATTATGGTCAAGTGGTTCGAGTTGATTGGCATCGGGTGAGGCGGTTCGATTGAGCTGGTGTTGTGTTAAAGATATGACGCGGATTGGTATTGGTGACAGGAGGATTGTTGATGGGTCTAAGCTTTGTGTTGTTAGGCTCATGGACGGTAAAGAACTTAGTATTCGTGGAATGTCGTTTTGTGTAGAAGGAATAGATGAATGGCTACGGTTTGAGTTGGAACTAATAATTCCAGTACTGTGTTGCTGAAATGTTGAAATGGGTGGTAACAGTATGGATATAGGCTGCTGTGCAATTGTCTTGGTACCAATATCATCAAGATTCTAAAAGGGAAACACCTGTTTATAAAATAAAACATGACGTTATATGAATTTTTTATCAGAGGAAAGCTCAAGAAAGACATAACCTTTGTGAATTTTCATATATCTAAGAAAAGCACATTTAGATGATTTAGAAGCTAATTTATGAGGAGTATAAGGTTTCAACCATAGATAATACAAAAATCCAAAAACACGTGATTTATCGTAATTAGGCTTCACATGAAATAAAAGCTCAAAAGGAGTTTGAATAGAATTATGTGTTGACAGAAGGCTATTTATAGTATAAGCGGCAATGTCAAAAGCATAAGTCCAGTATAAATAGATAACAAACACATTATGTAACAAAGCCCTTCCTAACTCTATAATGTACCTGTATTTTCTTTCTGCATAGCCATTTTATTAAGGTGTATATGGACAAGACACTCGTTGAACAATATCATTGTCGTTAAGATATTTGACCAAAGACTGAAACTCACCACCCCAATTTGATTGAAAGCTTTTAATTGGAACCCCAAAATATTTTTCGACCAATTTTTGAAATTGAATAAACTTAGAAAAAAACATCAGATTTCTGTTTAAGAAAATATAACCAATAGTATTTGCTAAAATGATCATAAAATAAGACATAATATCTATAACCATCCATAGAGACCACAGGAGAGGGCCCCCAAACATCAGAACAAATTAATTCCAAAGGTTGTGTAGCACGAAACAAAGAATTAGCAAAAGGCAACCTGAGTGATTTACTCACACTACAACCATGACAAAACTCAAAATGTTTATTCGAATAAAAAGAAATCTTATTATTGCTAAGAATATTCTTGACAACTCGAAGATTGGCATGGCCAAGACGTTCATGCCAAAGAGAAATAGTCGCTAGTAACGCTTTTGGAGAAAAGGAATGAACTGGCTGCATCGGAAAGAGGTATAAGTCATCCTTACTTTGGCCTTGGTAGAGCACCTGCTTCGCGGGGATATCCTTCACAAAGTAAGTGTTAGAGAAAAATTCAACAGAAGCATTATTTTGAGAAGTAAATGCAGAAACAGAAAATAATTATTTTTGACAGCAGGTGAATAAAGAATATCATTAAGAACAAAGGAATGACCATTAACAAAAGTTGCAGACGACCCACGAGATAGGATTGGAAGTGTTTTACCATTAGCTATAGTAAGAGTTGTATTGTCGTGCACAGGAACTGGACAACTGATGTTCTCCTGATTAGGAGCTAAATGATAATTGGCACTAGAATCAATTGTCCAAACTTGGATAGTATCAGGTTAGTATGGACAACATTGGCTTGAGGTGAAGGTCTAGGAGAAGGGCACTGTCGGATATAAGGCCCACTGCCATGACAATTATAACAATAGCAGTAGACAATCCATGTGAAGATGTAGCACCACGACCAACAAAGGAGGATCCAGTACCTCGGCTATAACCATAATTTTGACCACTACGGCCTTGGCCACTACAGCCTCGGCCACTATAGCCTCGGCCACCACAGCCTCGCCAACGACCACCGCTGCCTCGCCCAATACTCACATAATTGGCAATCGGCAGAACAGCAGAAGTAATAGCAAGGTTATCTAATCGAAGCTGCATTTCCTCACTCAATAAGAGTGCATAAAGTTCATCAAAATTTACAGATGTATTCTGAGCTTCTATGGCACGTGCAAAAGGATGATATTCAGCATCACAAACTAACGTCTCATTAGAAATAGGACTTTATAAAGCATTCAGCTGATCAGAGATTGATCTAGCTTTCTTCATATAGATATCAATGGAGTCTGTAACACGAGACAAGTGCTTGACTTGTTTCCGCAACTGCTGAACTTGTGTTTTAGCACTTGTGGAATAGATAACAGCTAGCTTATCCCAAGCTTCTTTAGCTGTAGCGCATCGAACAATCTGATGCAGCATGATAGACTCGGAGACGGAATAGCAAAACCAATCATTATAATTAGAATTCGGTTCTCCATTAGAAAGGGTGCCAGAAGGAGCTATAGCAGAACCATCAATATGCGAAGTCAGTCTATAGCCATAAAGAAGAGGCAAAATCTAGGCTTTCCACAATAAATAATTAGATGAGGTCAGTTTGATGATAAGAAACTGTGTAACATTAGGAATTTGGAAAGAATGAGAGGTGGGAAGAGTAGACGAAGAAGTAGAAGAAACAAGACTTTGTTCTGTAGCCATTATTGAAGGATTGAACAAGAAATCGGGCAAAATTTATAGTTAAGCACTTTAAAACTCCGATAACATATAGAAGTCAGATGGTATTTGAATTCTCTAACATATTTTGTGCAGCAACCCATTCATTGATCGACGTGAAATCTCAGCAATAGAATTGTGCCGCTGGTTCCATATAATAACTTCATTTCTATTAGTCCAAATTCCCCATAAAGTCATGAGACATTCTGCAACTAAATCATCATTCAGTCAGAGATCGAATTTAGGAATGCATGCAAACTTTGTCCAACCAATGTCCATAGCTGATTAGCCGTCTCAAAATCAAAAAATAAATGGACCAAAGTCTCGATATGAAAACTACAAGCAGGACAACAAGATGGGACATCAACAGCTCTTTGATTGAAGAAGCGGACGAAGAGGTAATACATTTTGACACAAACGTCTTGTAAAATCCATAACTTTGCTTGGAACTTTAATCTTCCAAATTTACGCCAAATAGTCTCAGAGAATAGTGTACTCTGAGCAACACCAGCCCTACGGCGTTGTAAATATCAATATCCACTTTTCGCAGTATAAAACCCTGTTCTAGTACCCAACTACGTCCATGAATCAACATTATTTATCCTTCCTAGAGCAATTTGTTTAACAAGCTGAATATCCCTTGTGTTCAAAATTATGGAAATATAAAGGCAAATTCTATGTTTTAATATCATAATAAAACAAGTGACCAACAGTAGTTTAAAAGTTAAATTTTAAGGGCGATTTACTATTTAATTTTTGAGTATTCTCAGTATTTATATTTTTAAAAATTTATTAAAATATTTTTATTTTTTAATTTTATTAATGAAATAATTATTTTATCTATTTTTATTTATTTCTCTCATTAAAAATATATTAAAAGGTTAAATTACTTTTATTATTTAATTAATTTTTTTTCTCTTTTTCTTTTTCATAGTCTTTCTCCTTATAGATTGGATTGAAAAGCAATTTATCCATGTCTGGGGCACGCAAAATTTGTCATTATTGAATCTACTTTAACAGAAATAATATATGCTATTATCTCAGTTTGGAGAAAAAAAAAATATGAGAAAGTTTTGGAAAAAAGGGTTTGAGAGTTGGTGATTTTATTACAAGTCAAAGAGCAAGGATAATTTAGGATTTTAAGAACGAGATAAAAAATAAAAATATTTTAATATATGTTTAAAAATATAGGGATTAATTTATAAATTATGGTAATAACTAGAAATTAATTTATAAATCTCTCAAATTTTAAATAATAAAATTATCAACTATTTAAATAATTAAATATTATTATAAATAATTAAAAAGTTTAAGAGTATTATGAGAACCCATTATTTCCCTAATTTGATATAAATATATATATAAATTTTTCATTGATTTCTTTTTTTTTTTTCGTTTACACTATAAAAATTATATCAATTTAGATTGAAAAACTATTTAGTTTAGGAATAAGACTTGAAATATTTAATATGCTATTCTAGAAATACAAAGACTTGAGATAGTAATTCTTCCTTTATTTTAAAAGATTAAAATTATAATTTCGTAATATATATATATATATATGCTTTGTGGTTGTTTTGTATTAATTTTACTATTAGGCAGTTTCAATGATAATACCAAACACAACTGTATAGATAGATATATACTATTGGATTTTTGCAGGTATTGTTCTAGAGTCCTTTGGATTTGGGATTTTGATTTGTGTTTTGATGGGTTCTTCGTATTTTTTTCTGATGCGAAATTCTAAGGTATTCAATTTGTAGTTTGTTCTTCTTCTGCCTCCGATGGCTACTAGTGTTTCGATGGTGTTGCGTTGCAGGTATTATGGCTATCTATTTAATTGATAAGGATTGTTGCGGAGAGAGAGCTCACTATAGGCTCGGTAGGAGCCTTGTTGCATGTGCGATGGTGATGGCTTCGGAGTTTCCACAGTCAAGCCAAGGTGTGTTTGGCTTCCTCTAAGCTGCACAGTTCGGCTGGTGTGTTTGGCTTCATCTAAGCTGCAGAGTTCGGCTGATGAGCACCCTGTCGCTTTATTGAGACATGATTTCTATGGGTCTTGGCTGAGAGTCAAAAACAGTGTTTGGAGCTGTTGGACTGAGTTGCTAGGCTGGATTATGTTCTTGGACCGAAATGATTTGAGTTGTTTTTCTATGGCCAAGCTTTGAGTTCTCTCAATTATAGATTTTTTCCATTTGAGCTATGAAATGTAATATATGCTTTAACATATAAAATAGATATCAAAGGACTTTCATAATCAAACCTATCAATTGCATTTCATTTGTTACTTAATCAGCTAATAGCTAAAAGAACCCTAATGGCCTATACAAATTGGAGTCGAGCAAAAAGCTTCAATATTTACAGATTACACTGTTACTATGCATGTCTACATAGGGAACCCAAAGTTTTGATATCCCATTGAGCCACCTTGATTAGGCATATGGCTTGATAGGGCCATCTCATTAAAAAGAGGGTTGGTGAAATGGAGCACCTGGAGAAGGGATCCAATTTTGATCAGCAGGCAAAGCAACCGAGTTGTTATCGACAATCGTGATGTCGTGGATGCTTGACCTTTTCCTCTCTTTCCTCACAGAATTCTGCCGAAGGAAATACTTCTGGGCATGACTAGCTACTTGTGCGGGTGTTCTTGTCACAACCACATTCCTAGAAATGCTTCTCCAATCGCCCTTGCCAAATTTTTCCAGTCCAAATAAAAATTTTCTGTTACAATACCATATAGCAAGCCAATTATGAAGACTTAAATATATGTACAAATACAAAGGATCAAGTTTGCATATGCAATAAGGGAGCCCCATGAATTTACAGCTAGACAATCTCAAAAAGGAAATGCAAATATGCAGTAAATGTGGAATTATACTAGATCCAGATATAGACACTCATATGCATTGAAAAGGAATTGAAGATCAGATTTCATAAATTCCTGGAGCAATCCAAATATATATCTTGATCTTAAATTCATCCTGTTTCAGCCCCACCCAAAAATTTGGTGACAATAACACCAAAAGGAGTTGAGCTAAAACACCAGAAGAAGTTGAACATGAACTATGTAAGTATGAATCTGATCAGTGAAGCATTCAGTTATGGGAACTTAAAAGCTTGACAGACAAGAAATTCCAATTTGTCAATAAAATGATAAGGGTTGCAAATCATGTCGATCTTAAAACCTTGGATTCAGAAATCATTTTCAACTTTCTATAAGTGAACAAGATTTCCACATTTGTACAAGTGACGAAATTGGATACCCAAATATAAAAAATGAGGACAGTACCATCTACCAATAATAAAACTAATAACCTTCACAAAATTCATAAACAAAACAAAACAAGAAGTCCGGAAAAGTAAAAAAGATAAACCAAAAGAAAAATTCCTGGAAGTATTTGTGCAGGTTAAAGAGTCCACCTATATTTTTTTATTTTCCTAATTTTATAAGTAATTAGACCAGCTCTCAACCATAATTCCAGGAAAAATTAAAATCTACAAAAAAGACTTAGCAGTAAAAAAAAATAACATAAAAATCAGTTTCCCACAATCAAAATAAAAAAACTAAAAAACCCAGAAAATCCCAAATAATAAAAATATCCTTTTCCTTTTTCTACTTGTCCTCATCTTTATCCATTCAATTGAATGGACAAAGCAAACATCTAAACTCTTCATCCTTCATGTCTTTCTGCTACTAATAATCGTCATACAAACAAAAAACTACACCTGTGTTCTTCTTCCGTCCACGGCGTTCCTTTCTTCCTTTCAGCCTCGCGTAGCTTTGTTTTATTCCCAAAGGATATCTGATCCAAAGCCGCCATGGTAGAGTCAACTAAGTCATCACTGTAAATGGGTAACTCTATGCGTCCGGAGTCAATCTCAAAAACATCATGGGCCAGATACTCGTAATACTCTGTCACTTCTTGAACCGATTTTCCTGTGTAAGCAGCAATTTCCTGCCACCGATCAGGCAATTCCTCTGGAAAACGAATCAAAGCCTCTTCAAAGAGCTTATCATCATAGCGATTCCAACAAGAATTAATGGAAGAAGACGGTAAGGTAAGCCGATGCATTGTTTGAGTTCCTCTTTCTCTTTTATCAAAAGAATAGATTTGTTAGAGATTTGGGTCGGACGGGATATTTGAGACGGTGTTTAGATGTTTGTGTAGTCAGATGACTTTTAGAAATTCAGGTTTATTTTGGACTTTTTAGCAAAGAGTTTTAATTTTGTAGATTTTCACTATTGGCCTTTGTTTATTTGAATACTTTTGTTTTATTATTATTTTTTTTTTAAAACAAAAAACAGTTGCATTCTTTTTTTAGTTTTATCAAAGGAAAGGGTAATGAAAACACATTCGTCGAGTAAATCAAGTTTTTTAATAGGTTTAAGATTGAAAAATTTAGTATTTAGTTTTTGTAATAAGTGAAAGTTTATTAATTAAAATTTGAGATGGTATTTATATATGATTGTGTGTGTAGTCATCTAAAGGGGGAAGTGATTTTAGAATTTCGAGTTCATTTAAACTTTTTAACACAACGCACAAGAGTTTTAATTTTACACGCCTTTGTTTATTTGAATATTTTTATTTATTTATTTATTTTTAAAAAACAGTTGCATTCCCTTTTTAGTTTTATCAAAAGGAACGATGATGGAAACACATTCATTGAGTAAGCCAGGTTCTTTAATAGGTTTAAGATTGAAAAACTTAGTATTTGGTTCTTGCAAATAAACCGAAACTTATTAATTAGTTTCTAAATTTTAAAAATATAGTAAAATGTTCATAATGTTTTAAAAATTATATTAATTAATTTATTTATTAAATTTTTTTTTGAAAAGGAGAGAAATATTATTAACTCTTAGCGATCAAATAAACTATATGATAAGGAGGGATATGAACCCAAACTCTTTGATCTGACTCAGAATGAGTCGAGCGACATCATTCGCAGACCTATGAATAAAACTATATCTTGCTTCTCCATAACTGGATAGAAGTAATTTATAATTTTGAACCAAAAGACGAAAAAGTGATAAATCATCTAACGAAACATTGTTAATGGACACAACAAGAATCTGAGTATCCGATTCGAAAAAAACTCGATCCCATCCGCACTCTTTAATCCAGCTCAACGTCTCTCGAAAAGCCATTACTTCAGCACACTTAACCTCCATCTGACTGCAAAAACAGCTTGCTTTAGCCGCCATAAATCTACCATTAGCATCTCGGACTACACAGCCGAAACCTAGTGAACTTCATTGCGAGTTTAAAGAGACATCAATATTAACTTTAATCCAACTGTTAAAAATAATAAAAAAATTTTAATATAGAAAAATTAATTAATAAATTTTTATAAAATTAATAGATTAATTAATAACTTTTTAAATCAGAAAAATAAATAAATATTTAATAATTAAAATTAATGAAATAATTAATTAATATATTTTTAAAAATTTTCAAAATATTTTAATATATATTTTAAAATAAAAAAAATTAATTAATAAATTTTTTCATAACATAAAAATTAAATAATAAATTTTTCTTGAAAATTTTGTTGAATTGTATTAGGATCAAGACAAGAGCATAATTGCGCGCGTACTTAAAAAAAAAAAAAAAAAAGAAAGAAAGAGTTTAACACAGTATTGCAACGATAGAGATTAGAATTTTTTTTTTTTCTGCAAGATATTAGTTTGCATTAAAAAAGCGTCGGTCTAGTCTAAGGAAGCCCCAAAATTTGATTATAGATTAAAAGGAAATGAAGATCATAATAGAAAATTTCTGCCCATGACCTATCCCATAAATCCTAATAGCTAGGCAAAGCAACCTGCCACTGCAACAACACTCCGGTGAAGGAACAATACCATTGAGCTCACAACATCAATGAGAAGGAGCAAAGCTTCTTTAGAAAAGACTCATGCCCACAAGGAAGCATAGATAGTACCAGATTCACTACCAAACACAACTCAAGCCTAGAGAGCATTCATCAATGAAGTTGAAGCTAAACACCTAATAAAAAATAAGGAGTCTCCGCCAAACAACATGCTAAGCATTACATGCACAAAGGATCTAACTAGAGAAGCAAACCAAGCCAGAAATTATTACTGATGCTTTGGGGGGTGAACCAAGAAATGCTTTAAACACTCCCTTGCATCTAAGAGGTCATCCCTCCAGAAAGGAAAGTTGCTAAAAAACTCAGAGGTGCTATGGCTCAGAAACATATCTCATCTTCCCAAAGCAGGAAATCCAAAAGGAAACAAATGAAGCTCAAGACGATGAAAGGAACCTATAATACAAATATGCGAAGCCAAAACTAACACAAACTACACAAAACCCAAAAAACCAAGCTAGGTAGTCAAAAGATTCTCTGTGACCAAAGCCTCACTGCCTCAAGTAAACAAAAACAGCCTCAAGTAAACAAAAACAACGACAAACAGCTATCTACACCCCAATCTAGTAGTAGGGAGAGGAAATTCATTATCAAACCAGATGAAGAAAAGCATTTCCCTAACCAGAGTAGGGATGTGCAATCCGTCGGTTCAGTTCCGTTCCGAACTGAATTGTAAAAAATCAAAAAATCAAAAATAATTTTTTTAAAGAATTGAACTGAATTATAAAAAAAAATCAAATTCAACTAAATTGAAAAAAAATATTCTGTTCGATTATAACCAATCAGTTCCAAAGCAAGAATTTTTCAAATCGATTTTATCACCCAAATGCATCCATAATCCCAATTCCCAACATCATACGCCAAACACAATAGTCAATTAATTGAGCAAAACACGATCTCAATTTACAGATTTAATACAAACATATCGAACTCGTTAAAATTACATTGAAATTGAAGGAATAATAAATGACTGCACCTAAACTTCAACAACTCATTGAAACCCAAAGAAAAAAATCTCAATAATTTAAAGATTTAGATAACAACAATTGGTATTTTGACAAAGAAGAAATAGATGGTGAGGAATCAAAGGAAGCATTCATCGCAAACTTTGAAATCTCACATTCCAATTCATACACATTAATCAACAATAAAAAAACCCCAACAAATCCAAACTGCAAGAACCAACAACTAGACATCCAATTCTTGGTTTGTCCATGTATCTCGAACCTGTGCAGATCTTAAAACCACCATCATCTATAATCTATGGACTAGCAAATCTTGAATAGAACGAAGAAGAAGGTGGAAGAACAAATATCTATCTCTCTAAGCACATGAAGATGGAGAATCGATACTAAGAATCGCTTCGAGAGAGAAAGAAGAAGAAGAAAGAGGATGATGAGGGAAGAGACGAGAATGGAAACGGAGAAGGAAAAGGCTGGAGATGAGACTGAAATTGATGAAGATGAAATGGGATTGAGTAGGGCCGTAAATGGGCCGAGCTATTCGTGAGTCAGACTCACTCGATAAAAAGTTCAATCGATTTCGGTTTGTTTTTTAAACGAGTCAAGTTCGAGCTCAATTTTGAGCCTCATCACTTAAACGAGCTGAGTTTGAGCTCCATAATATTCGGCTCGTTAAGGCTCGCGAGCTGGCTCGTTTTTAGGCTCGCGAGCTGACTCGTTGAGAAGGCTCACGAGCAGGAGGCTCGTTAAATAGGCTCGTGAGTAATATTGGTGAACCAATTCGTTAAATAAATTTATGAACAAGTTCATATATTATTAAAAAATAAAAATAATTATAAAGTTATAAAATTTAAACTATTATAAATACTTGAAAATTATAGTATTAAAAATTATAAATAATTAAGATTAATTATTATAATTAATATTCTTTAAAATTAAATTATAAAAATCTTTTGTATATAATTATTATAATAAGATTCCATAAAATTAATGTATAATCACAAATAATTAATATTAATTATTATAATAAGTATTCTTTAAAATTATAGTACTACATGATAAATTGAGTTGTAAAAATTATATACATTTTAAAATTAAAGTATAATTATAAAAAAAATTTTGTATATAATTAAGCATACAATATAAAAGATGATAATAATTATCAAAGTATATTAATAATAATTAATTAAGGTTATATGGATGTTGAAGTTGAAATTCAAGTTAACTAATTGAACAAGCATGAAGATGATTATGAAAATAATTAAATTATATTAGTTTGTTTCAACTGTTGGAAGTTGGAATCAACTTTATTCGTTTGATATTAAACTTTGTGTGTAATCTAATTTTATTATGTTGTTGAATTTATATTTATTTGTGTTATTTTAGTTATAAATTGTGTTACGTAATTTTTTTTATGTATACTCTTTTTTTATATTATTTAAATTAATGATGATTAAAAATTGATTAAAATATAATTATTAATTCGAGCTCGAGCCTGAACTTGAGTTCAAACCAAACTTTTTAATTTTGAGTTCGGTTTCGAGCTTTTTTAACGAGTTTCTTAATCGAGTTTTCCGAGTTCGAACTCGAATTTTATTAACGAGCTTCTTAATCGAGCTTTTCGAGTTCGAGCTCGAATTAGGCTCGTTATTAAATCAAACGAGTCTTTCACGAGTCGAGCTCGATTATAATATTTAATTCTTGAGCCGAGCTCGAATCAAATATTAGAGCTCGAGTCGAGCTTCCAAACTTTTTTAATAAACGAGCTTGAACTTTACAAAGTTCGGCTCGACTCGGCTCGATTACACCCCTAAGAGAGATATGAATCATAATATTGATTTTAAAAAACTGTAAAAAATGATTATTGTGTTATATAATCATAAGGATAAAAATGAAAAAAAAATTAGTAATTTTAATTAATATTCTTAAAAAACACAAGTTTGGACAAAGAAAATTCTAAAAATTAGTGGATAAAAGTGAATATAAACAATAAAAAATAATTATATTTAATAAATACAATACTATAATTATTAGAAAATTTGAATTAATAAATAAATTTAAATAGCTTAATATAAATCAAATTAAGCATTGTGTTAATAGCCGTTGACTCTGTTTTTCCACCTACTTCAAATTGCAAACTAAAAAACATCTTAACATTCAGGCTAATATGGCGGGGTATATTCGGTTTAAATTAAAAAATTAATTAAATTAATATAAAATTTTTTTATTTATTTTGATTTGATTTGATTTTTAATTTTAAAAATTTTAATTATTTTAGTTTAATTCAGTTTTAATCAGAAAAAAATAAAAAAATCAAATCGAACTTATTAATGATGGTAATATATTTTTTTGATAATATAAAGAGATTATATCATATTAATATTAAAATATTTTAATTAAATTTTAAAATATTAAAAAATAAAAAATTTATTAAAAATTTAAACTGATCAAATCGAACTGAATTAAATTGAATAAGACTAATTTGGTTCGATTTGATTTTTGCCTAAACTCAATTCGGTTCAATTTTTATAAATACTAAAATTTTAATTTTTAGTTTATTCGATTCATTCGATTTTAAACCGAACCGACCGAATACTCACTCCTATTCATATGTGTTAATTTTAAAAAAAAATTTATAAAAATTAATTTTGAATTTTTTAATATTTAACTATAATTTATAATAAAAAATATTTTTGAGATAAAAAAAATGTGATAGATAGAGTATAATTTTTTAAACTAAATTTAAATAATTATTTTAAAAAATATTCAGAATTAATTTATTATTAAAGAATAAACTATTAGTACATAGTGAATAATTAGTATTTTTTATTATTTTAAATTTAAAAATAATTTTTTGTTACTAACGGGTGAACATGTCAATAATTTTTTATTTGCCTATTTACTTTATATTTTAGTTTATTTTTTAAAAATGGGTAATACCATGTTTGGATGGAAAATAAGAGAGAGAATAAAATTTAAGAAGAAAATAATTTTATTTTTCATATAATTTTGTTTTGATGAAAGAAAAATAATGAAAGTAAAAATATTGAAAAAAATAAAAATATTGGAAGGAAATTTTTTAAAATTATAAATATAATCCTATATTTATTTATGCTTTTTTAATATGTAAAATTAATATTTTACTATTTGAAAAACAACTTTCATTCAAATATTTTCCTTTCAATATTAAAAAAACAAATAAACATTTAATTTCCTTTTTATTTTTAGAGAAAATTATTTTTTGTTGTTTGTAGTATATAGGTAAATTTATTAGTTAGTTTTTTAATTTTTAAAAATATATTAAAATATTTTTAATTTTTTAAAAATTTTATTTATTGGTGTCTTAATTATAAAAAAATTTAAAATATTATTAGTATAGGGAATTACTTAGTAAAATAAAAAAATTAATGAAGCAATTATAATGAGTTTTTTAAATTATAATAATTAAATAGTAAAATATTTAATTGTTAAAATTAATTTAAAAATAATTAATAAATTTTTTAAAATATTAAAAATATTTTAATATATTTTTTAAAATTAAAATTTTTTTATCACATGAATTGAAAAAAATTTTCTCTTTCTTTTTATTTTTCTTTCTCCCATCTAAATATAGCATAAATGTCCTTTTGGATTCCTAGTTTCCTGCTTTCATGACCCTCCAGTTTCTTTACAGCTAAGAAATCATAGATAGATTTCTAGGGAAGGCAGACACGACCTACGAAAATGGCGAGAAAGGACCTATGAAAATGGCGGAATATGATACGACGTATATAATATAAAGAAGTCGTTCCAAGTCAAGAAGAGTACAGAAGAAGAAACTGCTTTTTATCTTATTTGTTTCTCAAATGTTATGGCCTTTTCTTTCATTGAAAAGCAAAAGAGGTAGTGCTCCATGCTAGTGCTAGTGCTTGTACTACGTAGATTCCTTGTTTCTTGATCATGATTCCCAGCTCTCCTCTTTCTTTTTCGCTAAGAAATCGCTGTTGAGCTTTAAAGGATGAAACTTTAAATGGGTTTATTGTTTTTTGGTTGCAGATAAAGAGTTTAGTGAGGATGATGGAAGGGGAGAGTTCAAGCAAGAAGATGGCTGTTCCTAATGACTTTGGCTTCACTAGCATTTTGCTTTCATGGTCCCTTGAAGACATATTCAATGAAAATCTTTTCCAGGTTTTTATAAAAATTATTTGTTTTTGCTCCTATTTTCTTATGGGGCAAAACAAGAATGATTAACACTTAATGATTTGTTTACTAGCATTTTGAAAAGAAAGAGAGCATAATTTATATTTGATCTTTTTGTAGGTGGATGAGATTCCGCAATCATTTGAATCAGTTAAACATTATTTTGGATCATATGTACTTCCTTTATTAGAAGAGACACGAGCACAATTGCAGTCAAGCATGGAGATTATTTCCAGAGCACCATATGCTGAAGTGGTTAACTTCTCTGAGTGCAAGCCTCATGGCTCGTTATTGTATGATGTTAAGGTTGATCACTGGAGAAACAGGTCCAGTGACCGTGGGAAGGAGCCTTACAACACATTGCCTGGAGATATTGTTGTTTTGGCAAATGCTAAACCTGAAACTGCCTCTGATTTGCAAAGGGCAGGAAGGACATGGGCTTTTGCAATGGTCACTAACATCACAGAGGATGAGAATGAGGCTGCTAGTACAACTACTTATTTTAAAGTCCAGGCATCGAAAGATTTTGAAGTTATTGATGGGTTGCAGAACTCGCTGTTCGTGATTTTCTTGATAAATGCAACCACTAATAAAAGAATATGGAATGCATTGCACTTGCAAGGAAACTTGAATATCATCAAGGAATTTCTGTCTGCTGATTCTGTGGTATGGGATTAAAATATTATGTTTGTTGTAGATAGGATTATGTAGATTCAACTTGTATATGTTTTCTTTATGTTAAAAGGACATATGGAAATGGCCATGCTTACTTAATAACCTTGGACCATAAAATGTCAATCCTTTGAGCCAAACTACAATTTTTATTCTTTTTTATTGGTCAAAACTTATTTTGCAGCTTTTTACTTGGCAAGAGAAATAATAGGAGAGAAGGAAATTTTCTAATTCACCTATGCTGCTCTCTTTTTTGTGGCTTCCAATCCATACGGATTTGGTAAAATCTAATTTGATGTGAAATGTATATGCACTGCATACATAGAACTAGATCCAGAGGAGAATAAATAATATGCCATATTGGTCTGTTTTCTTTCTCAACTGTATTCCAGATACGATATATAGATGAATTTGCATGTGTCTTTCTAGTATTGTTGTTGGGATTCAGCTGAAATTCTGTGCTTTATAATAGGTGAAGGAAAAGTGTGGCCGCTGTTCTGTGAGGAGGAATGGAATCTGGGATGCAAAACTTGCTGTTAGTTTTTCATCAATATTAAATGAATCCCAAACTGAGGCTGTATTAGCTGGCCTTGATAAAATGCAGTGCAATCACAGGTCTTCTGTCGAACTCATTTGGGGACCTCCGGGGACAGGGAAAACTAAAACTGTTAGCATCCTACTCTATAACCTTCTAAAAATGAAATGTAGGACCTTGATTTGTGCTCCAACCAATGTTGCAGTTATGGAAGTGGCCACAAGAGTCTTAAAGCTTGTAATAGAATCTCATGAAAAAGACTCGGGAACAGATGCTTCAATTTATTCTGTAGGAGATATTCTTTTATTTGGGAATAAAGAGAGGCTGAAAATGAATTCTGAAGTTGAAGATATATATTTGGATTATCGTGTTAAAAGGCTTATAGAGTGTTTTGCACCTTTGACTGGCTGGTGGCATTGTTTGAATTCAACAATTGATTTTTTTGAGGATTGTGTTCCTCAGTACTATATTTCCTTGGAAAACGAATTGATCAAAGGGAAGGAGCACAATAATGAAAGTGAAAACAAAGATAAAACATTCAGCTGTAAAATAGAGGTTAGATTGAAGGGGAACATGTCATTTCTTGATTTTGCAAGAGAAAGATTTGAGTCTATTGCATTACCTCTGAAACAATGTCTCCTTAGTTTATGCGCACACGTATCTGAAAGTTACATTCTGAAGCATAATAGAGAAAACATTATATCCCTAGTTGGGCTCCTTGACACTTTTGATTCTTTGTTGTCTCGGGATGATTTGATCTCTGATGAAGTAGAGGAGGTTTTCTCATGTTCAGAGTTTTCTTCTCAAGGTTTTGCAGATATATTACTGCTGTTGTGCTTGAGGAGAAGGGACTGCCTTTCTCTATTGAAATCTCTGCGTAATTCTCTGAGAGAACTTGATCTACCAAATGCAATGAACGAGAGTTCAATAGTCAAATTCTGTTTCGGGACAGCCTCTTTAATTTTCTGCACAGCATCAAGTTCATATAAGTTGCATTCAATGGCAATAGAACCAATGAATTTATTGGTAATTGATGAAGCTGCCCAGTTAAAAGAATGTGAATCAACAATACCCCTACAAATTCAGGGTATCAGGCATGCCATTCTTATTGGTGATGAGTGCCAATTACCAGCTATGGTGGAAAGCAAAGTACATAAAATCTTCTATCCGTCATATGTTGCCATTCTTAATCAGAATGAATTTGGTTATATTTATTTTTACATATAGCATCTCATTTTTTTTTTCTGTTTTTGTTTTTTCTTTTGCTTTTTTTTTTTGGTAGGCTTCTGACAGAGGTGGCTTTGGAAGAAGTTTATTTGAAAGGTTGAGCTCCTTGGGTCATCCAAAACACCTTTTGAATATGCAGTACAGGATGCATCCATTTATAAGCTGCTTTCCAAACTCAAAATTTTACTTTAACGACATCTTAGATGCACCAAATGTTAGGGAAAAATGCTATGAAAAGCAATATCTTCCAGGGCCAATGTTTGGTCCTTATTCATTCATAAATGTGCTTGATGGAAGAGAAGAGCTGGATGATGTTGGACATAGCAGAAGAAATATGGTTGAGGTAGCTATTGTGTTGAAACTAGTGATGAGTCTGCACAAAGGTATGAATAGTAAGTTTAATTTTCCTATTACCACTTCAATATGGAATTTTTCGCACTTGATTTATAGACAGGCATTCCTATTTTCTTTGAAGCCTATGCTTTTATCATATTTTTAGTTCAGTCATTTATGGAGTAGTTCTTGGCTCCTCTGTGCTTTTATCAGGCTTGATTTTGCCTAAAAAAGGTTATGTTTTCTTCTTATTATGTGGTAGGAATTTTAATTTTCAACACGCACAACAATATATTTTGATCTTTTTGGAGGAAGACTTAGCAGGATGAAGTTTATAATGTTTGTGATAAACTTTTGGCTTCTCTTTTAACATTTTTCATGTGGACAATATCATTAACCTCTTGAAATAATTATGTTAATGACATCATTATTCTGCTGAAACAAAGTGTCTCAACTAGTGATTTTGTTTGTAAATGTATTGTTGGAATACCTTTTGCTTCCTTGGCTGTTTTTGTATACAGCATGGAATGGCTCAAACCAGAAGCTTAGAATTGGTATAATATCTCCATATGCTGCTCAAGTGACTGCAATTCAAGATAAACTTGGTCACAAGTATGGAAATATTAATGGGTTTTCAGTGAAGGTGAAGACAGTGGATGGGTTTCAGGGTGGGGAGGAAGATGTCATAATCATATCCACTGTGAGATCAAATAGAGCTGGGGCAATTGGGTTCATGTCCAATCCTCGGAGAGTCAATGTTGCTATTACAAGAGCAAGGTACTGCTTCCAATTACTTCTTTCCCATCACCTGTATAGTAATCCTAGCAATACTATTAAAAAAAGTTTTATTTATTTAATTGTTGTCCATGTAGGCACTGTCTTTGGATTTTAGGGAATGAAAGAACTCTAATCAATAGTGAATCAATTTGGAAGGAATTAGTTTGTGATGCTAAGAGGCGTCAGTGCTTCTTTAATGTTGATGAAGATGAGCAATTGGCAAAAACCATATTAGAAGTGAAGAAAGAGTTTGATCAACTTGATGATTTGCTCAATGGAAACAGTGTTTTCTTCAGAAGTGCTAGGTGGAAGGTATATAAAATTGGACTGAAAGTAAGTTATTAAACATATCTGTGCTAAAGTAACTTTTGTGTTGATTTATGGTGGATAGGTTATTTTCAGTGAGAATTTCATTAGATCATTTGGAAAGCTGACATCAGTTCGGACAAAAACATCTGCTTTAAACCTTCTTCTTAGACTTTCCAGTGGCTGGCGCCCCAGGAAGAGGAATGTGAATTTGATTCATGACTCTTCTAATATCTTGAAACAATTCAGGGTTGAAGGGTTATACTTATATGTAATATGTTCAATTGACATAGAGAAAGAAAAAAGGTACTCTCAAGTTTTGAAGGTTTGGGACATATTGCCATTAGAAGAGATTCCAGGATTGGTCAAACGTCTCAATGGCATCTTTCAAGGATATACAGATGATTTTATTAGTCATTGCAATGAGAAATTTCTTGAAGGGTATGTGCCTTTGTTGGCACTGCAGTAGATTGTGTTTTTTGTTTTTCAAGTACCTTAACTTTTTAATTTCTCCTTATCTGAAACAGCAAGTACGTGATTTTCCTTTTTTTTTTTTTTTTTAAATTTTCCCTTCCATGCCTAATGTTGCTGTTTGTGTACAGAGATTTGGAAGTTCCCAAAACTTGGTCAACCTCTCATGACATTGTCCGGTTTAAGAGTCTTGTAAAAAATGAAGGGGAAAGCAATTTGATTTCTGATGAGAGATGTTATGTGGAGAACTCAAAAGTGAGTGACAGCTTGTTGCTAATGAAATTCTACTCCTTATCCCCTGTAGCTGTAAGCCACTTGCTTTCTGGTCGTGATGGTCTAGAACTAGAGCTCCCTTTTGAAGTGACGGATGAAGAACTGGAAATAATTCTATTCTCACAAAGTACATTTATATTGGGACGATCTGGCACTGGAAAAACAACTGTTGTAACCATGAAGTTATTTAAGAAAGAGCAACTTTTCCACATGGCCACTGAAGGTTACGGTGAAGGGAGTGGCAATACCTCCAAGGATGAATTCCAGAAAATCAATGTTGGTTATGATATAAAAAATGTTGAAAACAGTCATGGTGAGGCTAAGAGTGTTGTTTTGCACCAGCTTTTTGTTACTGTTAGTCCTAAACTGTGTTATGCTGTCAAACACCAAGTTTCTCAACTGAAAAGGTATGTGGGTTCTGTTCAAAATGTAGTACAATTATAAACATCACTTAGATTTTACACTCACTTAGATTTTAGAAAATTATTTCGAGAAGGTTTCTTATGACTGTGTTGGCCATGGAATTTTTGTTGAGATCTAAAACAACTGTATATTGAGTTATCATACATTAAGCAACAAGTTGGTAATACTCACTCATGCTTTCTACTTGTTAATCTTAGCAAGTTCCTTTACTTTTCTAAATGAACATTACCTTTTTCTGCATGTATGCATTTTCTGATTTATGCTTGTATATTTATATAGATTTGCCTCCGGTGGAAAATATTCTGCAACTTGTGTTTCAGCTGATGGGGAGGATGTTGATGATGCTGCACAATTCAAAGATATTCCAGATTCTTTAATTGATATTCCTTCTGATTTGTACCCTCTTGTCATAACTTTCCATAAATTTCTGATGATGCTTGATGGAACAATTGGTAATTCTTACTTTGAAAGATTTCCTGATCTGAGACAGCTTTTCGATGGTAAAATGCAAATTTCAGGCTCCATTGCAGTGCAGTCTTTTATAAGGACGAGGGAGGTTAACTATGAGAAGTTTTGTTCAAATTATTGGCCGCATTTTAATGTTGACTTCACTAAAAAGTTTGACTCGTCTAAAGTCTTTACAGAGATGATGTCTCAAATAAAGGGTGGCTTGCAAGCAGGGCGATCTTCAGATGGTAGACTCAGCCGGGAGGATTATGTTATGTTGTCTGAGGGTCGGATATCCACTTTAAGTAGGAAGCAGAGAGAAGCAATATATGATGCTTTTGAAGATTATGAAAAAATGAAGATAGCCAATGGTGATTTTGATATGGCTGATCTTGTGATTGATCTTCATCGTCGGCTTAAAACTGAAAATTATTTGGGAGATATGATGGATTTTGTTTATATTGATGAAGTTCAAGATCTTACAATGCAGCAGGTTGCACTTTTCAAATACATCAGCAAAAATGTGACTGAAGGCTTTGTATTTTCTGGTGACACTGCACAAACTATTGCCAGAGGGATTGAATTTAGGTTTGAAGATGTCAGATCTCTGTTTTATAACGAGTTTGTTTTGGGATCCAGAAGTGAGGGTACTGACAGAATAAAGGAGAAAGGTCAGTTATCTAAAATTTTTCATTTAAGCCAGAACTTTCGAACCCATGCTGGTGTTCTCAAGTTAGCTCAGAGTGTTATTGACCTCCTTTACTGGTTTTTCCGACCATTTATTGATGTTTTAAATCATGAAACTAGTCATATATATGGGGAGTCGCCGATTCTGATTGAATCTGGAAATGATGAAAATGCAATTGTTACTATATTTGGGAAAAATGAGAACATAGAAGGAAGTTTTGCCGGGTTTGGAGCTCAGCAAGTCATATTAGTAAGGGATTATTCAGCTAGGAAAGAAATTTGCAAATATGTCAGGAAGCAAGCTCTTGTTTTGACCATAGTGGAATGCAAGGGCCTTGAGTTTCAGGTCAGTGGTGTATTTTCTACATTTTTCATTCCTTTTTTATGTAGTGGAACATTAAAGTTGTTTCTCCTTGATCAAGTTCTACTGCTTGCTTTTTGCTGTCATATTAACATTGTTGCTCTTCTTGGTGACAAATGTTCAGTTATAGCCAATTGTTTTGAGATTATGATCAAACTTCAGCACTTTCAGCAATTTTTCTGATTCTGATGTTGTTTCATGTGCTTTATGAGAGAGAGTGTTTTTATTTATCTATTTATTTTGAGTGTAGGGTTTATTTATTTTCACTCTGTGTTTGTTAAAAGAAGTAAATAACTGCCAGTCAAGAAATTAATGTGACTTGTGAAGTACAACAATTATTAGGAAATAATCGAGTTCGGGCTGTAGTTATGAGTGCTACAGATGGTCTAACGAACTTTGAAACACAAAATAGAATAAAGCTAATGAGTTGGTTATGCAGGTAACGTTTTCATAAAGCTATTTTTTGAATGTTTACCATCTGGTCAAATGTTCATATTTTCTTGACCTATGTCATGGTTTTGCCTTATTAATTTTTTTATATAATCACTATGTAGGATGTCCTGCTCTACAACTTTTTTGGCTCATCACCAATGAGAAATAAGTGGAGAGTTATTTATGAATATATGAAAGAACAGAATTTGCTTGATGCTAGTTCTCCACCATCTTTTCCAAGTTTTAATTCAGGAAAACACAATATCCTGTGCTCTGAATTGAAGCAATTATATGTTGCTATAACTCGTACAAGGCAGAGATTGTGGATTTGTGAGAATATAGAGGAATTCTCCAAACCAATGTTTGATTACTGGAGGAAGAAGGCCCTTGTCCAAGTCAGAAAGCTGGATGATTCTCTTTCATCAGCAATGCAAGTTGCCAGCAGCCAAGAAGAGTGGAAGTCACAGGGTTACAAGGTTTTTGTTGGTTTTCCTCTTTTAAAAATTTCTTTGTAGTTTCTTTCCTCTTTTAAAAATTTCTTTGTAGTTTCTTACATATGAATAAACTTGCTATTAATGATGTTAGTTTTCTTTTTGATAATATTGTTATCATGTGCTTATCAGTATTTTACCCTGAAGGTCTGGAAATTGGAATAAATTTGTGCAAATCAGGATGTTATTATTTGTAGTTGCTGTTATCAATGATTATTACATTGTTGTCTTCCATACAAGTATATAATACTACTCTCTCCGTTCCATTAATTAGGCCTGTAGTTTCTTTTTTCTCCCACATGGATTAAAGAAATGCAATGGATATAGTTAAAACAATAAAGTTTAGGTTGTAATTTTCTAATGTTAATATACCTTCTTCTGGATTTTCTCTGTTACTCGATTACTCATGAAACTAATAAATTTTTCTTTTCCAACGCTTATTAAATAGAGGTATAATAATAAGCTAATAAATAAATTATCATCTGAGAAAGGAAATGTGCCTATAATTTGGAACTGATATGAAAGGAATGGAAGCCTATCCTTGTGGGAGCATTTGCTACCATCATTTGCTATTTTTGTGGGGTAGCAGTGAGGATATATATTGGTCTTGTATGAAGCTACAGGAGGAACACGAAGATGCCTATCATACTGACTCCTTGTAGTTGCATCATGTTCATGGAATGGTGACAATTTATCTTTCTTTTCCTTATGTTGGTGATGCAGCTTTTGCATTTGGGTAACTACGAGATGGCAACAATGTGCTTTGAAAGAGCAGGAGATGAATATGGAGAAAAGTTGGCTAAGGCTTCTGGGCTTAGAGCATCTGCTGAAAAAATGCAAGCTTCAAATCATGAAGAGGCTTCTGCTGCCCGTAGGCAGGCTGCTGAAATTTTTGAGGCCATTGGAAAAGCTGAGTATGCTGCAGAATGTTTTTTCATGCTAAAGGAGTATGAAAGAGCAGGTATGAAGTTATCTTCTCTTTTATTCTTATTTAGGCATCTTGAAACATGAATCAGAAATATGGTTTTTTTGTTGTGGGAGTACTATACATTGGTTTCGTGTGTCCTATGACCTTTTGAGCATGTTTATTGACTTGCTATATTAGGTCTCTTGGCCATAAAGAAGCTTTGTAAATTGTAGTTCATTGTGAAGCAACAGATTTTGTGGGATAATTAAATTTCTGATGTAGCATGTGAATGTCATCACTGCTAATATACCTGTGTTTCCAAATGAAGCATTTTAGTTCTGTGAAAATATTCATTTTGTTAATGGCAACATTTTTCCTGTTGTCACCATAAAAGGGAGGACAAGGCGAAAAGTGACGAGGGAATGGACACTGGTCTGTTTGGTGTGTGATGATCATGTCGTGATAGGATGCTTAGATTTATTTACTGCTAAATTCTGAAAGGTGATTTTGTGAAATGACTTTAAGATTCATAGCTCTTTAACTTTAATTCTTGACTTTCCAGGAAAAATCTATTTGCAATGTGGGGATTTTGCTTTGGAAAAAGCTGGGGAATGTTTCTATCTTGCTGGATGTTATAGATTTGCAGCAGAAGTGTATGCCAAAGGCAACCAATTTACGAAGTGTTTGTCTGCCTGTACTGAAGGAAAACTCTTTGACATGGGCTTCCAATATATTCAGTACTGGAAACAGCATATGACAGAGGATAGTTGCATTGTTAAAAGGAGCAAGGAAATGGATAAAATAGAACAAGAGTTTCTGGAGAGCTGTGCTCTTCACTATCACGAGTTGAATGATAACAGAGCCATGATGAAATATGTTAGAGCTTTCCAATCCATTGCTTCTATTCGCACTTTCTTGGAGAATTTAGGGTGCCTTGATGAGCTTCTTTTATTTGAAGAAGAATCAGGCAATTTCCTGGAGGCTGCAAAAATTGCAAAGCAGAAAGGTGAACTTCTACTTGAGGCCGATCTGCTTGGAAAGGCTGGACATATTAGGGATGCATCATTGCTAATACTTTGGTATGTGTTTGCAAACTCTCTGTGGTCATCTGGGAGCAAAGGCTGGCCCTTGAAGCCGTTTACAGATAAGTTGGAGCTTCTAACAAAGGCAAAGTCACTTGCAAAGAATGATTCAAGACAATATTATGAGTTTGTACATATGGAAGCTGAAATCTTATTGAATGACCAGAGCAGCCTGTTCATGATGAAACAGCATCTAAATGCTTCTCAGGGACAGAAGAGTATAAGAGGTGAAATATTATCTTCTCGAAAAATTCTGGATGCACATCTTAATTTAAATTCCAGTAAGTATGATTGGGAAAATGACATGGTTCTTGATCTAACAAGGTTTTCAGAAAGTAAAATTTCAAAAGATCAGGTTTCTCTTGAGACACTAGTTTACTTCTGGAATATCTGGAAGGATAATATTCAGAAAATATTTGAGTACCTGACAAGTCTTGAAGCACAATATGCTAGTGAATGCGCAAGTTATGGAGAATTCTGCTTGAACTACTTGGGCATTCGCAGGCAGTTCAGTAATCTCAATGCCATCTATCTTCTGATGATCCCTGATGCATATTGGGCAAAAAAAATGCACAGTCGATTAATCCAAAACAATGGGAAGTTCATTTCTCTGGGCGTTCATCAGTTTGTGCCTGCTGCTCGGAGTTATTGGAGTGAAGAATTGCTTTCTGTTGGTCTGAATGTATTGATCAAACTTGAATCTCTTTATAACCTCTCAGTTAAGAATTGCTTCTCTTTCTTCTGCCAGAGCAGGGCTCTTAATCATATATATGAAATAGCAAAATTTCTTTTCAATTCCAAGTTCCTGGACTGCAGACATTCTGACAAGAGGTTACTGCTTAAATTCATTGGATTGACAACTGAACACTTGTTTGGCTGCATTTATCCGCTAGGCTGGAAAGAATCATTGAAAAAGAATATGCTTTCTTTAAGGAGAACGGAAGGTTTTAGAACTTTAATCAAGGATGTTGCTTTAGAAACTTTTAATGTGAATAATCAGCTCTCATATGGGCAGCTTGGAAGGATAACATTGGCAATTCTTGGTTCTGGTAAGATGTGTAATGAGTTATATAAGAAGATTGTAGGTGGTTTAAGATGGAATACATCATGGATGGCTTTGATGGAGGATCTCTGTTCAAACTCAGGGTCAGAAATTTCACCAGACGGTAAAATTGAAATGCCAAGTGATCAGCTTTCTGTGATGTTGAAGTTACATGGAGCTTTGGTAGATACATATAATGCCAACTGGAGGACAGAGAATGACTACATCTCACCTGGAGGTTTCCTATACCTTGTGGAGCGCCAGCTGATTTTGTTATCTTGCTCACGCGGGTTTTTTCTCACTACAAAGTCTTCTTTTACTGAATGGCTCATCTACCTGGAATCTGATGGAAGCCAAATTTCCAGTTCAGCAGAACAGGCACTGCAGTCTGCCAATGGCATGCTCGGGTTTTTAGCTAATATTGTTCAGCAGCTTCTTTACAATAAGATGGAAATGATGGAGTGGATTAAAAAGTGTCACCCAAATGCAAAGGATTACTATGCAGTTGTTGTATTGAGACTAGTTGTTATAGCATGTTTGCTTGCTTTGAACTTTGGATTGTGTATGGACTTGCTTTTTGAGTTGCGGGGTAGGAATTATATTGCTGATCAGCTTCCAGGGGAATTTTATAAAGCCCTCCAGAAAAGGTGGAAGAACCGGAATTTTCTGAATGCAAATGCATTTGTAAATGTGCTTGCTGATGCATTTCAGGAAATCGGAAATCCACTGGTAATTGTGAGCTTGGATAAAACTCGCCCTCAGTATTCATGTCAAAACGCCATATTTTTTGATATGATCAGCCAAAGCAAAGAAGCCATGTTCACAATCTTGTTTCCTGATATCAATAAAGCTGATGAAACTAACAAAGAAAGTGTTGAACTGGACACTACTACCTCTTGCAAGGGAGTAGTGTCTCCTGATGGATATGATGATGGCAAAAGATCCAATGTTGATGAGAACATTCCTTGCCCACGTGGCCAGATTTGGGAACTACTTGGACATTTAAATTCAATGAATCAAGGAGAAGACAAGAGGTCAATGGTAAATGATCCCACAATTAAGGTGATGTTCATATCCTTTGCAAGTTTTGAAGCATGAAATCAATTGAGCATTATTATCTGCGCCAGCTTATTGAGTTTTTTTTTTTTTTTAAATTAAATTTTCAGGCAAATATAGAGAAGATAATTCTCCTTTTAAGTACTGCACTTAAGGGTTCTCCTGATAATGAAAACGTTAGCTTGCATGGGGAAGCTGCCATTCTACTAGAGGATTTGAAGCAACTGTTTGCTGCATTAGATGTGAGGTCAGTTTAAACATGGTGGTCTGATCTTTTACGTGCTTAACAGTTTGCATAAACACATTCATAAGTATATAGGGGTCTCAAACTATCCTATACCCCAACAAACATCACATAGCAACACAATAATCATGCATTTCATACTTAACCCATAAAAACCCTAACATTTTTACAACTAACCTAAACCTGCATTTCTACCCCATAGACCTTCATAAAACTTGTTTAAAATATCGAAGGAGGCGATGATCGACGCTTATCTCTTGAAGATCGAGAGAAAACGTGACCCAACTTGGAGATTTGGGGAAAACAGGTTCCGGAGGTCTCCAAGCTTCCCAACTTCGATCTTTGCTCAAAAACTTCAAAACCAAGTTAAAACTTGTTAGAAACTTGTAGGATTTGAAGGAAAACCTCAAAATCAACCATGGAAGGGTATGAACTCACCTTGTCCTGAAAATGGAGGAGAAAACTCGCCCATTTTCGAACATGGGGCTTTTTATAGGTGGCTGGCCAGACCACCTTCGGAAGCCAAAGGTGACTCCAAAACTCCACCAAGTTCGGCGGCCGAACCTGGATTTTCCTCCATGATGTTTTTCTTTCAAAACTCGATTTCTTTCATACTTAAAACCTTGAAAACATGTAAAAACATTTTAGAAAAACATATTCTTACCCTTCTAGAGAGTTTCGACATCCGAGATGCCGCCAGACAGTAGGAATTCCGGTGCCGGAGTCTAGCCGGGTATTACATTCTCTTCCCCTTAAGAACATTCGTCCCCGAATGTTCACCAAACAAGTATAGCAAGGCATAACACACATAAACACATAAAAACACATAGATACTAACCTTAAAAGAGATGAGGGTATTGCTGGAGCATAGACTCCCGTGTCTCCCAGGTACATTCTTCTATGTTGTGGTGATTTCAAAGGACTTTCACCATCGGGATTTTCTTGTTCCTCAGCTTTCTGATCTGCGTGTCTAGGATCCACACTGGCTGCTCAACGTAGGTGAGATCTCCTAGGATCTCCACATCAGCCTCATTAAGAACCTTGCCCTGATCTAACACGAACTTTCGTAATATGGAAACATGGAAAATCGAATGGATTCTTTCCATTAAAGCAGGTAAGTCCAACTTGTACGATACATTCCCGATCTTTTGCAAGATTTCAAAGGGTCTGATGTACCGTGGAGCTAGCTTACCTTTCTTCCCAAAGCGAATCACCCCTTTCATAGGAGACACCTTGAGCAACACCAAATCTCCCTCCTGAAACTCCACATGCTTCCTGCGGACATCTGCATAACTCTTTTGCCTGCTCACAGCAATCTTGATCCTTTCTCTGATAATTGGTACTACTCTGCTGGTGATCTCTACTAGCTCAGGCCCTGCCAAGGCCCTTTCTCCAACTTCCTCCCAGCAAACAGGCGACATGCACTTCCTTCCATAAAGAGCTTCATAAGGAGCCATCTCGATGCTAGCATGATAGCTGTTATTGTAGGCAAACTTTACCAAAGGTAGGTGCTGCCTCCAAGAACCGCCAAAATCTAGCACACACATCCTGAGCATATCTTCAATTGTCTGGATGATCCTCTCCGACTGTCCATCAGTCTGTGGATGGAAAGCAGTGCTAAAATCCAGCCTGGTACCTATAGCATTCTACAGACTCCGCCAAAACCTGGAGGTGAACTAGGGGCCTCTATCAGACACTATTGAAACAGGAGCCCCATGCAGCCTAACCACTTCATCAACAAATACCTGCGCCAATTTGTCCACAGAATAGCCACTCTTAACAGGGATGAAGTGAGCAGATTTAGTCAGTCTGTCCACAATCACCCATATGGAGTCCAATATGTTGGATGTTGCCGGTAACCCCACTACGAAATCCATAGCTATATTCTCCCATTTCCACTCTGGAATAGGCAGTGGGTTAAGCATTCCAGCCGGCTTCTGATGTTCCAGCTTCACCCTTTGACATACTTCGCAGGCGGACACAAACTGTGCCACTTCTTTCTTCATAGCTGGCCACCAATAAACTCTCTTCAGATCTTGATACATCTTGGTGGCTCCAGGGTGAACACTGTATTTAGCATTATGAGCTTCCCTCATAATGTCGCCTTTCAGAATTACGTCATCTGGTACACACAACCTGTTCCCATAGCGGAGGATCCCCTTGCTGTCAAATCTAAACTCATCATTCTTGCCTGACTGAACAGTCCTGGCAATTTTCACTAACTCTGGGTCCTCATATTGTTTCTGAGCCACCTGCTCCAGAAACACGGGTGTTACTCTCATCTAAGCTATCAAAGCACCTGTACCAGACAACTCCACTGCAGCCCTTCATTAATGAGCTTATAAAACTCCCTCACCACTGGTCTCCTCTCTGCTGTAATATGGGATAGACTGCCAAGTGATTTCCGGCTTAAGGCATCTGCCACAGCATTTGCCTTACCCGGATGGTATTGAATTTTGCAATCATAGTCACTAAACAGTTCTACCCATCTCCTCTTCCTCAGATTCAACTCTCTCTGACTCAAGATGTACTGCAAGCTTTTATGATCTGTGAAGATCTCACATTTAACCCCATAAAGGTAATGCCTCCATATCTTGAGTGCAAAGATTACAGCTGCCATCTCTAAGTCATGTGTAGGGTAATTCAACTCATGCTTCTTCAGCTGTCTAGAAGCATAAGCAATTACCATTTCATTTTGCATCAACACACAGTCTAGTCCCACACGGGATGCATCACAAAACACTGTGAAGTCTTCATTGCTGGTAGGCAGAGCTAACACCGGTGCTGACGTCAACCTTCTCTTCAGCTCTTCAAAGCTTTCCTCGCACTGATCAGACCACATAAACTTCTGATTCTTTTTGGTCAGCCTGGTCATAGGAGCAGCAATTTTAGAGAAGTCCTGAACGAACCTCCTGTAGTAACCTGCCAAACCCAAGAAGCTCTTGATCTCTGTTACTGTAGTGGGTCTGGGCCAGTTAGCTACAGCTTCTACCTTCTTGGGGTCCACTTCAATTCCGTTTTCTGACACAACATGCCCCAAGAATGAGATGCTCCTCAACCACAATGCACACTTGGAGAACTTGGCATACAAGCTGTGCTCTCTCAGGGTCTACAGAACTATCCTCAGATGATGGGCATGCTCCTCAGCATTTCTGGAATACACTAGGATATCATCAATGAAGACAATAACAAAGTGATCCAGGTACTGGCTAAACACTCTGTTCATGAGATCCATGAATGCTGCAGGGGCATTGGTCAGCCCAAACGGCATTACTAGGAACTCATAATGCCCATAACTGGTCCTGAACTCATAATGCCCAAACGGCGGTAGTCCTGGAAGCTCGTCTGGGAAGACATTTAAGAACTCTCTGACCATGGGTATTGAGGCGGGCTCCCTAACCTGACCATCCAGCTCTCTCACATGAGCTAGAAACCCCTGACAACCTCTCCTAAGTAACCGACGAGCCTGTAGGGCTGATATCAAACCTCTAGGCGTACCCCTCCTGTCTCCTCTGAAAACAACTTCTGACCCATCCTGATCTTTGAACCTGACTACTTTGTCTCTGCAGTCCAAGGTAGCACCATGAGCGGATAGCCAATCCATCTCTAGAATGACATCAAAATCCGTCAAGTCTAGAACCACAAGGTCGGCTGGAAGGCATCTACTCTCAACAAACACTGGACTAAAGCGGAAGACTGATTCTACCACTGATGGATCACACTTGGGTCCACTGACCCAGAGGGGACACTCTAACCCAGAGATTATCAAACCCAACCTCTCAACGGCTCTCGGAGCAATAAAAGAATAAGATGCATCGGGGTCCATTAAAGCATACACATCTGAGCAACCAATGATGAGATTACTTGACACCACAGTGTTGGATGTGTTCGCCTCCTGCTGTGTCATAGTGAAGATCTGAGTTGGAGCTAATGGACCTTCACCTCGGGAACCTGCTGAAGAAGAGGCTGCCCCTCTCCCTCGGCCTCTGCCACTGCCTTGAGTCGCAGCTGGAGCTGCTGGCTGTGCCACACTGCCAGAAGCTGTCTGCTGGGACTGTGCCACGAAAGGTGCCCTAGGACACTCCCGTGCCATGTGTCCCTCTTGCCCACATCTGAAGTAGGCTGTAGTCCTATACTGACACACTCCCTTGTGCAGCTTGCCACACCTTACACATTCAGCACCATCTGAACTCGAACTCGAGCCACCACCGAGTCCCAGATCTGATTTCAACCTGTTCTAGAACTTATTCTTCTTAGGCTTCCTGGGGCCTCTGTCCCACTTTTTCTTCCCACCTGAAGCTGCTGCATCCAAGGAAGAGGAGTCTAACCTTCCCCCACCGGGGGTCTTGGAACCCGAAGACTGTGCCACTGACTGCTTAACTTTTCCTTCGATTATTGCACTAGCCTCCATCTTCCGGGCTATATCCACTATAGCATGGAAACTCTCCCTCTCTGCTGATTGGATCAATGAGGAATACCTGGAGTGAAGCTTCATGACATACCTCCTAGCCTTCTTCAGGTCTGTGTCAAAAGCTTGCCCTGCAAACGGCAACAGCTCCAGGAATCTATCAGTGAATTCATCCACACTCATTTCCTCTGTCTGCCTTAGCTGTTCAAACTCAATCATCTTCAGCTCTCTGGAGCTATCAGGGAAAGCACATCCTGCAAATTCATTTGCAAACTCCTCCCAGGTCAAACTGTCCAATCTCGGGTCCACATAATTTTTGAACCACTCACGGGCCTTTTTGCATTTGAGCGTGAACCCTGCCATCTGAATGGCTCTACTGTCATCTGCCCTTAACTCATCTGTAATCATTTTCACTATCTTCAGATACTCAAAAGGATAATCTCCCATCTTGAACTTGGGAGCATCCAACTTCAAGTAATCTGTCATCTTAACTCTGCTCCCCCTAGATGAGCTAGGTTTGGGTATTTGGACTTTAGGAGCTACAGGTTCAGGGGGTGGTGGAGGAGGTGCAACATTTCCTTGATTAGGGTTTGTCACATTTGGGTAGAAAGGTGAGGGTGGATACATTGGGTATTGGGGGTATGGTGGATAGCAAGGTGGATAAGGCATGAAGGTAAGGTAGGGGTTAAAGCTGGAGTAATCCGATGTACCCCCATCGGATACCCTGGGCCCTGTGGAAAGGGTGGATACTAGGGTGGATAACCAAACCCCGAGGCTTGAGCGCCTCCCTGAGACTCCTCTGTACCCTCCTCAGACATGCTCACATCTAGATTTCCATCCCTTCTCTGATCCTCATCCATCACTTCCCTCACATTAGAAGACCCTCCTCCTAGATCTGTTCCCCTTCTGCTAGTATCAAAAGACCTTCTAGGGTCCCTTGACACCCTCTCTCTGCTTGATCTACATGACATTGCCCTAATATGGGAGTTTTGCACTAACTGAACACATAAAAACTCCCATATTAGAGCCCTCATCAAATGCTCTAGTTGAGTCAACATAACATATGCTAAGCTTGGTTCAACATAATTTAACATCAAAACATTAACCAAAGATCATGTATAACAGGGGATTCTCATACATTTGGGCCAAGCACAATACTAATCCTCAATACATTATTTTACACTAATTTACAATACATCATCTTGTAATTCATGTGCACGGCTAACTATTACAAACATAACTTCTACTCTTGAAGACTTCCTGGCCTAGCCCGTACCTGCAAACCTGGGGGTTAAGGGAACGGGGTGAGCTACTAGAGCCCAGTGAGCAAAATAATATAATATTAAATTTAAAATATATGCTTTCATGGAATGCATCACGTCACAAACAAATCACATCAAGGATGGACTTGTCACTAATAGTCCTCTACATAATCCAATTATGCCAGGGGCGTAGTGCAGGCCACACATGGTCTTTCTCTTACCCATAACATATCATACATATCCAAATCGTGCCGGGGGCGTAGTGCAGGCCACACCCAGACTTTCTCTTACACTGTGCCAAGGGCATAGTGCAGGCCACACCTGGACTTCTATATCATATCATATCATATCTCATCATATCGAGGACTAATGGGTCATCCAACATCCATCCACATCAACATCATAATATGCAATGCAACATAATCGTGGATTCTAATGCAAACAACATAGTAAATAACATGGTATTCATGATGCATGAACATGCTCAAAACTGATTTAATTTGATACATAAAGATCCATTCTACTCACCTCAGGCTGACTCTGAAGCAGCTAGCTCACTGCTGGGGTCCTCGATTCCTCGGGTCTGAACCTACACAGGTGGACTCCAAATGAGGAACCAAACATACACTAACATAACTCTAAACTACTCCCCAAAAATCTCTTAAAACACCCTAAAATAATCATAGAAAACATGCAAAGGAAGGCTGAACAGGGCACTTTCGGCGGTAGGTTCGGCGGCCGAAAGTCCCTCCAGAGCCGAAACTCAGCCACTTTCGGCGGCACCTTCGATGGCCGAAAGTCCCTTCCAAAGACGAAACTCATGCACCTTCGACGGTCGAAACTCCCCTCCAGAGCCGAAAGTCCAACTTTCGGGGACATGGTTCGGCAGCCAAAAGCTTGCCTCCACAGGCAGGTTTGGCGGCCGAAAGTGCCTTTGTAACGACCCGGAAACCGGACCGCTACCGGCGCTAGGATCCAGATCGGCTTAAGGCCGCCGGGATCCGTAACAAGCCTAACATACATCCCGTGAACCTGTTTAATCCCATACATGATCAACAACATACATAAAAATTTAAACTTTTCTTTTCCATTCATAAACCAAACTCAACCTGTGCATGCACTATACATAGACATTAACATTAAACCCACCTTGGAGTCCTCATCAATGCTCCAATGGGTGACATAAACATGCATTAAGTTTGGTTAAACATAATCATCCATAAACATTTAAGATCATGTATCTAAAAAGGGATTTACAACATACTCTGGTCAAGCACACTTCTAAACCTCAATATCATCATTACATTACATAACTCAACATTACATTACAATATCCATCATGTCCACTACGAACTATTACATGACTAAGACTTTACTCTATTCGACCTTCTGCTCTATCCTGTACCTGCAAACCTGGGGTTAAGGGAGAGGGGTGAGCTAACAAGCCCAGTGAGTAGAAACATAGAAAACATATTAACAAACATGCTCATATGAAATGCATCATTACTCAGACAATTCACATCAAGGGTTGGGTGAACTTGTCACCAAATAGTCCCAGCATCATTTCGTGCCAGGCCGTAGCATAGGGTCCTGGTCTTCCTGTCATATCATACATTACTTACCATTGCCCCAGGGCCTCCTCTGGGCACCTGGTCTTCGAGTCCCATATCCGTGCCAGGACGTAGAATGGGATTCTGGTCTTTCATTTCCGTGCCATGCCGTAGAATGGGGTCCTGGTCTTTCCTCAGGGACTAATTGGGTCATCCAACATTCACCCACATCAATCACAAAGAATGCGATGCAACATATTCGTGAAATCTAATGCAATCATCCTATTGCATAATCATGATGCATGAAACATGATAAAAACATTTAATTTCTCAATTTAAAAGATTAAGTTTAGTTCCACTCACTTCTGGCTGATTCTGACAAACACCGAAGCAGCTGAACTCACTGCTGGGGTCCTCGGTTCCTCGGGTCCGAATCTACACAGGTGGACTCAATGAGAGACCTAACATACATAAACATAACTCTGAAAACATCCCCTAAAAACCCCCTAAAACACCTCAAAACATCCATAGAAAATATGCAAAGGAAGGCTGCACAGGGCACTTTCGGCGGCAGGTTCGGCGGCCGAAAGTCCCTCCAGAGCCGAAAGTCATGCAGGTTCGGCGGCACCTTCGGCGGCCGAAAGTGCCCTCCAGAGACGAAAGCCCATTTTCGGGGGCAAGCTTCGGCAGCCGAAAGGCTTGCTTCACAGACAGGTTCGGCGGCCGAAAATCCCTTCGGCTGCCGAACCTGGTTTCTTCCAAAAGGGCAGAAACTCGGCTCCAACATGCACAAATGCCTCCCAAACATTCAATCATGCATTTTCCTATTCTACAACATGCATACTCAAGCATACAAGCTCCTAGGGGCTTCAAACTATCCTAAACCCATCTACAACACATCAAACATCCACATTGCTCAAAAATATACATAAACCCTATCAACATTCATAAGCTCTAACACATGCATTCTTCCCCAAGAATCAACTTAAAACTTATTTAAAACATAAAAAGAGTTCAAGATCGACCCTTACCTCTTGAAGATCGAGAGGGGAGGCGACCTAAACTTGGAGAATGGAGGGAGAGAGCTCCTGAGTCTTCCAAGCTTCAAAACTTGCTTTATGCTCAAAAATCTTCAAAACAAAGTTGCAAACTCATAAAAATCATGAAGAATGGAAGGAAGAAACTCAAAATCGATGAGGGACGGCGGAAAACTCACCTTGGCCGAAAACGGGGAGAAAAGCTCTCCCGTTCGGACATGGGGACCCCTTTATAGGTGGCTGGCCAGACCACTTTCGGGGGCCGAACGTGCCTCCGCATGCATGCCATGTTCGGCAGCCGAACTTAAGGTTCGGCGGCCGAACCTGGACTTCCCTCACTTATACCTTCGGGGGCCTAAAGCACTCCCGAAGCGCATGCATGTTCGGCGGCCGAACTTGGGATTCAGCGGCTGAACCTGGGTCTTCCTCCAAGGCTATTTTCATTCAAAACTCAACTTCCTTTTTACTTAAAATCATAAAATACATCAAAACATTTTATAAAAATATGATTTTACCCTTCTAGAGATTTCCGACATCCGATATTCCACCGGACGGTAGGAATTCCGATATCGGAGTCTAGCCGGGTATTACAGCCTTCGGCTGCCGAACCTGAGTTCTTCCAGAAGTGGCAGAACTCAGCCTTTACATGCACATTTTGCCTCCCAAACCTTCCAAACTCAAGCACAATACTCCCAAACATGCATAAACACATTCATAAGCATATAAGGGTCTCACATTATCCTATACCCCAACAAACATCACATAGCAACACAATAATCATGCATTTTATACTTAACCCACAAAAACCCTAACATTTTTACAACTAACCTAAACATGCATTTCTACTCTATAGACCTTCATAAAACTTGTTTAAAACATCGAAAGAGGTGAGGATCGACGCTTACCTCTTGAAGATCGAGAGAAAACGTAACCCAACTTGGAGATTTGGGGAAAACGGGTTCCGGAGGTCTCCAAGCTTCCCAACTTCAATCTTTGCTCAAAAACTTCAAAACTAAGTTAAAACTTGTTAGAAACTTGTAGGATTTGAAGGAAAACCTCAAAATCAACCATGGAAGGGTATGAACTCACCTTTGCTCGAAAATGGAGGAGAAAACTCGCCCATTTTCGGACATGGGGCCTTTTATAGGTGGCTGGCCAGACCACCTTCGGAAGCCAAAGGTGACTCCAAAACTCCACCAAGTTCGGCGGCCGAACATGAGGTTTGGCGGCCGAACCTGGATTTTCCTACATGGTGTTTTTCTTCCAAAACTCGATTTCTTTCATACTTAAAACCTTGAAAACATGTAAAAACATTTTAGAAAAACATATTCTTACCCTTCTAGAGAGTTTCGACATCCGAGATTCTGCCGGACGGTAGGAATTCCGGTGCCGGAGTCTATCCGGGTATTACAGAGGGCATATTTTATCCACTATTATGGGTAGAAAAAAAGGATAACATCCTCATTGATTGCAATCTTAATAGCAGCTCGGAAGTTCCAGCCATTTTATAAGAAAAACGAAAGAGATTTATGTCTCAGAGAAATGGAATAAGAGACTAGCTCTAATCGAAATGAACAGACAGGATTCAATAGATTTTTCTAGCAACGGAATCAAATGATGTGGCCGAAAAACAGAGTTGTGCTGTGATTGACTAGACTTGCAAGAAAGAAAACGTGAGATGGTGGGTACCTATAGCAGCCACTCTAACGCTTAAGTCAATAAGCTTGAAGAGAAGAGCGAGAGAATAGAATTGCTTAGAAGTGTAGAGTAGTTGTATAAGAGAATTGTATACCTTTGCCTCTGAGATTATTTCCTTTTTATACTATAAGAAGGTGAGGATAAATATAACATTTCTTAATAATCCAGCGATGATATGGCCTGCTGCTTGATAAAAGATCCCACCGAGTTAACTGGTTGATGATCCCGTGATTACATGGATAATGGAGATCTGCTGGATTATATCTACTGACGGTAACTTTATACCGAGATTCGACCTATCCAAGAGAGGCTGAGTCTTGATGATGTACCGGGTGTTAAGGTCTCCAACTCTTTCTTTTCTTGGGTGGGACCGCATTATCCACTTTTCAGATTTTTGCTACGTGGACCTATTTTGTGGTATATGTGGACTACTCTCATATAGCATAAGTTCTTCTATGTAATTTAATTAAATAAATTATATTTTAAAAATAAATTGCTACTTATATAGATTTTTAATTTTTTATAATAAAACTATTGAAAGAAAACATATATATTTGCATTATATATATGCATATCCATGCGGAGATGTATTGACAATTGGTTGTTTGAAAAATAATAATTTAAGTAAAAAATTAAGACATAAATGATAAAAAATGATACATTAAAAATAAAAAAAATTATTTAGTATAAATGATATTTAACGCAAAAGAAACTTCTTAAAATTAATGCCATGTTGTGCAAAATTAAAAGAATATATATCAATTCTTAGAGAAAATAGGTTTGCTTTGTATATATCCATAGATAATTTTATAAAATTATTTTAAATTATCTTTAATAAAATTTTAGTAGCTTTGTAATTGCGAAAACGAAGAGAGAGATAATGAAATGAAGGATTTCTGAAAATTAGGGCATTTGATCATGGTTCATTCAGTAACTAGAATTGTCTAGGTCATCTAATTTGATTGGCCAAGAAATATAGCGCTTGATTTTGGATTAATGGGATTGAGCCCACCACTACCTCCTCGTCTAATAGCCTTTTTGGAGTTTAAATGCTAAAAAATGTCGACCAAGCAAGGACGATTTTCTATGAAGGTTCTCCTCATCGTCTGCTTTTATTTTCTTTCTTTGTCTGGGTTTGTTCTGTTTTGTTTTGTGTTGCTTTCTAGCATTGGCTCCATTACTAGTGCGTCGACGGATAAATTGTTGTGATCAATGATAAATTATTGTGATCAATAGCTGATGCTTTGGAGACTTCATAATCATGGGTTTTTGCATTTTGGCTTCTCTTTGGTTAAAGTAGATCGAGATACTGATAAGCCTCCCTATTGCGCTTCTTGTTGTTCTTCTTCCTTGCTTCTAATTGCATATAAGATGGTTTGGCTTTTCTAGCATGTGTCCTTCCTAGAAGGTTTTAGAAAATCGAAAAATAGTCTTTTTATGGAAAACAGTTAGTAATAAATTTTGGAAAACTTCAACGTTTTGATATTATAATAATAGGAAATCCAATGGTAAACAGGATATATCAAAGCATTGTAGAAGGCTATTTCCATAATAAAAACTGAAAGAAAAATTTATAATTTAATTTTTATTGTATAAAAATAATTAATTTTCTCTTAAATTTTAAAAATCTAATCTATTAATTAATATTTTCATTAGTTTTATTCATTAAGTATTGTATTATTTAATATTTATAGTATAATATATAAAAATTTATTAATTGAGCACAAAAATATTTAATTATAGAGAACTTCAACATTTGAGATTATAATAATAAAAAATCTAATGGTAAACAGGAAAAATTAGAAGAATTTATAATTTAGTTTTTATAATATAAAAAAATTTATTAATTAATTATTTAAATTTAAAAATTATATTAAAAATCTCTTAAATTTTAAAAAAATTATTAATTAATATTATTTATTAAATATTATACCATTTAAACTTATTAATTCAATATTTAGTTTTATAAAAATATCTATTAATTAATTCATTTATATTTTGAGTCTAATATTTAATAACTAATAGAAAAAAATTATTATTTAGTCGGTTAATTTTTTATTTTTAAAAAATTATTAAAATATTTTTAATATTTTAAAAAAATTATTAATTAATTTATCTATTAATTTTAATTCTCAAATATTTTATTATTTAATTTTTATATTTTAAAATAAAATTTATTAATTAATTTTTTAGATTTAATAAAAGTCTATTATATAAAAATTATTAATTAATTTTTTAGATTTAATAAAAGTCTATTAATTACTTTTGGGATTTTAATTTTTTTATAATATTTAAAGATTAAAATTAATAAAAAAATTAATTAAGAAATTTTTCAAAATATTAAAAATTTTTTAATATATATTTTTAAATTTAAAAATTAACTAATAAATTTTTTTATAATATAAAAATTAAATAATAATTTTTTTAATTAAAATTAATAAATAAATTTAAAAATGTTTTAAAATTAAAAACTAATTAATAAATTTACCCACTAAAGTGAAGTTTCCAAAATAGAAATAAGAATGGAAATGAAAGCAGAGAAACCGGCATAAGACGAGGCGTCACTCGCAAATCACTGACAAGTGATCACTAATCACAATGACAGTGACCAACGCCAAATTCGGCTTCACAGGGATGAGTTGGTTGTGAAAGAAGAAAAGGAAAATAGAATGTTATACAAATTTCTTCACCAACATCTGATTTCATATTGATGATGAGATGATATGTTCAATGTTTATATAGAGTTGAATCAACGATGGCAGTGTCAGCCTTCAAATCTTCCACTAGAAGGCCAACAAATTCAGCATCTGCATCCGCCTCCTCCTCCAAAGAAGAAACCAAATCCAACTCTCCAAACAAACCACCGTCTCGAAGATCAAGAAGTGTAAGCGCTGTCTCAAGATCCCACCAAGAAACCTCGTCAACATCATCGGATTTCTTGTTTAAAAGAGACAATCCACTCTATTGGACCACTGTCTCCCCTCCCGACAATGATAATCCAAAGTCTTCGGATGCTGATATCAAGAGAGGAAGATCGGTGTCCAGAGATGTTGCTAAGAATGTCTCCGGGAGCCCGAAAGATGTCCATAGGAGTCTCTCCAGGGTGGACACTGGGCGCCGCCGGTCTTTGTCCCGGGGTCCCCTGGCCAGGACCCATCCCTTGAATTCTGAGGTTAAATCCGATATCCTCTTTCTATTCTTTGCACAAACATATTCGTCAAGTTCATATAATTCTATTCTGATAAATCTGGTTCCAGAGTGATGCTGAAAGAGGTGGTAGCTTGTTGAACAAGCGCACAAATAGAATTGCTAATGGCTCAAATGTTGGGAAGAAGGTTAATTTAGTCAGAGGTAGTAGTTCTGATACGCTTGAACAGATTGAAAACTTACAGGCGCCAGCACGAGGTTCTGCCACAAATTTGGTATGGTAGGAGGATAGTGAATTAGTTAGCTATGTGAAATGGAACTGTTTGATTAATTTTGCTTTTACAACTTTGTTCTCTTTTAGTCGTCTTCACCAACTTTGAGCGGGGATGATGGAGTTTTGGGAAGCTCATTCTCTGAAGCTGAAGAGAGAACTAGTAAGGCAATTTATGAGCAAATGAAGGTGAGCTACATGGAATGTTGTGTTTGCTTGGTTTAAATATATTGCATCAGAAGCTTAAGCTTATTTAGGTTAGTAAGCTAGTTTCTTACTGTTTAGTGACTAGGATTGAATGCTAATTTCCCCTTTGGGACATTTGTTAAATGTCATTGGCTGGAATGTTGTGTGATGATTTAGCTTTGTTATTCATTATGCAGTCATTTCAAGGAGATGAGTTGGGAGATGATGCCTCTAATCATATATATGAAACAGTTAGATCTGAAGTGAGACGTGCTATTGCTGACATTCAAAATGATCTTGAAAGTGTAAGTTTGATTTATCTGGATCTTTCACTAATACCTCTGTTTCCTTAGCTTTGGGCAATTTATTTTGGGAGATTCTTATGTGATGTTCGTGTTATAATTATCTGCTGCCTGATATAGGATTCAGATTAAGCAACAATTTTCATGCAATATGCCACCCTTCACCATAAAACAGCTCTATCTTTGTTCTAAGATGCGTCTTTTTTTTTTTTTTATATTGCTCACTGATTATCAATATCTGATGGCCTTTTTTATAAGTTTTCTGGCTAAACATACGCCGACTGCAGGTGTATGTTGTGGGTATTAGTGATAGTATATTCTTGGTTCTATGATACACATATGTGCATGTGATGTAGCTTCTATTCACTCTTGAACAGGACATATCCTCCTTATTAGATGATTTTAACATATAGCTGATGTCTCATAAAAACACTTGCATAAAGAATGGCCTAAATGGGCTTTACATCTTAAAGCTTACCAATAATGACTGATAAACATATTTAACATCATGCTCTTGAGATTGGTGATAATTTCACACTTAGTCATCAGTGACTTCTTGAAAAAGAATTGCAAAATCATGTTAACGAGGGTTAGTGTGCCATAACATGGTAACAAAGGTTAGTTAGTCATGGCAGTCTTTTGATTGACTTTATAGAAAATGTCCAACAGCAGCGCAATTAACTAAGTCTTCATCCCAAATTGTAATGATACAAATGCCTGAACTCCTAACCCACCAAGAAGAGAAGTATTCTCACCTTTCAAAGGCAACTTTGGTATTAGAAACATTTTGATAAGTTATCTTTTGGAGTCAAACAGTGACCGACAGCAAATTGGACATTCTTTTAACAAAATGACCAATTTGTTGTAGTTAATTAAAACTGAAGGGCCCAATAATAACCAAACTTATAATAGGGAATAATATGTTTTTGCTAAATCTTAGGACTTGACTGTGAATTTCCTAAATTAAAATGGATAAACTAAAAATTATATTGTCATTAATAATGGAAGAAAAAAGGATGTGGGCGTGGAACATAGGGCCCATATTTTTTTTTTCCCTGGAATAGGGCATATATTTCTAAATTGAAAAAAGAGAATCACATGTTTGCTAAAGCATGTATACTCCTTTGCACTTAGTGCCCAAGAAAATGTTAAATGGGTTAATATGTTAATGAAATTAATACATCTAGTGGAACCTGTTTGTAAACAGATTACACAGGTAATGTCATGTGGGTTTACTTGGGTCATGTCATTTGATTTGTTTAATGAAAAAGACATGTCAGTATTGATCATTTGTGACACAATTAATGATCGTGTTGTGTTCAGGCTGGGTGTAATCATGTTTGGGTCAAAATGAGACGGGCTTGTTTATATTACACAGCGCAGCACCCATTGCTAGACAATAGAGAACATGACATTAAATGTATATAGGTGAAGATTAATGTTAACCATCTGATTTTCTTGCCATTGCAGATTCATTTTCTAGGCAGAACCTAACGTCAACTTTTGATTCTCCATTGACATGTAGACCTAAATCTATGCTTGAATACCAATACCTGCACTTAACCCCTCAATATCAAGAACAAAGTGTGTTTTGTTGGTCACTTAAATATCAACTTAATGAAATTGAAGAATGGCTGAGCAGGGGCTGTTTGTGGTGGAAACAAGAGGGAACAAGATTATCCTCGGTTTTCTTATTTATCAAAGTTAAAAGTACAATAATGTTTATGCACCTAGAAGACCTAACTTAGAAGGGGAAAAATAAAAGTAATAAGGGATTACAACAAATTAGGAACTAAGCAAAGCGAGCAACTAAGAATTTGCATTGTTGATAAAGGCCTAGAATGGGAATCTGATGTCGCTGGTGATGAATGCATATTATGTAGATTCTGCCAATGAAGGTCTAGCAGAAAGAACTGGGTCATTTGGAATTGAGGTAGATTTATTGGTGGTGAAGGCTGGTTGTATTTATTGCTTATCGATTTATTGGTGGTGAAGGCTGGTTGTATTTATTGCTTATCAGCCATGAAGGTTGAAACTTGAAAAGCAAAAAACTTTGATAACTATTTTACTCTCTTACAATGATGCCTATGTAAACATAGGAACTGAGTTCTGGCACCATCCATATTATAATACCGTACTAATCAAAGTTATAGGTACAACAAGAATTTATGCACCAAGAAAGACCTAAATAAAAAGGGAAAAATACTACTATTCAGGGATTACAACAGACTAGGAACTAAATCAAGGATTATCTAGCTAAGGGATTATACAACAAATGGTTCATAAGTCAATGCTTTCTTCCAATAACAAAAATAAATAGGAAAGATTTTAGAGATTCTAACAAGGAGTTTAGCTATTTGTGGTAGATATTTGCTAATGCACTTGATACAAATTCTCTCTTGTACCATTAGTAGCTTCATCTCCATTGGAGCTAGCCATAGTTTCATGCCCCTCATTTATGTGCTTCTTCTCTATGAAATTACCACTTAGGTATTACAATGCATTAGGAACTAAATCAAGGATTATCCGGCTATGGGATTATACGACAAATGAATTCATAAGTCAATGCCTCTTCAATTAAGGAATAAAAATAAATAGGAAAAATTTTAGAGATTTTAACAAAGAGGTTAGCTATTTACTGGATGTTATTGCTATAAGTTGGGAGTCTATTAGTGTTAGTGTTGTTTTAGAAGTCTATTTTAGAATTCATATTTATATTGATTATAAAAACTCTCATAGCTTGTATTTAAATTCTATTCATTGTGAATAAAAACCTACAATTTTCTAATCAATTAATATGATGTTAGAGCCAATTCTCGTAAAATTAAATTGAGAAACGCAGTGAGTTTCTCTTTCACAAACTTATCCCAAACTCTAGGTCACCCACATAGAGTGATTGTTTAGCTTCACTACCCATCCCAGAAGGAGTGCTAGCTATTCCCAGAGTCCGGTCATCGTAGGAGCTGCGCGTGGACCTCATGCGCCCTTTCTGTCCAGACATTGTTGGCCAACACACTGACGCGTGAGCCACTTTCCGGCAACCTTCTTCACTCTGTTCTCTTCTTTCATGGTTGACTTGTCGAGGGGAGTCCATTCTAGTATGCTGCCGTCATGTTTTGTAAGTCTTTGAAGGTGAACTTGCTTATTTTTTACTATTGCAGTTTCTGGGTATTTGAATAGGCTGGTCTAGTGCGTGTGGGTTCATTTGATCAATCTTGGGTCTTTGTTTGTGGTACTTGTGCATTATGGCGGAGAATAAACTTGTCGTGATGGATGTAATTCTTGTAATGATCAAAATTATGGAACAAAAACTCAATGGGACTAATTTCTTGGATTGGACCAAAGCCATCCATGTGTATTTGCGGAGTATTGACAAGGATAATATTACTCTTTGATCCACTCAAAGATGATGCAAAACAAACTTGGTTGCAGGAAGATGCTCGATTGTTTGTACAAATACAGAATTCCATTGAAAGTGAGGTAATCAGTTTAATTAGTCATTGCGAGTTTGTTAAAGAAGTAATGCATTATCTTCGGTTTTTATACTCTGCTAGAGGAAATGTTTCTCGTGTTTATGATGTATGCAGGGCCTTTTATCATTCAGAAAAACTAGAGAGGCCCTCTTAGTTCCCTTTAGTCTGGATTTAGTCCAGATGTTAAGATTCAACAGTCAAAACGAGTACAAATGGCTGTCATGAGCTTTCTTGTTGGCTTACCTTTAGAATTTGATATTGCTAGAACCTAAATTCTGACTTTGAGATACTTTCTCTCAATGAGGCTTTTGCTAGAGTTCTTTGCACTGAAATGATGCAATTTGTGTCCCCTCAAGCTAGTAATGCACTTGTGAGCCATGTCAATGACAATAGTCATCAACGGAATAAAGGTGGTACCAAGGATGGGGCACAAGGCAATTGCGACAGTGAAATGGAGGGTCGCAATCAAGAATCAAGTGGAATTGTGTGCTACTACTGCCATGAGCTAGGACATACCAAATGCACATGTAGACAAACTTCAACACAAAAAATTAGCATGCTCAGTCAGCCCATGGCCTCATGTTGCATTTTCTAATACAATAGATGCCTCACCCTCTTAAAGGATTCTTTAGTTTTGTTAGATGAATTTGCTTAATTTTCCCCGCAACAAGCATCCTTATAGTCCAATACCTCTCCCATAATCCTTATAGTCCAATACCTCTCCTGTAATTGCCATTGCTTAGTCAGGTAAATGCAACACATATCTTGTTCCCTCTTCAAAATGAGTTGTTGATTCTGGTGCTACATATCATATGACAGGCAATTCAAATCTCTTTTCTACTTTTGAGTCTCATACTACACCATCTAAAGTCACTTTGGCAAATGGCTCCACTTCTCTTATTCTTGGTTCTAGAACTATTGATCTGACCTCGTCAATTTCCTTGTCTTCTATATTAAGTCTACCATAATTTTCTTTCAATCTCATTTCTATTAGTAAACTCAAATTAACCTTGAATTGTTGTGTCTCTTTCTTCTTGGTTATTGCTTGGTTTAGGATCTTATGATGAAGCAGATTATTTTGGGGTTTCTGCATACTTGACACAAGGATGTAGAGATCCATCGCTTGTTTTAGTGTTTTAATTCCTTTTGAAGTGCATTTTAGGCTGGGACATCCTTCATTATCCTCTCTAAAGAAATTATATTCTCAATTTCATAAATATTTCATCTTTAAATTGTGAGTCGTATCAGTTTGCTAAATATCATCGTCTTGGGTTAGTTCATTCAGTTATTTAGGGTCCTTGTCCTATTGTGTCCAATACTGATTTTGGGTATTTTGTTACTTTTATTGATGATCATTTTGATTTAACTTGGTTATATTTAATGAAAAGTCGTTCTGAGCTATGTTCCATCTCTTTTGCCTTCTGTACCAAAATAAAAATACAATTTAATATTTGTGTGCGCATTCTCTGCAGTGATGATGCTAAAGAATGCTTTTCAACCCCTTCTAATTTTATGTGGCCCAACATGGTATGCTTCATCATTCCTTTTGTGTTGACACACTTTCTTAGAATGGGGTAGCAGAAAGGAAAAAATAAGCACCTTCTTGAGGTTGCATGTTTCTAATGAGAGTTCTCAAATAGTTTTAGGCTGATGTTGTATCACTGCCTTTTTTTTTTTTATCAACCAAATGCCTTCTTATGTTCTTAATGGTGATATTCCTTATACTATTCTTTTTCCATCTGAGGCATTATTCCCTCTTGAACTTCGGATTTTTGGTAGTACCTGTTTTGTTCGTGATATTCGTCCTCAAATTACCGAATAAGAAAGTCTCTCAAGTGTATCCCTTGAATACTCACGTTTGCAAAAGGGTTATAGGTGCTATTCTCCTTATTTTAATTGCTACCTTGTCTCTATTGATGTCAATTTCTTAGAAAATACACCCTTCTTTCCCGTGTCTTCTACTTCTAAGAGTCAAGGAGAGGATGATGATATACTTGTTTATATTGTAACCCTTACTGTGAGTTCTATAGATGCTCCTACAGTTGTTCCAGCACCACCTCGACCACCTATAATCCATGTTTACTCACGATGTCTAGAGACTTGATCCAGAATCCCATGATTCCAGTTTTCTACCCTCCTTTTTGCTGTCAGATTGAGTGTCCAGTACTCCAAATCCTAGTCTTGCCTTGTATCTTTTGTTTTCTTTGATCACTTATTTTCTTCTTCTAGTTTCTTTGTTACCTCTTTAGATTCTATTTCTCTTTCTAAAACGGTTCATGAACCTTTTTCTCATTCTGGTTGGCGTGCTGCTATGGAAGAGGAAATGATAGCCTTGGATGATGATAATGGTACTTGGACTTTAGTGAATTTACATGTAGGAAAGTCGGCTATTGGATATAAATGGGTATTTGCAATAAAAGTAAATCTGGATGGTTTGTGACTCGTCTCAAAGCTCGTCTTGTGGCTAAAGGGTATGCCCATACTTATATTTTTCATTACTTTGGCACCTTCTCTCTAGTAACAAAGATGACATTTGTCCTACTCTTTTTTTCAATGGCTTCAACTTATGATTGCCCTCTAAACTAGGTTGATATTAAAAATGTTTTTTTACATAGTTATTTTTATGAGGAAGTCTATATGGAGCAACCACCTGGATTTGTTGCTTAGGAAGAGTATGGAAAGGTGTCATCTACGCAAATCTTTATATGGTCTGAAGTAGAGTCCTCGAGCTTGGTTTGGCAGATTCAATGAGGTAGTTCAAGAGTTTGGGTTGCAAAAAAGCAAGTATGATTACTTAGTATTATATAAATAATATGATTATCTTATTGGTTGTGTATGTTAATGATATTGTCATCATAGGGAGTGACATTGCCGGCATTTCGTCACTAAAATCCTTTCTTCATGCCCAATTTTAGACGAAGGATTTGGGACCATTGAAGTAATTTTTTTTTTTTTTTGGTGTTGAAGTGCCAAGATGCAAGAAAGGTATGCTCTTATCTCAAAGAAAATATGTTCTTAGCTTGTTGGCTGTAATAGAAAAAATCGGGTGTCAAACCATGTAGTACACCTATGAGTCCTAATTCACAACTCACAATCACAAATGATGATAGTGAATTGTTTAAAGACCCTGCGAAGTATAGGAGACTCATTGGAAAATTAAATTATCATATAGTGACTCATCCTGACAATACATACTTTGTTAGTATTGTAAGTCCGTTCATGTTTTCTTCGACAGTCAATCATTGGGCAGTTTTAGACTAGAACTTATGCTATTTGAAGGGTGCTCCAAGACGAAGCTTGTTGTACTCAAATCATGAGCACTCTAATATTGAGTGCTTTTCAGATACAGATTGGGCAAGTTCAAAGGCAGATAGAAAATCTATGAAGTAAGAAATAAAATGTGGTCTTTCAGTCCAGTGCAGAATTAGACTATAGGACCATTGCACAATCAGTATGTGAGATGGTTTGGATATGCCAATTATTAAAAGAAGTCAGTTTCAAGTTTCCGATCAATTAACACTGGTATTTGCTAATACACTTGACAAAAAATTCTCTGTGGTATCATTTGTAGCTTCATCATTGTTGGAGCAAGCCATAGTTTCATGTTTCTCATTTATGTGCTTCACATAAAAGAAAGGGTGAGAATAAGGGAAGAGTGAGAAAATGGTCTGTGGTAAAAATTATATTAAAACAATAAAAAAAGAATAATGTGGAATCCATTATTTTGTGTTGAATCTTGTTGGGCCTAGTGTTGTTAAGGCATATCGCTTAGATGAGGTGCGCTTGGAGTGAGAGAGGTGAGCGCCTAATGCAGAATGGCAAGAGGTGTCATAGCTGTTTTTTTCTTTCTTCAATAGCAAAAAACATAGAACCAATTCAAGTTCAACAGAAGCAGAGAAAAGGAAGAGGAAAAGGAAGGATCTGTGTATCAGATTTGGGGAAGAAGAAATGGAGGATGCACTAGAGGAGTTTATGAGGATTAGGCAGGAAGGGACTATTGAGGAGTACATGGATGGGTTTGAGGACGTGAGGATCAAATTGGAGAGGGTTATGCCATCTCTAGGAGAGCCCTATTCATTATCTGTATTCATAGGAGGGCTGAGGGATGAAGTCAGACCACTAGTAAGAATGCGTAAACCAACTACACTAGCTCAAGCATTTTAAACTGCAAGATTGCAAGAACAGTTCCTCACCAGTAGTAAAACGAGCAACCCTTATTCAAAAACCTATAATCCCACTTACAAGGCAAACAATCCTTTGAATGCAAACTCCTACAGAAGTAACCCTTCCATCCATAACACTTACTCATATGGCCCTAAGCCACCTTTATCAGACCACAAAATTGCCCACAATCTATTAATCACTCCAAAGTTTTAGCCCACTGCTATTCAATCCTCAGTTTGCCAAACTACTTCCAAAACTACCGTTACTTCATCTAATTCTATCCCTAACAGTTCCACCACTACACAATCTAATATAAGATACCCCAGACCTTGTTTCAAGTGTGGTGACAAGTTCTTTCCTGGATATCAGTGTAGACAAAAGACTTTGTTGTCTATGCAAGATACCAGTTTGGAGGAGGAAGTAGAAGGCGAAGAGGTATGGCATGAAGTTAAGGAGGAAGTACCTGAATTTTCCCAAGAAGCCAATCTGTCCATCAATGCATTGGAAGACAGTCAGGGAAGTGAGACAATAAGAGTGCTGGGTCAGTTCTAGAATAGACAGCTTGTGATCCTAGTAGATAGTGGCAGCACCCATAGTTTTTTGGATGCTAAGGTAGCAAAGGAATTGAAGGTTCCTATTGTTTCAGTTCCAACCACTTCTGTTAAAGTTGCTGATGGAAGGAAGGTTTTCAGTACCGAAAAGGCATTAGAATTTACTTAGAAAATTCATTGTTGGCCCTCCAATTTGACCTCCGGTTGCTGCCATTAGGAGGCTTTGACATGGTATTGGGAGTAGATTGGATGAAAGCTCATAATTCAATCTTGTTTGATTTTGATCAATGCAGTATCAAACTGGAAACGAGTGGTGTTACGTGGAATTGGGGATTATGCATCACAATTACAGTTGTTGTAATGCAAGAATGCCAGGAAATTGACCCATAAGAGAGGCAGTGATTTCAATTCTCCCCTATTCTCGGTTCAAGTTTCTGAGTGTCCACAAACTTTCCTGGGTTGCGAAGCTTTGTTACAGAAACAACCAACCTGAGGACTTATAACACTTCATAAATATAGCAGTGTGTTTGTAGACCCACAGTCCTTGCCAGCTTTTAGATCTCATAACCACTCCATTCCTCTATTGCTCCAATCCAACCTGTTAATGTTTGACCCTATAGGTATCCATATTTCCAAAAGGCTGAAATTGAGAAGTTAGTAGAGGAAATGCTGCAAAACGAAGTCATATTCCGCCTAGTTGAAGTCCTTATGCCTCTCCTATGCTTTTGGTCAAAAAGAAGGATGGTTCTTGGAGATTTTGCATTGACTATAGGAGATTAAATGACATCAGGGTGAAAGACAAATTCCCCATCCCAGTAATTGATGATTTACTTGATGAGCTCCATAGTGCAACCATTTTTTAAAGTTGGCTATCATCAAATTAGGATGAGCCCACTTGATGTTTATAAAACAACATTCAAAACTCACGTGGGTCATTACGGGTTCATAGTTATGACTTTTGGCTTGACCAATGCACCTGCCACTTTCCAAGCACTTATGAACTATATTTTCAAGCCTTATCTCAGGAGGTTTGTACTGGTTTTATTTAATGACATTATGGTCTATAGCTTTTCTTGGGAAGAACACCTGCAACATCTTGAAGCTGTGTTCCAAGTCTTGCAACAACAATAACTCTTTGCCAAGCTCTCCAAATGCTCTTTTGGCAAGACTAAGATTGATTATTTGGGACATATAATATTTGGGAAGGGAGTATCTACTGATCTAGGGAAGGTGACAGTTATGCTTAATTGGCCTGTTCCACAATCAGTTAAGGAGCTTAGGAGCTTTTTGGAGTTAACAGGTTGTTACAGAAAATTTGTTCAGAATTATGGACTTATTAGTAAGCCTCTCACTGATTTGTTAAAGAAAGATTCCTTTCATTGGAATGCAGTGACTCAAGAAGCATTTCAGACACTGAGACAAGCCATGACTAAAGCCCCTGTGTTAGCCTTGCCGGACTTTAGTAAACCCTTTGTAATTGAATCTGATGCAAGTGGAATGGGAATGGGAGTTGTACTGCAACAAGGAGGACACCCTATAGCCTATATTTCTAAAGCCTTTAGCTCAAGCACCAGCAGTTTGTCAGTTTATGGAAGAGAATTATTGGCTATTACTTTTGCTGTGTCTAAATGAAGACACTACTTGGAGCAAGGGCTTTTTTTCATTAAGACTGATCATGAGAGTATTAAATACTTGTTGGAATAGAAGTTGCATACCAGCTTGCAATTAAAAGGGGTTTCCAAGTTATTGGGGCTGCAATAAAAAATTCTATATAGGAAAGGGAGTGAAAATAGTTGCGGATGCTTTAATCAGATGAAGCCACATTGAGGAGGGACAATTTATGGTTTTAGAGTATTCTATTCAGCCTTTATGGATGAAACACATCATCACTAGTTATGAGGATGATCAGTTTGCCACTGACGTTATTACTCAGCTTTCTGTTGATTCACAAGCTTGCCCAAGGTATCACCTTAAAAATGGGCTCTTATACCATAATGATCAGCTGTTTGTTGGCTCCAAAGGCTCTTTTAAGAGACCAGCTGCTCAGCTTGTATCACAGTTTCTGTTTGGTGGGCCATTCTGGAGTGTATGCATCTTATATTAGGCTCAAAAGGCATTTTTTCTGGCCGGGAATGTTAAAAAGTATGATAGAGTGGGTTAAAAGATGTGATACTTGTGCAAGATGTAAGGTAGAACACTGTGCTTCCCCTGGGTTACTCTAGCCTTTACCTATACGATTACAAGCTTGTCAACTGATTACTGTGGAATTTATAGAACAACTTCCCACATCAAAAGATGAAGATACTATTCTGGTAGTGATATGCAAATTCAGTAAGTATGCTCACTTCATTGCCTTAAAGCATCCCTTCTCTACTTCCGTAATTGCTCTAAGTATTTCTGGACAATGTGTTCAAACTTTATGGGCTGCCAACTTCTATCATAACCGATAGAGACAAGATTTTTACAAGTTCGAAAGCTGAGAACTACTTTGGCCTATAGTTCTGCTTATCATCCACAATTGCATGGGCAAACTGAGAGGTTGAATCAAAGTCTGGAAGGATACTTACGGTGTCTCAGTTATCAACAACCTCACTTTTGAGCGAAATGGCTTCCTTTAGCGGAATGGTGGCATAAAGCCAGCCATCATTCTGCCTTGAAAATGTCTCCCTATGAAGCCCTTTATGGTTATAAACCAACCTCCCTTCCTCTCCTACAACTACACAATGTGTCTGTGGAAGGTATTTCTGCATTTTTGCAATCAAGGCAACACATGTCTCAACTTATCAGAGACAATTTGTTGAAGGCATAGAACAGAGTGAAGCAATATGCCAATAGCAAGAGGTCTGACCGAGAATTTCAAGTAGGGGATTGGGTTTATTTGAAGTTAGAGCGCCATATAGACAGACCTCCTTGGCGGTTCGAAAGGCATTAAAGTTGGCAGCTAAGTACTATGGGCCTTATCAAGTGTTGGAAAGGATTGGAAAAGTAGCTTATAAGCTTCTTTTACCTTCGACAGCCACTATGCACCCTGTATTTCATGTTTCTCTTTTTAAGAAGAAAAGATGGGATGCCTATTATTCATGAGTTACCAACTTTTCAAGGTGATGAAGTTGTTATAAAGTCAGAGAAGGTGCTTAAGACAAGAGTCATTACTAAGGATGAACAACAAGTTGTTCAGGGGCTCATTCAATGGTCTTCCCTTACAGAAGAAGAAGCTACTTGGGAGGATCAATTTTTTATCTTGGCCCAATTTTCTCACTTTGCGGCTTCTTGGGGACAAGAAGGCCCTCATGGGGGGTATTGTCAAGGAAGAAGAGAGGAATTGTTAAGAACATAGTGGAGGGAAAAATGTGAATTGAGTTTGGAGGGAAATAGGCCTTGGTGGCTTAGCTGTTGAGTGGTTGTTACAAGTTTGTTACAGCTACAGCTGTATAAATACCAGCCGGAGACATTCCTTCGGCACTTGAATAATGAAATCAATAATTCCTTCCTCTACAATTCTAAATCTCTTTCTCATTTAATCCTTTTTTTTTCTCTCTCCCATCTCCTATTCTCTTTTCTCACCCAATCTAATTCTTACTCATCTTCTTCAATTCTCTGAGTTTCTCTGTTAAGTGTTACACTTTTCCTCACTTTTTTTCTTGCTATTAGTAATGTATAATTAAAAATATTGGTATTAGTAACATAGGTGTTAAATTTGGGTCAGGCCTAACTCACCCCAAAAGCTAGTTCAAGGGGGAGGAGTGCCTATAACCCATATAAGGGGCACATTACCCCTTTCCACAACCGATGTGGGATTCAACACACCCCCTCACGCCCATAATTTTTTACTGGTGCGTGGCACATTTATGGGCCGCCCAACATCGGATGGGGAGGCTCTGATACCATATTAAATTTGGGCCAGGCCTAACTCTCCCCAAAAGCTAGCTCAAGAGGGAGGATTGCCTATGACTCATATAAGGGGCACATTACCCCTTTCCACAACCGATGTGGGATTCAATAATAGAAATGGAAGATTAATATTGGTGTTACTAGTATATGATAAATAATGTTTATTTATTTGTAAAAAGGTGAGAAATTTAGACTATAAATTAATTATTAATTATTATTTTAATTATTTAGAAATGTATTATGTTATTTTAATAATAATAATAAAAAAATAACTTTAAATTTTAAATAAATATGCATATTTTATTTAAAAATTTATCATATACATTAATTAGTTATTTATATTAATTTTATATTTTTAATTTTGTATAAGGAAATCATGCTAAATAAAATAAAAAATAAAAACTTAAGTATTTTAATTATTTAAAATTATATTATATTACTTTAATGATACTAATAATAATATATTTAATTTGTAAATAATATATATATCATATTAAATATTTATCATACATTAATTAGTTATTTATATTAAATTTATTTCAATTTTTATTAGTATATTAAGCTAGATAAATTATGTCACCCAAGTATTATTTAGGTTCCAAATAAGTTAAAAGTGTGATATTTTCTCTTGAAAAGGGGATATGTGTGTACCTACATACATACACTATGGTGCCTCCCTTCAAAAAGGCCCTTGCCTGGTCTCTCGCCTCTATTCTGAGGCCATAGAGTATCATTCGCCTTAGTGTTTCTAATTGCCTTAATAACAATGGCTGGAACCTGACATCAGGTTCGCTATTTTGATTGAAACTAATCTTTAGGGAGTTTGGGTACAAATTAAAGTTTTGGAATGATGCTATTACAAGGACCCAAATTCAGCACGGATCTATGATCCCCAATGTAAGAGCTAGCTTTTAGGATATCAGATAATTTCTAGTGCAGAAATAGTTTCATTTGCAAAAATGGTTGACACTTTAGATTAAGAGGCAAGGGAAGGGGCACATCATGTTAAATATTCCTTAGGGAGGGGGCACGTCATATTAGTATTCCTTAGTGATTGGGTGACAATACTAAAACATTTGAATTTTTACCATGTGAATTTTTTGTTAGTTCATGAGAGCTTGTTGATATGACCTGATATCCAAAACAATTTACATGACCTCATGACAGCTCTGTGGTTTGATTTGGTACTTGGTAGTTTGAGAATTGATGCAGAGATTTAATCATGTGAGTAGTAACTGGATAGTGGATACTCTTCTTTTAATTTTTTTTAGGCTCTTCTAAAATTTGGTCTAGCTTGTCTATTCTTAGGTTTGCAATGCTTTGTTGGTGTTAGTCATTTGCATTATTTGCTAGCAGCTATTCAATAATCTCTGTATATTTTACTTCTGGTATGAATCATATCATATTTCATGCTATACCATAATCTACTCAGAACTAGCTTCTTTATCTCAGGCTGTCCGAAGGAGTAATGCAACTACTATTGCCATCACCAATGTAACTGACGTTCCTCCTGACTTGGTCAACCCAAGTGCAGTTGAATTAGTTTTAGACATCAGAAGAGAATATGCCAATAAGCTTGAGCAGGTACTTTTCCTTCCAGAAGCTTTAGCTGAGCTTATGATTGAAAACAAATTGGGCTAAACTGCTAATTGATAAAACATTACCTGCCATTTTACATTTTTCTTAGGTGGTTTTGGTTGTAAATTTTACCTGTAAGTGGAAGCCAAATTGTTAGTACTTATATTTATGGTTTAATCCAACTTAAGGTTATCTTTTATTTGACTGGTACGTGTTTGAATAAATATGAATAATTTTGCGAGTCGATTATTTTATATTCCTCATTTTGATAAACTACAATGCATCTGAATTTAAAACTTGTGTGGCATGTCCTGCCTGAGGTGTGTTATTCTCATCTCTCTCTCTCTCTCTCTCTCTTTCTTTCCTTCCCCTTCTTTTCATTTGGTTTAATTAGAGATGATATTTTTTACATTGTAGTCCCAAGAACGGGCTAGGAAACTTCGAGCTGACCTGGCTGTTGAGGAGCACCGTGGTTTAGAGCTGAGCAGAATCCTTAGAGAAGTACTTCCAGATCCCAAGATCTCACATACACAAAAAACTCGTTCAGGAAGAAAGGTATGTTCTTTTTGGACATGGTCAGTTGAATTATTTGATGCATGTTTGACCCTTAGCTGTGCAGTATACAATATCCTGTCATATTGGATTATGTCCTGTAAATAGGTAGACAAATATCAGCTAATGTGAGTTATGTTTTGGACGTATTCTGATGATTTTTCATTCTTTATCGGCTGGCTGGCTGGTTATAGTACTCAATCCTTGTTTTCATACCTTTAAATTGGCATCTGTTGGATGTTCATAGCATCTGAATTTTGAAATAATGAAGGAACTGTAGCTATGAATTCCAATGGTAGATCTTGAGAAGATGGGTAGGTTTAAACAAATTTTCTTTTTTTTCATATTATGAAGTTTCTTGCTTACTTGGACTTGCATTAGGTGAATCCATAAGTTAGAATATGATTCCTTTTAATGTCGGACCATATCCTGCATATTACTTTGAAATGTGTATCCAAGATTATCTTTATCCAATGTGAATGAGATGCAAAAATCTGTAACTCCTTAATTTAGCCATGTTTCAAATAGAAAATTCTTTTCTATAACACGGGATTTTCTTGCATAGACTTCTTTTTGCTTTTTCCAAAATGCTTGCTTTTTGTTGGTTTTTGATCTTTGATATGGAAGTAGGTTTAAAAGAAGCATGTTTGGTAAATAATATGTATTTTTTCTTTAGAACTTCTTGTGATATTAATCCAGTGGTGGCGGTGGGGTCACTTGGATTATTGCTTCTCATAAAAAGCTTTTTTTTCTTTGAAGTAGTGCTCTTGCTTTTCGTGCCTTCAGTAAATGCTCTTTTTTTCTTCCTCCTTTTGGAAAAGCAAAGGCAAAGAGTTGTTTTTAGCTGCAAATGAAACACAATCTTGGTGATGGTTGTGGTGGTGAATCCAATTGTCAAGATCCATATGTGGGTATGAAAATGCTACAAGAAATATTATTAAGTGGTTTCCAGGTCATGTTTTTAGCTATGTGTGCACACTGATCATATTGAAGACGCCCACATGTTTATGTTGTGTATTTCTTCTAAACTAGGGGTTGGGTTGGGGGGCGAGGATTTTGGCACAGTTGTCATTTTATTTATTTATTTTCCTTTATTTAATTCTTTTCTTTTGTTTCTTTGGTCTGATGACAGTCTAGCATTGAAAGAAGGAAGATGTCAAAACGATTAACCGAAGAAGCTATGGCTTATTTTGATGAATGTGTCTCACTTTCGACTTTTGATAGTTCTGATTTTTCTTCACAAGAGGACCCACCAATCAGCTTGGTTGGCATTAGGACTCCTGTTGGTTATCGTACATCCATTTCTCAAGCCAATACTACTATCGCAGCCAACCACTGCCCTGACAGTTGCCCTGATGATAAACAGGTTTATTAAGTTGTAGCATTTTATCTTTTATTTAATTTTTCTTTAAAGAAATATAGTTAGATTTGACATATCCATGCAACAAAAATAATATAGTTGATACCTCTTCAATAACTGGGTTGAGATAAGCTGCCTAAATGGAGCCTGAACCTTTTTAAGCCTTGGTTATGGTCCTCCTTGGAATTTGAGGCCTGATTTATTCACCAAGCTTTATCCAATTGAACAAATATGTAAAATGAATAAAATAAATCCTAAGTTTTAGGTGGGCCTTGATCAGTCCCAGGGCAAAAGCCATGCTCAATTAAGGTTTTTCTAATACCATAATGCACCTGGCCCCCTGACTTATTTAGGGTTTTATAGACTAGGAAAAAATAAACTCATTAATCCCCCTATAGTTAAAATCAGCATAGGCAAATTGGAGAAATATACAATTTCACATCATATTAATTCAGAATTGCAATTATGTCAAAATTAATAATAATTATGATTTGACAGGTCAAAAGCTTATAAACACACACTAAACATTCTTGATTCTTCACTGCAAATTCAATCTCAAACCTTCAAAGCAATTAACATAAATGACAACAATAGTGATGAAGAAACTGAACAAACGGAAATCAGAAGTCCACATTCCACATTCTTAACAAGTTTCAATTTAGTCAACCATAAAAACTTTATTATCCAAAAGCTATTGTTGTTTTGTCGGGTACAATATTTTTAATGCTTTACAAGAAATGACAATGGTCTCCAACCAGAATACCTGATCTAGCCATGCTGAACTCAAACCAGATACCTGGTTTTCTCCTGATCTATGCTTTCTTACCAGAAACAAGTCCTCATTAATTACTACAGCTATATCTTATTTTCTCTCTACTTGCACTTTTCTCTCTCCCCAAACACTAAGTCACTCTCAGCTAGAGACACATACTCAATTTTTAGATTTTACCAATGCTAGCAGGCATGTCAGATGCACAATGGGCATTCATCTGAAAGTTAAGGGGGTGGGGGCGGGGAGAGAAGGATCAGTTTGCAAATAATAGTAATTCTAAAGGATTAACTTTGCAAAATATAAGGGCATATTTGTAAATCAGTTTGTCAAAATATAGGGATAAATTTTGTTTATGGTAAATTTTTTTAAGGATTCTAAATAATTCACCATAATTTTTATTAATTATAATTTAAAATTTTAACTAATGTAAGACCCACATTTTTTAATTGTCAAAATTTGTGAAAATTTTAATTTAGTCATATCCACGTATTAACATTAGAAAATGAATATTTAAAGTGTCATGTTGGCTATTAAGTAACTTAAGTGCTAGTGGTGTGAAACCTCAACTTAAATTGCAACGGGAAATTTCTTATATCCTGAATGATGAAAGTGTGAAATAGGGTACCCTAGCTAAGTGTACTTTTATCAATAAAAAATTACAATGAATTATTTTATCATTTTTATGTTATCATCATCATCATCATCATCATCAAAACTTACTGCTCATAAGGAGTTTTTTTTATTATTTTTTTATTAATTTTTTTTTCTCCGTTTTTCTTCCTAAATTTAACCATACTTCTGAGTGAAACTTGTTCTTGCTTTATCATATTTTATTTTGTTATGTTCTATTTTATTTTTAATGAAGGTAAAGATGAAGTTCTTAGTACTTCAAAAAAACCAAAAAAAGATGTTCTTAAACTAGAAACTGAGCAATCAGGAAAATTACGGAGGAAGCAATCAGAATATTTGGTTTCTAAACGTGAAGGGTTGTTCATGTTCTACAGGAATGGAGGACATGTACTAGCAGCAGTAGGGAGTGCATTCCTGATGAAAACAATATAAATAGCTCAGAAGCACGATGGAGCCATAGGACTCAGTTTTCTTTTGCGCACAATCAAGGTGACAAGTTTGAATTTCGGAATGACATTGGGAAGTATGTCAAAAATTTTGAGAGAAACAATGGGAAAGTTAATATCAGTTCACAAATTTTACAATCAAATCGCAGTGATCTGGATGAGTATAATTTGAGGGCCTCATCAGAAAGCTTGTTATTTGACAGGGTGTTATTTAAGAATAAAATCGAGTCCGGTAGTATGCTATTATGTGGCGGAGGCATCACATGTCCCTTTGCCTCTTCCATAATGTAAATGAAAGCAGCTGGGACTTCACACGTTTGAGGACTAAGCATCCATATCAACAACAGTGATCTCATGTAATGCCATCAGGTTCATTTTCATTTGCCGCATGTTTTGTGCTATAATTCCACTCCTGAGTTCAACTTATACACCGCTTAATGATCATAAAATATGAAAATTTTGCATTTCTTAATACCATCTTCAACCTCTTGATTCTTATTACTGTTACAGTTGAAATTTGTGAGATTATAGCAGTTGATTGAGCTTTTTATTTTTGTTTTTGTTTTTGTTAACGTTAAGATCAACAAGTTTTAATTGCTTTCAGTGTTGAAAATAAAAAGGCCCTTGATCGAAGATGGTTAAATGTGTTCATGGGTTGTGAAGCTCATGGATTTTTGGAGGAATTCTAAAATTATATATGGTGAATACCAAATGGATCCTATCAGTTTTCAATAATCAAAATATATTACTGGACGAGGAGAAGTCGATTTTAAAAATTTATGCAACTCAAAACATTCAGCATACGCTCAATTTCATAATTGGGAATCAATATGCACTTACTATATTATTTGGATCTTTAGCTCATTTCTAAATTTGAAACTAAAGCAATATAAATTTTTAAACTAAATTTGGGGATTGTAGCGTAAAATCACAAATTCTCTTTTTGGGTGTTAGACTACCAAGCCTTAGTCTCGGTTAATGTTCCTTTGGAATGTTCAAGAGCAATAACTTGTAACGTCTCTTGAACTTTTAGAAGAATCATGTAAAAGATCAGGAAGGGTTCTTTGGTTTGGAGGAAAAACACTAAGCAAAACTGAGGGCCAAGGCTAACTTAGGGATTTTCAGATCACTAAAGTTATTAGCTAGGGTTAAGATCTCTAAAATTATATTTTAAATGGTTAGATAAAGCTCAGCTATTCTCTCTTCTCACAAATGCTCTCCCATAAAATATGCCAAGGCATATTTTCACAATCTCCTATAAAAATACTAGGTAGTAAAAAAAAAAAAAGTTTCTCCTCTTTCCATCAATTCCTTGTTTTTCTTGCTCTCTTTATTTTTTTAATAAATATTTCTATATAAATTATAGATTTAATTTGAGCGTGGAATGATTTTCACCAGGCATCACTATTGGACTCTATTTCTCTTTATTTTATAGATCTTTTAGTAAAAACATTCTTGAAAAAATCTTCATCACAAGTCGCATAAACATTTTACACTCTTACACTTTTTATTAAGTTATTCAAGTCAGTTTAGCTTTATAAGAAAATAAAGTTTTAGTATTTTTTTTTCTCTTTCAAGTTAAAAAATTAAATCTATATTATATTATTATCTTTAAGATAGATCTAACCCCTTAAATAAAAGTTACCTTTAAAGGAGAAAGGGAAGAGAAAGGAGAGGAGGGCCACGAGGAAGGAGATAAAAGTTTTTTTTTTTTTTTTTTCTGTTTCAATTGTTAAGTTTGGGGTTTTGCTTTTGGCTTCATTTTTCTTCTGTGTTGTTCCACTATCCCTAGCTATTGGGTGAAGATGATTATTCTTTTCTTTTCTATTTGGTTGTGGTTCCTCTGTTCCACTCGGTTTTTTCATTGAGAGTGGACACGATGGGGTTTCTTTCGTTTTTCTATTTCTTTTTATATATATATATATTTTTTTATAGAGATTATCTGGTTTTGCAAGGGTGCTTTTATGGAGTCTATGTTGATAAGGGATTTTAACTTTGGCTTCTGGATAGAAGATCTCTACATATGTGACGATGGCATCTCAGCAGGACCGCACTATTAATACGGTGATTTCCACTCCCATTGGCTTTCTTACGGCTAAACTCTATTGCGTCTCCTTCATTTCTGTAGATGTTCGCTTCAAATTTTTCATGGGCCTACTATTTGTTGCGATTTGTAGTGCTTGCATGTTTGTCTTCTTCCTTTCTTTTTATTTATATGTGTTTCGTGTTTAGCCGTTGTGATGGGCTCTACTTTGGTGTTATGGTACTCTATTTTTCTTCGGTGTTGGTGTGTCAGTATCCTCTTTGGTTTTGCTGTTTTCAGTGATTACATGTATGCTTATTAGCCGTTCTTTGAGTTTTGACTGTTATGGTGGCTCTATGTTGGTCTTCTTCGTTTTGGGGTTTGCATCGATTTTTGTCAGTGTCTGCAGAGAAAGTCGTTGCCACGATGGTTTTTGTCTGTTTGACTTCTGGTTTAGTTTGTATTGATTTTGAATTATTGGTTGGTTTTAACTTTGGTTTTAATTTTTGATTTATTCAAATTGGATTATTTTGTATTGGACTTTTACTGTTTAGCCTTTTTATAGTTACGTCTTGTGGGCCTTTGAAATGCAATTCTATTGTATGGTTAAAAAAAAAAGTTACCGTCGTAAAAAAATCTAAAGATTGAGCTCACACAATCCGTTGAACAAAGCCCACCTTCACGAAAATATGGAGAAAGTCCATCTTCCTTAGTTGGTGGCTTGGGCTCCAACTCTTATTTGTATCCGACAAAAATCTGGATCGAATATTATTTTTATGAACATTTATTTCTTCCACTTAATTTTTCATTTTATGACTTGCCAATCATATCCAATATAAATAGTGAATTAATTATATAACTTTATAGAATTTAGTTTTAAGTTAGGTTAAGGAGTTTTTAATCTAAATGTAAATCAAATCAATTAATTAAATTAATATTATGTTCATCATTTAAGTTTTATTATATGCTAACTTTTTTGCTTTTATAATTAATTGACAATAAGAGCACCTGTAGAAAAATTACTTATTCAATTTGAAATCAAAAGGAAAACGACATTAAAATATTTTTATTTTATGATTAAAAATTCATTATTTGATTTTTTAGTTTTGAAAAATTTATTAAAATATTTTAAAAATTTTAAAATTTATATGTTCGTTTAGTTTTAACTATTAAATCTTTTACTATTTAATTTTTATGGTTTAAAAAACTTCGTTAGTTAGTTGATCTTCTAAATTTATAAAAACTATTAATTAGTCTTTCTATATTAAAATTATTTTAAATATTTTTATAATACTCAATAGTTAATATTAATGGAAAAATTAATTAATAAATTTTTTAAAATACAACAAATATCTTAATATATTTTTTTAAGGTAAAACTAACATCAATAGCCACGTAAGTGTGGATGTAGGAGCAAAAGGATAGGATTTCGTTGATCAATAGAAACAACTTGAATAATTAAGCAACAACTGATATGGCCTGCATTACTAGTGAACACCATCCACTTTATAGATTAAACAATTCTTTACAAGTATGGAAAATTTTAGAAATAATAAAATAAATTATGTAAAAAAATAGTAAAACAAAATAAAATTCTAAGCGTAAAATAGATATTATAGTGTAAATATAATATGTACATAATTACAATAGATTGCAAAATTATAGGTCTAATTAACATTAATTGATAGATAGAATTAGGAGAATAATTTGTTATCTTAATAAGATCTTGTAATCTATATATAAATACCCTTATTTAATAGAGAATACATCAACTATCTCCCACGAATCTAATTTGTTATATGATATCAGAATCTTTAAATTTTTAAGGCTGAAATTGGGTACTGTACATCGGTACTGTTCATGAGCACTGCTCACGAGTATTGTTCATCAATACTGTTCATAACGTCCAGAAACCGTGTCTATTTTTTATTGTCTTTGCCTTGAAATTTCAACCCTATGTGTTGTTTTGTTTTTGGTATCTCTTTCTTGGTGGTGCTTTGAAGCGTTGGATTTTGGTGGATTTATGACGTTACTGGATTGGGTCTCATTTAAATTTAATTTTCAGATATTGTTATGACACTAAGTTTATAATTACCAAAGAAAGATGGGAAAATAATAATAGATGTAAAGTTGTTGCAGATGCTAATAATTTGAGTAATCTTATTTGTTGGTACTGTAAGAAATATGACTATACAAAAAGATACTGTAAGGAGTTGCAGAATAAAATTCAAAAGATTCCAATGGTTAATGTTGCTACATCCAACTTCGTTTCTAGGAATATTGGCACTATCTCGACTGATAAATATGCTTAGTATCAGGATCTATTTAAGAAGTTCATTTCGGTCATTATTATTATTGAGACAGATAAAATATGTCTTATTTCCTCATTAAATAAATGTGTCATTGATTTTGGAGTCACAGATTATATGACAGGTAATCCCTATACATTTTCTAGTTTCTAATCACATAAGACATTTTCTCCCGTAATCATAGCTGATAGGTTGTAATATAATATTGAGGGTTTTGAGATTATTAAGTCTACTTCTTCCATCACTTTATCATCCGTATTAAGTTTACCTAATATTGTCTTTAATTTAATCTCTATGAGCAAATATACCAAAAACCTAAACTGTTATGTCTCTTTTTTTTTCCTGATAATTATTTTTTCATGATCTTATGACGAAAAAGATTATTGGTAAAATATATGTATCTAATAGTCTCTATATTTTGGATGCTTAGGTGCCTTTGTCAGTTGTTTGTTTTAGTGTACTCTCTCCATCTAAAGCATATTGCCAGTTAGGACATTCTTTTGTATCAATTTTGAAAAAGTTATATCCCGAGCTTCATGATGTCCATTCATTAGAATGTGAGTCTTGTTGTTTTGCAAAACACCATCGTATCTCTCTTAGTCCTATAATCAATAAACGGACTGAATCTACTTTTAAATAGTTCATTCAAACATTTAAGGACCTTGTCCTTTTAGGTCTAAGATTGGGTTCATATATTTTAACACTTTTGTGGATGATTTTTCTATAATAACTTGTATTTATTTTATGAAGCATTGTTTTACAATATTTTCTCTTTTCTTTTTTTTTTTTTTTTTTACTTTTTTTGTTGAAATCAAGACTCAATTTAATGTTTCTGTGCACAATTCGTGAAACAGTAATGCTAAAGAATACATGTCAAGCTCAAAATGGGGTTGTTGAAAGGAAGAATAGGCATCTTCTTAAGATTGCTCGAGCCATGTTATTCCAAATGCAAGTTCCTAAGTAATTCTGAATTGACATGGGCTTAGGGCATGCTTTCTCATTAATCACATGCCCTCCTCGGTACTCAATAGTGATACTCCATATGGTGTACTTTTTCTTGATAAGTCATTATTTTCATTAGAACTATATATTTTTAGCAATACTTGCTATGTTTGGGAAGTCCAATTTTATGTAATTAAGCTTAATCCTAAAACTTTAAAGTGTATCTTCAGAAGCGGTATTGATATTATTCTCCACACCTCAATAAATATTTGGTCTCAACTGATGTGGTCTTTTTTGAGAAAATCCATTCTTTTCTATAGCACAACCATCTATCAATCAAGGAGAGAAAGATGAGAGACTCATCTATAGGGTCATATCAGATAATGGGATCTCAACTAGTTTATCTTCCCCTCCACACCCTACTAAAGGGGTTTCTTCTAGTACTCAGCCTTCTGCCAACCTGCCGGTGGTTCAAGTTTACTTTAGAAGACCTGTATCTACTAATACATATCCTGCATCAGAATCTTCTTCGCTATCGGATCCATCACCAAGTGACCTTAACCTCCCTATTAAACTTTGTAAATTCTATTGTAAACTTTCTTTCTTATGATCTCCCATCTCCTTCTTCTACTTTCTTAATTGCCTCTCTAAATTCCATCTCCTTACTTAAATAGTTAAAGAGGCCCTAACGCATTTTGGGTGGCATGATGAAATGATTAATGAGATTAAGACTCTAAATAATAACCATACATGGAACTTAGGTGATTTACCTTGAGGCAAGAAATGGGTGTTTACCATGAAAGTTAATCCAGATGGTTCCATAGTGAGGCTTAAGGAACGTCTTGTCGCTAAAGAATATGCACAAATCTAAGAGTCGGCTATTTTAACACTTTCTTCCTTGTAGCCAAAATGACCTCGGTTCGCTTGTTCATTTCCTTAGTTACTTCTCAGCATTGGCAATTACACCAACTTGATATAAAGAATGCCTTTCTATATGGTGACCTCTAAGAGGAGGTGTATATGGAGCAACCACATGGATTTGTTGCTCAAAGGGAGTATGGGAAAGTATGCCGTTTGAAGAAATCTTTGTATTGGTTGAAGTTGAGTACCCTGCTTGGTTTGGAAAGTTCAGTAAAGTTGTTCAAAATTTTGGGTTGAAAAAGAGTAAGTGTAACCACTTAGTCTTCTATAGACATTCAGATGCTAGTATTTCTTGTTATATATGTTGATGACATTGTCATTATAGATGATGATTATGTAGGGATTTTTTCTCTCAAATCCTTATTGCATGCGAGTTTTCATATCAAAGCCTTGGATCAGCTTAAGTATTTATTGGGAGTAGAAGTCATGAGAAATAAAAGGTGAATTTTCTTGTCTCCAAGGAAGTATGTCCTTGACTTACTTGTAGAAATAAGGAAGTCAGTAACTAAACCCTGTGACACACCAATAACTCCTAGTGTATGTCTCACGAAGGATGATGGAGATCCTTATGATGACCCAGAGAGATACAAGAAGTTGGTTGAAAAACTAAACTACCTTACAATAATGACTCAGCCAAATATTACTTTTGCAATAAGTATTGTAAGTCAGTTCATATCTACACCTACTGTAATACCCGGCTAGACTCCGGTATCGGAATTCCTACCGTCCGGTGGAATCTCGGATGTCAAAAACCTCTAGAAGGGTAAAATCATGTTTTCATAAAATGTTTTAATGTATTTTAAGGTTTAAAGTAAGAAAGAAATTGAATTTTGAATGAAAAAAACCATAGAGGGAATTCCAGGTTCGACCGCCGAACCCCATGTTCGGCCGTTGAACTTGCGTGAGTTTTGGAGGCACTTTAGGCTTCCGAAGGTGGCCTGGCCAGCCCATATAAGAAGCCCCATGGCCGAAAATGGGCGAGTTTCTTCCCCATTTCCGGCCAGAGGTGAGTCCATGCCCTCCCACAGTTGGTTTTAATGATTTTCCTCAAATCTTTCAAGTTTTAACGAGTTTTAACTTGGTTTTGAAGTTTTGAGCTAAAGATCAAGTTTTTGGAGCTTGGAGACCCAATGAGCTAGATCTCTCCCATCTCCGAGTTGGATCACCTCTCCTCACGATCTTCAAGAGGTAAGAGTAGATCCTCCCCTCTTTTCATGTTTTGGTTAAGTTCCATGAAGGTTCATGGGGTAGAAATGCATATTTAGGTTTATGTGCTTGTATGGTTAATGTGTGTTGTATATGTATGTTTTGTGTTGTTGTTGGGGGTTTAGGATAGTTTGAGACCCCTATAAGCTTATTTGCTCGAGTATGCATGTTGTAGAATAGCTAAATGCATGTTTGAATGGTTTGGGAGGCAAAATGTGCATGAGGAGGCTGGATTCTGCCACTTTGGGAGAACCCAGGTTCGGCAGCCGAAGGCCCTTTCAGCCGCCGAACCTGCCTGTGGAGGCAAACTTTTGGCTGCCGAACCCTGCCTCCGAAAGTGGACTTTCAGCTCTGAAAGGGAGTTTCGGCCGCCGAAGGTGCAGCCGAACATGCATGAGTTTTGGATCTGGAAGGAACCTTCGGCCACCGAAAGTGCCGCCGAATGTGCATGACTTTTGGTTCTGGAGGGACTTTCGGCCGCCGAACCTGCCGCCGAAAGTGCCCTGTTCAGCCTTCCTTTGCATGATTTCTATGATTATTTTAAGGTGTTTTAGGGGGTTTTTGGGGAGTATTTTAGAGTCATATTCATGTTTGTCTGGTCCCTCATTTGAGTCCACCTGTGTAGGTTCGAACCCGAGGAACCGAGGACCCCAACAGTGAGATAGCTGCTTTAGTGTCTTTTCAGAGCTAGCCTGAGGTGAGTAGAATGACTCCTTATGTTTCAAAGTAAAATAATGAAAGTTTTAGCATGATTCACGCATCATGAATGCCATGAGATATATTAGGGTGCTTGCATTAGAATTCACGAATATGTTGCATTGCATGTTATGTTGTTGATGTGGATGAATGTTGGATGATCCTTTAGCCCTCACTATGATATGATATGATATGAGATAGTGATGATACGGTATGAAAGACTAGTGAGGCCCATTCTACGCCCCTGGCACTATGTAAGAGAAAGACCAGTGAGGCCCATTCTACGCCCCTGGCATATGGAAATGTTATGTTATGTTAATGTAAGAGAAAGACCAGTGAGGCCCATTCTACGCCCCTGGCACTATTGGAATGTGTAGAGGGCTATTGGTGACAAGTTCATCCTTGATTGTGATTTGTTTGTGATGTGATGCATTCCATGAGATCATATGTTTTAAATAGAATGTTTTATTATTCTGCTCACTGGGCTCTAGTAGCTCACCCCATTCCCTTAACCCCAGGTTTGCAGGTACGGAATAGACCAGGAGGTCAGTTAGAGTAAAGTCATGTTTTATGTAATAGCTAGATGTAAACATGAAAAAAATATTGTAATGTAACGTATAGTACAGTAATGTAATGCAATGATGTATATTGAGGTTTAGAATTGTGCTTGGCCCTAGTGTATGTTAATCCCTTTTTGGTACATGATCTTTTAATGAAATGTTTAATGGTGCTTACGTAATCCAAGCTTAAAATATAATATGTTACCCCATTGGAGCATTTGATGAGGGCTCCAGTGTGGGGTTTTATGGTTATGAGTTGTGCATGCACAGGTTGACCTTGGTGAATGAAATAAAAGTTTAAATTCTTATGTAAATGTATGATCATGTGTGGGATTAAACAGGTATACAGGATATATGATAAGGCTTGCTACGGGTCCCGGCGACCTTATGTCGATTTGGATCCTAGCGCCGGTAGAGGTCCGATTTCCGGGTCGTTACACCTACAGTGAAATATTGGACCACTTTAAAACAAATTCTATGTTATCTAAAAGGGAACCCTAGACTTGGTATACTCTATAATAATCTTGGGCATATTATAGTTGAGTGCTTTTTAGAAACTAATTAGGTAGGATCCAAAAGTGATATAAGATCCACTATAGGCTACTGTGGGTTTGTTGGAGAAAACTTCGTGTATCAGAAAAGTAAGAAGCAGAATGTGGTACCCAGATCCAGTGCCGAGTCAGAATACAAGCCATGGCTCAATCCACTTGTGAGATTTTGTGGATGAATCATCTATTGAAAGAAGCTGATGTGGATATTTTGTCATCTGCGAAACTTTAGTATGATAATTAGGTTACTCTTCATATTACCTCCAATCTAGTATACTATAAACAGACTAAACATATTGAAGTTAATTGCTATTTTATACGTGAGAAAATTCAAGAAAATTTAATTTTCACTAATTATGTGAAGATTGGAGAACAACTGGGTGATTTATTCACCAAAACATTAGATGAGTCTAGAATAGAATATCTTTATAATAAGCTGGGCATGATAAACATATGTACTCTAATTTAAGGGGGAGAGTTATGGTGTGAATATAATCTGGACATAATTATAATAAGTTACAAAATCATAGGGCTAATAGATACTAATTAATAAATAGAAGATTTTTAGGAGAATATTTTATTATCTTAACGGGGTTTTGTAATCTGTATATAAACACTCTTGTTCGACAGAGAATAAATAAATTATTTTCTATAAATTTAGTTTGTTACTATGAAAATATGTCTCCATTTGTTTCAAAAAAAAAAATCTTAAAAAGTATTTTCATATTTTGAAAGTATTTAGAAAAATTAGTAAATAGTGAATATTTTTTGTTAAAAAAAAATTAAATCATTTTTAAAAAAAAATTTCAAAAAATTGATATTTTGTTGGCTTTTGAGAATCTTACTAACATTATTTTTATATATTTATTAATATATTATATTTTTTAAATTATAATGAGATAAGGAAAATAAATTATTTTTTAAAACATATTTTTTATCAATTTTTTTTTTCAAATTATTTTCTTGCAAATAAACAAAACCTAATTTACTACAAACTTTATATAGTTAAGCATTTTATAATTTATATTTAATTGATTTAGTTTCTAAGTTTTTTATATTGGCAGAAAATAACTTGTATTTAAAAATATAAAATATTTTATGTGGAAAAAGTTTTTCAATAAATAAACTTATTTTTATTGATTTTCAAACATATAAACTTATTTCTTTTCATTTGAGTTTAATTTAAAAATAAAATATAATTAGCACTCACAGATTTAGTTTGGGGTAAGTATATCTGAGTAAATTTTAGAGGTCTCAAGTTCTATCCTCCTAATTTCCGATTCTTATTTCAAAAAAAATAAAATATATATAATTAATTTATAGAAATAAAAAAAATATTTTATAAAATTAATTTTCAGTTTGATTTTGATACAGTACAGTTAAATATGTTTTCTGTATAATTTTTATTAAAAAATCAAAGCTAAATTAAAATTATAAAATAAATTGATTCGATATGATTTTTAACATTTTAGTACGATTCTTTAATGTAGTTAAGTATCTAATAACCACACACACAATCCTAATACATGCCCCTCACAACCTAACAACTCAATGATGACCATCTGTCAAAAGGCCAACAAGAAAAAAACAGCAAAACAGTAATACTATCACACCACACCTACGTAAGTTGCAATTAGCCAATGCCACAGTACCCAAAGACACACCAAGTACCATCACAAGACATTCTCCAACTTAAGCCACAGCAGCTCCAGAGCACATCAAGGCTCAACCAATAACAACGTAAAGGCACCACGCAAACCTCGAAACAATGCAATCAGCAAGCCAAAACAAATCCCAAAGCTAGCCACCGCATCAAACATCAACCTTATGCAAAAGGCAGAACATCTTTCGTTCACCAGCAAAATATGCAGCTCCATATCATAATTACTGTACCAGCATTAACCAAGCTCACAAAATCATAGTAGAATCATCATCTACAACCAGTAACACTTACAGTGACATCAATACTCCAATTAATGCTGACCACATAACAAGTATAATCCATAGCTAAGGCATCAAATATCAGACATTATGCAGATGCAAATCACAGCACACTGAGCACCAGCAAACTCAATGCAGCACCAATGAAGATACATTTTTTCCGTGTGTGTGAAAATTACGTAAGGGACATTTTTCTTTTCATATCGTAATAGGCAAACAAAGTCTAGTTAAGCAATTATTTAAATTATTTTATAGGGAGATTTACTATTTAGTCATTGAATGTTGTCATTATTAACAAGTCAGTTCCTACATTTTTAGAAACCTATTAAACCGTCCTTATTTTTTCTCTCCGTCAACAAAATAGTCATTCCGTCATCTTTTCGGTTAAAAATAAATAAAATTTCCGTTAAAAATAGATAAAGGATGAGAGAGAAAATTTTTAAAATTCAATTTCGCCCTCAAATAAAATTCCTTATTTAGTCATTGGATATTGATATTATTAACAAATCAATCTTTACATTTTCAGAAATCTATTAAAATGTTTTTATCTTTTTTTCATATCTATTAAAATGTCAAGAAGAAGAAGAAGAATTGACGCCTCCTCCTCCTCCTTAAAAAAGAAGAATAAAAAGAAAAATCGAAGAAGAATCAAAGAAGAAGAAGAAGAAGAAGAAGAAGAAGAAGAAGAAGAAGAAGAAGAATAAGAAAAAGAATAAGAAGAAGAAGAAGAAGAGGAGGAAGAATCAATGAAGGAGGAGGAGGAGGAGGAGGAAGAGGAAAAGAAGGGGGTAATTTGTTTTTTTGCTATATTTTTAACGGCAGAAATAGACAGAAAGACTATTTTGTTGAGAGAGAGAAAAAATAAAGAAGTTTTAATATGTTTTTGAAAATGTAGGGACTGACTTATTAATAATGACAATACTAAAAGACTAAATTTTAAACCTCCCTATTTTATATTATGACTTATTTTAAATTTTATTTTATAAATTAAATTTTGTCATTTGAAATTTTTTTTTTTTTTGAAATGGGAATTGGGAATTACCAAGCCAAGTTTGTGAGTGCTTGTCATTTGAAATTATGAATTCATTTTAATTAATTTACCTTGTATTTGGATGAGGGAATTTAAAATATGAGATTTGAATTGATAAAAATATATGTTTTATTTAATTAATTAGAGTTATAAATATACAATAGGATTGTAATTAAGGGCAATATTTATTTGAATGTGGCTTTGAAAGTATTTATAAAATATTGTTATTTCAAAATTTTTTAAAAAGCTCTTAACAAGTAAAATATTGTAATTTGAAATCCGTGATTTGTTAATAATTTGCACTAAAAATGTATCCTTAATTTTAAATCTTGGTATCCAAACATAGTATTAAAGATTTTCAAATCATTTTGGTGAGTTTATGAATCATTTTGAAATAAAAATTATTTTCTTTATTCAATTTTAAAATAAAATACAAATTTATTTGATCAATTTCAAAATAATCAGATTAATTTAATTTTATAGGTTATATGGATACAAAATAAGTGTAATTTTTTAAAGAAATTAATAGGTCACACAAAAAACTTTTTTTAATATTTTATATAACACAACAATCACCAAAAGCAAGTAATGAGTTGTAACCGTAAGACAGGATCACGTGACAAAAGTTAAATAAACTGATACACGATTCCACTTACGCAAGGAAAGACCCGAACACTGTAACACCGGATCTTTCACCAAGACTCGCCGGACTCACCCTTCTTAGAAAAGTCGAGTCTTCACATAAAGTTACCGTTAGTCCGTGTAATACAGCAGATCCTTGTTACACATGTAACTACGAGATTATCCATCAATCAATCGGTGGACTCTCCTATCAATTAGTCGACACCGGCTAGATTTTCAGAAAATATTATAATTAACTCCATTTTCTTATGGTATAAAAACTAGTGATCACATAGACAAAGGTACACAATTCTTACACTACTCTCATGTACTAATCAATTCCTTACATTCGCCCTATTCTCCAGTTTACTGACTTGAGTGTTGGAGTGACTGCTATAGGTGCCAACCACCTTACATTCTCTTTCTTGCAAGATTGACCAATCACAGCATAGCTCTATTTTTTGCCGTATCATTTGGTTCCATTGTCGGAAAATTCATTGAATTCTCTCTATTCATTTGGATCAAAACCGATATCTAATTCTCCTTGTCTCTTAAAAAGAAATCTCTATCCTTCCTTGAGATAACCGGCAATTCACCAGCTGCTACTAGAGTCACTACCAATGAGGGCGCTATCATTTCTTCCACTCTTCGTAGTGGACAAAACACACCCCTATGATAAGCGTAACAGATCTCAACAATTTGAATAATGAGCAAATGCTCCAATATATCAGAAGTTTGCAGGTTACTCTCGAGCAATACAAAGCTCGGGAGGAGGCATCATTCATGACTCCCAGGAGAAGGGAGGAAGCCTCCATAGATAGCCTAAAAATCCAGACAGAGGCGGTCTAGACATGACTCAAAAGGAAGGCCAAGTTTGAAGAAGAAGATTCACCAGACAATGCTTCGAAAGACATTGGCTGAAAGTTGGTACGGGCTGCTCAAAGATACTAGAAGGAGCAGGAGGTGGACTACGACCTGGATGGTGCCTCACCTCTATCAGAAGAGATTTTAGTGAAAACTTTTCCAACCAAGTTCAAGCTACCAAGCTTGGGTAGATATAATGGAATGGAGGATCCCATGAGTCACTTGGCGATCTTTAGAATGACTATGCAGCTTCAAGATGTCAATGATTTTGTGTTGTGCTGAGTGTTTCCATCAACACTCATAGGTTTGGATCAGAAATGGTACCAACATTTGAGCCCAGGTTTAATTTAGAATTTTACATAACTCGCTATGTTATTTAAGTTCAGATTTATTACTTGTATACTTCCTAAAAAAATTCTCCTCTAACTTGCGGAAGATCCATCAAGGAGAGGGCGAGTCTTTGAGGAGTTTTATCTCATGATTTAATGCAAAAAAATACAAGTAGAGAAATTAAATCATGAGATAGCATATGAAGTCTTGAAGTAAGGAACACGCAACATCAAGTTTATGAATTCTTTAATCAAGAACACAGTTGCTATGTACCAACAATTAATGAACAAATTCTAGAAATATACCAGGTTGGATGATGAAGTCTAAGCATTAAAAGAAGAAAAAAAGACGGGTCAAAAGCAAAACCAAAAGGCAGAGATGTGAGGATACGAAGAAGACCATAGAAGCAACCCAATCTCTTGAAGAAGGGATGACCAAAGTAAGTATAAGAATTATATTCCATTAAATGACTCACGAATACGCATTCTAATGTGGATAAGAAAGAACGACAAGGAAGTCAGATGGCCTCCAAAGCTCAACTCAGTAAGAGCTGAAAGACAAGACAGAACCAAGTATTATCATTTTTACGAAGACTACAGACATACAATGGAGGTGTCTCGAGTGTTCAATAGAAGAGTTGGGTCAATTGTCTCTAATGTAGGAGATTTAATTCTTAAAAGGACGGATGTAACAAGCGATAATATCGGGTTTGGTAAGTTGGGCGAAAACTAAAAAGGACCACGCAGGTCATTCACCCAAGGTCTTGTAAGCTGGTCAAGACAGATGGCCAAGTCATTCCCCCCGTTTAGAATATTTGTAATCTGAGAAGATTTTATCAATAATAGTTAAAGAGATATGTTTTTCATATGTTGTGTTCTTCAGTGATAAGGAATGTTGGGAGTGCTTTTTCAAAAAAAAATTAAAGAGCATTTATTGAAGGCCACAAGACTAGTTCTGCCAGGCCATAATTTGGGTGTTAGTCTTGCTAAACAAGGCACCTTATACGAGGCCACAAGGCGGGTTCCACCACGCCATAATCTGGGTGGTAGTCCCACTAAATAAGGCATCTTATGCCAAGCCACAAGGCGAGTTTCACCAGGTACTAATCCGAGTGTTAGTCCCACCATGTCAGGCCACAAGGCAGGTTCTGCCAGGCTATAATCCGGGTGTTAGTTCCACTAAATAAGGTATCTTATGATAGTTCATAATCCAGGTGTTAGTTCTATTAAATAAGACATTTTATGCCAGGCCACAAGGCGGGTTCTGCCAGGCCATAATCCAGGTATTAGTCTCGCTAAACAAGACATCTTATGCTAGGCCCTAATCCGAGTGTTAGTCCCGCTATGCCAGGCCACAAGACGGATTTCATTAGGCTATAATCCGGATGTTAGTCCCGCTAATCAAGACATTCTATGCCCGGGCCACAAGGTGAATAATCACTAGAACCGAGTGTTAGTCCTATATTACTAAAGTTTTTCTAAGGCTTTTTTATACTCAAACCATAAGGCAAGTACACACCAAGCTACATGTCCGAATGGTGACCCCATTTTCGAGATATTTATTTTATGGCTGTTAGTTAGGCTAGTGATCAGGAATTATGGTCGGATAGTAGCCCCTCAACAAATCTTTTAAAGAGGTTAATTAAGTCTTAATAGTTGGGCGAGAGTCATGGTCAAGTACCGATCAGACAAACTTCATGAGCAATGATAAAGTAAAAAGCTTTCATTCAATAAAAAAGAAAAACTTACAAGGCAGGAGGGACATCATCAATTGCTGCCTCCCGAGCTTTCGAGGCAACCTCATTATTTGCTATTACAGAAGGAGCCTAGTTAGGAGGGTTGTCTTCAATCGCCCCTTGCTCCTCTCGCCCATCCTTCTCCCAATCCTCCTCGTTCGAGAAGATGCTGTCAATCCAAGAGAAGTCTTCCATAAGAAATCGCCTAATGAGCTCCTTCTTGACAGAGTCTTACCCTTGTACAAACATCTCTCTACCTTAGGCCACCATCTCCTGAAGCTCAGCTTCCAGTTAAACCACTTTGTCTGTGGCGGCCCGAGTCTTTTTTGTTTGAGACTACAGCTCCTGGACTTAGCGCTGAAGCATAGCCACTTGATCCTTGGCACTTTTTGCCCGATTCTCAAGGGTAAGCTTGGAAGTGTTGGCCTCACCTAGGTCCGCCTAGAGCTTGTCCACTGACTCTAAAGTCTTGTTCATAGTGCCCTTCACCTCATTAACTCGGGCTTCAGCCTCGAGCACTCCTCACGTAGGAGATTTTTGTCTGTCTCTTGCACCCCAAAATCTTGCCTAAGAGCTTTGTAGCTCTCCTTGGCCATATAGGCATAGATAGCACCCTCCATGGTGGAGTGCATAATGTTGTTAAAGAGGTCGTATGTCTAGATCTCGTTCAGATGGTGATGGTCCCCAAGCCTTAAAGCATTCTTCAAAATTAGGACTGATAAGTGGGGTTTGTCAAGGAGGGAGGTCGTCCGATGCGTCAAAGTCAGATGTTGGATGCTATGAGGCCATAAAGCCTTGACATTAGTATTTTCTGGCATGGGCTCAGCAGTAGCAAGAATTGATGCAGACACCTCTTGTAGAAGACTCAGGCTGAAAAGGAGCCGACTCTTCTATTACAGGAGGGGGTGGAGGAGGAGGAAGGCTGATAATCGCCTCAATGTGACGAGCACATTTGGGCGAAGGCGCGGTTGCCTCAACTACAACTTTGCCTTTTTGGGCTGTACATGCTGCTTTAGCAAATTTGCTTCTTGATTCAACTATATCTGTGTAGATTGAAAAGTAGGTAAGGTAGTTTGAAATCTAAAAGAAGGCAGAAAGAAAAATACCCTGATCGCTAGCTAAGGAAGTGCTCTCCCTAAGGCTGGAAAGGCTAGGCGAGTGAGGACTCTGAGCCTAGCTTACCTAAAGATGGCTTTACCAAGACAAAACGACATTCCTCACTGCCTTGGTAATGTCCATTTTCTGGGACGTGGCCATCGTCTGGAGGAAGGCTAAAGCTTCGTCCTGATTTCTCCGTGGCTGGACCCCATCCTTTCGCAACTCTACCCATATATCTAGATCATTCAAAGACAACTAAAACCCCCAGACACCTAGTTGCAAAGAATGAAAAATTTATTCTTCCAGCATTTCAGTGATGAGGGGATCCGATCGAAGTGCGTCTAACATTTCTCCCACTGATGTACCATAATTCTTCATTCTTTTTGGTACCTAGTTGGTACAACTAGGAGAACAATGCAACACTCGACTCAACATTGTTGTTCAAATAAACAAACCAGAAAGCCACTAGGATCTTCCAACTGTTTGGGTGTAGCTGGATGACTGAAAGCTTGTGAAATTGAAGGAGCTCAATAAAAAAGGGTCCATAGGGAACCGAAGACCTCCGTTCAACTACTTTTCGTAGGCTATGATTGTATGCTCTATAGGGGTCTGATCCTCTACGTAAACACTCAAAGAGGGAGCAAAGATGCGAAAGGTCTCTCGAGAAATTCAGTATTTATCATAAAAGCAATCTACATCTTGCTTTGTCAATATAGAAGGGATGTCACTAATCAGGCCACCTTCATTCTCATAAGCTGCTCTTAGTGGAACGGTAGGAGCTGAGGCACGGATGGAGCCATCGAAGGAGGAGCTTGAGGCAAAGCTTCCACCGAGAGTAAGAGAAGAAGATGAAGTATCCCTATTCATTTTAAAAAGAAAAAAAGAAAATAAAAATTACTGTGAAAGCAAGGGAGTATAAATGAGAAAGAAGGAGCGACCAAGTCTTTCCAGAAGCAAAGATTACAGTTGTGAGTAAAAGTGATATTTAGAGAAGAAGAAGGGTTCTTATAGGGCGACTTTGTGACCAGGCCAGTGGCTCTCGACATAGTTTTAAAAGTCATGTGTCTTGAAATTCTTTTTCTGAAAAGCTATCGTGGGCCTCTAACGGACGTCGGCAGCAGAAGTTAAGCCTAATCCAAGTTTGCCATAAAATCTAAGGCTAATTGCTCCGCATCAAATTTGGTGGTCATGGCAATACAATGCTAACCATTCTTAAGAGTCCACTTAGACATAGCAAGATAAGGACTCTAAACATTTGAATGCACTATTCAAAAAGGGACAAAGCTTGTTTATTGACTCGAGGAAAATTAATGAGTTACATTCTAAAGGAGATAAAGACTGGAACTATGGACATAACTTCTTTAAAGAAGAAAAAGAAAGGAGTACTGAAACATGCAATAGATCTTAGTACTTGTTGATCGATGATGTATAAACTCTCTTACTCATGCCCTCTACTAATAATCTACTTTATTGAAGATCCTGGAGCAAACAATGTTTAGAAAAAAGTTTATACAAAACAATTTAGTATATGGGTTAACTTATTAATAAAAGTAAATTAAATAAGAACTTAAATAATCATGGAACAAAGGATATAGAAAGAGATAGTATTAAGTTGATACGCCTAGAATCTTTGAGCTATCAACTAGAGTGACATAAGAAGGTGATGTACGAGAAAGTTAGATAGAAGATTAGAATTACTTAACGTACGACAACATTAGAATTAATAATCTATTTAGAAGAAGAAGACACAATACAAGCAGTGGAGTTACTTGACTCGACAATTGCAATGGCAGAAGAGTTGGTGGATTCAGAGTCGCCTGATATACTCATTAGCAAACACCAAAATACTCTTTATCAAAAGATGAGGTGTTTGGAGAAGTCTCAATTGCCTATGCACCATTTACAAGCTTTGATTTTATTTTTAAGTTTCAAACATACTTTCTTGGTGGCTCCAGGGTTAAAACAATAGTAGCTAATTATACTTCCACTAGAATCATGAGAGAGAATTGTTTCTAGGATGCTTAAAACCTCTATTACTATTAAAACTTTTCCAATTTCCTCCTTTATTATTTTATCTACCATTACCGTTATGACTAACAAGTGCACTAGTAGTACATGGAGTGTAACACTCCCTATTTGATCCATGAATGAATCAGATTAGAGATGCCACAAACTAGGTGAAAATTAAAAAAAAAAAAATTCTTTGATTATTAGTTTATCCGAAAATCATGTATAAATTTTTTTTTTTGAAAAAATAATTTCAAAATAGTGAAAAAAAAAACAATTTTAGAGATAGTATCAAAATCATTTAATTCAAAGAAATATATTATTTTAAAAGTTAGTTTATTCTCTTAAAAGCTTCATGTGATACGTTATATTTCAAAACTTATTATTAAAAGTTCAAGTAGAAACCTGAAAGCATTTACGCTTACGTTCTCAATATTTTTAAATCTATAATCAAATTCAAAATAATTCTACCACTCTAATCATGGCCCACAATCTTCTCTCAATCAAAATTCTAGTCATCAATCATTTCAACAATGTTTTCTTTCCAAATAAAATTACATAATTATCTAATCTTAAGTTAATTCACATTCCTTATTTTCAGAACAAATCAATCATTCATGGTTTTTATCAAATAAATTTATTCAGTAAATTTCATAAATATTACTGTTTCTTGTATTTAATATAAATACAATTTATATATTTTACATTACATGTCATTATCTAATTCAACTATAAAAGCCAAATGAACTAATATCTATTTAAAAGATGATGAACTCCGTAGTTGATGTATATCTCATTCTTTTTCTTCTTTTAACAGCTACCACTATCTACTAATAATATCTATCTAAGGGATGATAAACTCCATAATTGATATATATCTCATACTCTCCCTTCCTTTAGCAACTACCACTATCTACTGTCTGCACGTGATAAATCCAACATGCTAAGCTTACACCTAATAATACTAAAAAATTCATAATTAAAGATATAATAACATATAAAGTCACGTTCACAAGTAATTATTTGCAAAATAAAATATGATTTAAATATAGTGAAAACAATAAGAATAATGAAAATAATAATAACATGGTTTATAAGAATTCACACATTAAGCATATCTTCATAAAACCACTACATATAAAGTTGAACTGAAAATCCCTTTTACTCATAAAATCATGTGGTCTTTCATAAATTTCATTCTATACCATTCAAGTAAATTCATGTAAACATATTACTATATTATTACCGGTGATTCTCTATCATATATGTGGATTTATATAAACTTATGAGCCTCTATAAAGTTTTATATATCAAACTATTAGTCTTTAACATTTATGAATTTTTATATATATACAACTCTTGATAGGATCGTCTAAACTAGATAAAGGTAGTTTAAAGGGTCTAAATACAAAGTATTGAGACGATAGGGCTCATAAGTAAATAAATATAGGGCACCTCACGTGCCAAAAGTGTAGAGTCCAAAGACCAGAGCTATATTGATAGCGGTAGGGCTCAAAATAAATATAGGGTATTTATTGTATTCTCAAAATATCATATATAACTATACAAATTGACTCCTTTTAGAGGACTAGAGTCAATGGTTATTTTCGTTAATATAATGCATTAATTGGGTTCATCTAATTATACTATATATGTATGAACATGAAGAATTTTTCTAAAAAAATTTAGAGGTGTAAGTATGAAGTAGTTAAATTGGATTTATAAGTGTTATAGCATCATAGAGTTATAGAATTTATAAAATCTGACTTTACCGTCTTAACTCCCTAAAATTCTACTATTTCACCTTGTAGAGTTTGTGTCAAAGAAAAAAAATGATCATATAATCCAAAATATAATTTCAACATAATTATTCTCAAATTTCCAATTCAGTGTACATTCATATGAAATAAGCAATATAAATAGAAGCCACCATACATATTTAAAACCACATAAAAAGAGGCAACTAAAGTACTTAACATTTTACTAAAAAAAAATTTCGGCCACCGATAAAAATTATTCCTAATGATATTAAATTAATAAATTTAAGAGAATATAACTATAAGACAAATAAAAATACATCTTATTATATCCCTTTAAAATTCCATCATGTAAAAGATCTATCTCAAGTTCCATATCATTAGTTTAAACTTTTACATAATTTTCAACTATTTAATTAATATACCATCTAGTCTAATTAAATCGAATTTTTTAATAATTATAGGAATGAACTTTCAAATTAACTTATGTTTTTGAATTATCTTGGTTCTTAAGTGCAACACTCATCATCACATGTACCGTTATTAAACACTTCTTTTTTTAGTAATTCAAGTTTTAAAAAGCTAAAAAAAAATAAAGTAAATATTTTAATACTTTAAGTTTCGGCTAATCTAAACAATTTAGTATATGAGCACTCTTACTATTAATTAGAATCATCTAAAACCCTTAAATATATCCTATTATTTAATAGATTATATTTTTTTAGATCGGAGATGCAACCACTTGCATATTTATGAATATAAAAAATTATGTCAAATATCTAATTAATACTCAATTTGTATTTTATTCACTTAACTTTCATTTGATATCAAAGGCATTTTGTACTTAGTATTTTGATATCAAAAGCAAGGGAAAAAAGAAACATACCATATAAGGAAATTTTCTGCCAAAATGCAACTTCTCATAGAAATTCACTTCATGTCTATTTTTTATCATCAATTCTTAAGAATTCAACCCAACTAATTTATTTTATTTTAAGGGAAAACAAAACATCTACTTACATAACTAATGATAATTTCGGCCAAGCTAGGATTTTATCCCAAAATATATTTCATAACATTTGTCTCAAATCAAATTCCCAAAATTTATACTATATTAATTCTTTTATACTAGAAAGTGTATTATACTCAAATTACTTTCATTCAATTCAATATTATTTAAAATAATATATAACCCAAATTTCAACTCTTACATTTGCAAGATTTACTTATAAATCCTAACTAACATATTAAAACAAATCAAGAAAATTTAGAATAGTGAGTACTTACCTCAAATGCCCAAGAACAACTCAAAAGTCTTCTAACTCGTTCCTTTTTGCTCTCTTTTAAGAGAACCATTCCTTAGATCACTTTGTTCGTGCCAAAGAGAATGAATTAAAATCATAAAAATAGAATTTCTACCATCAAAATGCAAGAAAAGAGGGGGAATTAAAACTTTCTTAAATATAAATTAAACTTACCAACACTTTCTTTCTCTAGAGTTACTATTCGTGTAACATTTTCCTCTTCAAAAACTTGAGTGGAAATTTGGAAGAAATTGAAGAAGCAAAAATGAAAAGATAGGGGGCATATTTCGGCCACCAAGGGAGAAGGAGAAGAAAAATATTTTCTTTCTCTTCACTTATCTCTTTTAATTGCAATCAAGGGCTAAGATAGCTTGGGTGCTAGTGTAATTATTTTCTATTTCAACATCTTTAAATTTCTTCGTTTAAATCTAACTTTTGATATCATTTCTTCTTCTTTTTTTATTTTTCTTTTTAAAGTTTACTAGAACTATACTTTCTCCTTTTTTTTTTTTCACATCTTAACATATAATAATCCTCTACTAATAATTTACATATGTTCTATTAATTTTAACAAATTAATATTATCAATTTTGTCCAAAGTCAAAAAATTTTCCTTTCTTTATGATCACTATTCATTTTTTTTAAAATACCATACTTCTTCAATAATACTAGAGTAAAAAAAGTACCGGCCTTCTTTTTGAATAATAAGTAGAAAAAGTAGCGGCTTTCTTATAGGTGATACTATTCACTGTCCAGAAATAGTACTATCCATGACCTGAAAATTTGGGATATTACGAGACTTTAGAAGTTTATATATCACCCTTTGAAGCCATCATGCAAAAAAAAATAAAATTTTAGAATTAGAAACAAAATGAGATTTAGCAATATCAAGTTCTGGAGGGAGATATGCAAGGAAATTCATCACCTCCATGTGCTCTAGTTGAGCCGGTTGAGTTTCCATATTTGCACTAAAGTACATCAAAATATTAGGTTCCTCACATACTCTCTTAAAATCAGTAAAATAAGTAATGAGTATTCTATTATATTTTTAGCCCAAAAATACCTTGTATAACTCATAAATTTGAGAAATATTTCCTTTATCCAAATATAAAAAATCTAAATAATCTAATAGCTCCTTAACATTTTCACACTGATTAATTATACTAAAAATTCACTATTAATGGAATTTGGGATTTGCAGGAATAGTCAAAGACCTTTCCTTGTCTAAGTTTGTAGACCCCTAAATTTGTACTTTCATTTACATACACATTTGAGGGAAGAAAAATCCAATGATGAGAATCACATTTGATTCTAAAACGTGAAGTAAACTAAAAGAGATTTGGAATGTGTTTTATGCCATAAAATAAACAAAAAAATATAATAGTAAAAATAAGATTAAAAATAAAAAAAAATTAAAAACATAGGATGATACTAGGGGCAAGCTATTCAGCTCACACTGAAATAACTGATTAAATCGAATTAATTCAAAATTTTGGTTCAGTTTTATTTTATTTTAAGTTTATATTTGATTTTAAAAGTTTTAGTTTTTTTTTTATTTAGTTTGGTTTTGGCAAAAAATCAAAATTGAATTAAATGAAATAGTTTTTTCTTGAATGATTTTGTAAGAATGAGTATATAAACTTAAGTCTTCTTTAATTTTTTTTAATTTAAAGTTTTGTTTTCTTATTTAATTGTAATTATTAGTAAAAAAAATCAAGATTGAAACACTGCAAATTAAATTTTATAATATTAAAAATAAGGTCTAAAAGAAAAAAACCATTAAAAAACTTAACCAACCAAATCGAATCAAATTAAATTGGGATGTTTCAGTTTAGTCTTATTTTCATCTAGTTCAGTTTTTGTAAATTTCTAAAATTCAAGTTTTCAATTTATTCGGTTAGATTTGATAAAAAGAATAAGATTGGAATACTTACTCCTAGGTGAGACATGTGAAAGTGTAAAAAATTAAAATTATGGTAAAGCTTGAGCCATTCAGCCAATCATATGATTTGATGAGTCCCTTATGCCTTTTTAGACTTCATCCATCTCAAGGTCGATTTTGACCTAAGAATTAGTGAGCTTAAACTAAGGAGGGGAGGGTTAGCCGAATAGGTCATGTTTTTTATCCCATTCATTTAGCCCAAAGGATTAGCGAGCTTAAACTAAGAACCAGCAAGCTTAAACTAAGAACAGGTCATGTTCTTTGTCCCATTCATCCAATCCATGTACATGGGCACCCAATTTTATTTTCATGAATCTTTGGGGAACCTTTTAAGGAAAAAAAAAGAACAAATGTCAATCCAAAATCAAGAGTTTTACTAGCCAAATCTCTAAAGAAAAAGGTAATTTGCTTTACAAATTGGATAGGATTCTTCCTATCCTAATTAAGCATCTCGTTCTCTCCTAAAATATTGGAGACAATAATAATTTAGCATTCATACTCTTAACAGTCCGCTACCCTTTTCTTTTACTCTAAAAAAATCTTCTCTCATCCTCCCAACAAGAAAGAAAAGAACACTCAAAGGCATTCCCATTCCCTTGTAAACGTTCTACTCCTTCTCTTTACTCTTTTTGATTCTTACCTTTCTTCTTTATTTTCTTTAACAATCAAGTCAAAAATTCTTTTTAAGTACCATAATATGGCATAATATTTTATATGTTGAGCACCTCTTCTAATTATGTGTATGTTGATTGGTGCTACGTCGTAGCTCCTCCATTCTTTTATTTATTTAATCTAGAATCGTCTAATAATTTTCAAGTCCTTGATTAAGTTAGTCTATTAATTAAATTTTAGTCTATATAAATTAACATAAAATTTTAATTCACCATAATTTATATACATTTTTAATTTAATTTTTTATAGATTATTTTTTGAGTTTTAGAATATTTTTTTATTGTTTAGAATTTTAGAATTGTAGTAAAGGAGTCTTAAAATATTTTTTAACATAAAATTTTAATTCACCATAATTTATATACATTTTTAATTTAATTTTTTATAGATTATTTTTTGAGTTTTAAAATATTTTTTTAACTCGGATAATGATATTTAGGATTTTAGAATCTTAGTAAAGGAGTCTTAAAATATTTTGTAAGTTAACATAGAATTTTAATTCACCATAATTTATATACATTTTTAATTTAATTTTTTATAGATTATTTTTTAAATTTTAGAATATTTTTTTAATTTTTTATAGATTATTTTTTGAATTTTAGAATATTTTTTTGACTCGGGTAATGATATTTAGAATTTTATAATCCTAATAAAGAAGTCTTAAAACATTTTTTAAGTTAGCATAAAATTTTAATTCACCATAATTTATATACATTTTTAATTTAATTTTTTATAAATTATTTTTTGAGTTTTGAAATTTTTTTTGACTCGGATAATCATGTTTGTCATAATTAGGGGTGAGCATTCGGTCGGTTCGGTTCAAAATCGAATCGAACTGAATAAACCGAAAACCGAAATTTTAGTGTTTATGAAAACCGAACCGAACCGATTTTGGTCAGAAACCGAATCGAACCGAACCGGTCTGATTTGGTTCGATTCGGTTCGGTTTGATTGGTTTCGATTTTTAATAATTTTTTTATTTTTTACACTTTATTTTTAATATTTTAAAATTTAATTAAAATATTTTAATTTTAATATGATTTAATTTCTCTATATTATTGAAAAAATATATTATTATCACTAATCGGTTCGGTTCGGTTTTTTTGGTTTTTTTCTGATCAAAACCGAACTGAACCGAAATAACTGAAATTTCTGAAATTAAAAACCGAACCGAACCGAAATATATAAAAAACCGAATCAAAATTTCAAATCGATTCGATTCGGTCGGTTTTTTCGGTTTGAACCGAATACTGCTCCCCTAGTCATAATAAGGAGTCTTAATATATTTTTTTTGACTCGGATAATGACGTTAAATTGATTTGATAGACAAAAGATATTTTGTTGATCTATATTTTCTAAACTATTAGTCAACTGATTATTTATGATAGATAAGTATTTATGTTATTTATCGATTAATTTAAAATAATATTTCTCAACTATGCAATTCTCCTCATGATCCATGGTTTAGATTGTGTGAAATAGTGATAAAAAGAAAACATAATATGTATATATTTCCTATATTTTTATTTGGACAACAAATAAAATGAAAAAAAAATTGAGGAGAAAGAAGAAGGGTGGAAAAGAAATTCCATTTTCTAAATCCTCTTATGTGACTAAAATAATTTCCTCAAAATTAGAGCAAAATGAAAGAAAAATTTGTGAATATATTATTTATAAAACAATAAAATTGTAGCTTGAAACATCACAATAAATAGTTTTTTTTTTAAGCAAAAAAATTCTGCATCTCTCCTATCTTAATTAATTAAAAAAAAAAACAAAAAAGAAAAATCTTTTTTTATAATTTGTATTATTCAATTTCTCTCTTAGAATCAAACAAAGGCTTAGTATAGACAGACTTCCCTTATATTGAATCTGGAGTGCACAATTGTTCAAAATGCAGAAATGTCCTTACACGTTCACTCTTTGCAAGCGATACACAGACACAAACCCCTAAAGTAACTGACATATTAGTCATGGTAAAAACCTTTTTAGTGTTGTTTTCATTTTTAAAAATTATAAGATTCCTACATATACCACCAGCATACCTCTAAAAACCGCATTGGCAGCATGACTGCTGCATAAGCCAAGTGTTGTGCATTAAATTAACTCATGGTTTGGTTAATTAACCCATGGTTAAACCCCCCACAAAATCCCCCCCCTTTTTTTTATAAAAAAAGGCTATTTATTAAATACTCTTTCACTTCTACTTCTTTCTATGTCTCTCTCCTTGTTTTCTATGTCTCTCTCCTTGTTTTGGTAAACCACTTTTGGTTACCAAAACACTCACCTCTTCATTCTTCAAAGTCGCTGATTCTTAACCAGCAGAGAGACCTAACCGTACCCATCCTTCTATTTCTTGCATTGAGTTTCTTTCTTCTTTCAATCCCGGTCTCTGTTTTTCTCTCATTGCAGAATCTGAACAGAGAGCTCAAAGAACAGAGTAAATGAAGAGGTCCCCTGATTCATCATGCTCTTCTTCTTCATCTTCTTCTTATTCTTCCTCTGCTTCATCTGATACGCCACCGCATCAATTAAGACCAGAGACACGCAACTCCAAACGTGTTAAGAGAATTCACAAGAAGCAAGACAAATGCCAGCCTAATACCACCAGTCCTACCTCCGGCGGTAGAAGAAGCTCCATTTATAGAGGAGTGACCAGGTACAATAATAGAAAATAAAATGTGGGTTCTTATTGATTTGGGCATTGATATTTATAGTTATACTTATATTTGTCTTTGACATTTAATTTTTGTTTCTGGGTTGATGGAGAAAGGCATAGATGGACGGGAAGGTTTGAGGCTCATCTATGGGACAAGAGTTCATGGAACAACATTCAAAACAAGAAGGGAAGACAAGGTGAATTTAATTAATTTATATTTTTTTATATTTACAAAAATCAAGGAGATCTGTGATCTTTTTTTTTTTTTTTTGAAATAATTTATTACCAACTTCTGACTGTGTGTTTATTCCTGATAATCCTTGTCATTGTAACGTTCATGTACACTTTTGTCGCTGCTTAGTTTATTTGGGTAAGTACTTGGCGATCTCAATCCAATATTTTAATTCCTCAATTTTTTTTTATATTGTTTTCTGCCCAAAGATTAAAGAAGTGATAAATTTTTTTATTGGAAAATTGCAGGGGCTTATGATAATGAGGAAGCAGCTGCTCGTACCTATGATCTAGCTGCTCTAAAGTACTGGGGTACAGAGACAACCTTGAATTTTCCGGTACTATAATCAATTTTCTGTTTTGGGTTTCATTTCCCAGATTTTAAAGAATTGAAATATTTTTAATTTTTAATTTTTAAGAAATTTAATTAATTGGTTCAGATAGAAACATACTCTAAGGAGCTTGAAGAGATGCAGAAGATGAGCAAAGAAGAGTACCTGGCTTCTCTTCGACGGCGAAGCAGTGGCTTTTCTAGAGGAGTGTCTAAGTATCGTGGCGTGGCTAGGTAATTTTCCCACTCCACTTGCTAATATTATTTAATTTTTATAATTTTTTAATAATTGAAATATACATTTTAATTTTTTAATTTCGTAAGAGAAAAAAAAAAGCAGTAATTTAGCTGAATGCATCTGGAGTCGTCGGCCTAATTGTTTGAAGTTGTGACAGGCATCACCACAATGGTCGGTGGGAGGCAAGAATTGGAAGAGTTTTTGGCAACAAGTACCTTTACCTCGGAACTTATAGTACGACTTCTCTTCCAATTTAATCTATTGCTTTCAATTTTTTAACATTTTTAAAATTTTTATACTTATATAATATATAGTTTTTAAACTGAGCTTCGTGACATAAAATCGAACCAATTCGTTACTGGAATAAAAAATTTAGTAATATTAATTATTGTTAAGCAAACATAGCCAGGCCAATCTCTGTTTTCTAATTTTGTTTTGTTTGCTTTTCTCAATTCTCAAGACATAATAATTTGGTATCCTAAACTGGACAAACAAACAATCCTCCGGTTTTGGGTTAGAAATCAATGAAATTTAATTTATTAAATGGAAATTAAATTAAATTAAATTTTTATTGACATTAATTTAAATTTCATCATGTTTTTTATTTTATTTAAATTAAAAGAAATTTTTTATAATTATTAACAAGTAAAATAAAAATAACAAATTAAATATTAAGGCACCAATGATAAATTGAAAGTGACCGAAAGGGTAATAGGAAGCTTGATTTTGAGGTTATGTTTGCAAAAAAGTCTGATTTCTTTTGCATAAGGGCATTAGGAAAAGAAGACGCAGAACTTTTACACTCACTGACTGGATGCCAAATTCAAAAGTTGTTAGTGTCAGTCAACCACCTAACATGGCAGCCCCCTTTCTTAATCCCTATTTAAATATAATTATAGTCTGATTACCAAGCTGTAATTTTGTATTTTATAAAATTTTTATATATTTTTTTAATTCAATCTCTTTAAAAACGAAAAGTTATAATAATCTAATTCAAAATTTACTATTTAGTTTTATATAATTAATGAAATTTATTAATTGATGCTTTATTTTTAAAAATTTATTAAAATATTTTCAAGTAGTAATTTTTTAATAAAATATAAATGTAATAACTGAAATAATTCAAAAGCAATAATCTAAATGACAGGTTTTTAGAAAATAATTTTGTTAAATTTCTTTTGCAGATAATTTATGCATTTTAATATTTTATTGTATATAAATGTAAATATCCTAATTTTCTTTTTTAGAAAAGGAGAAAAAAAAAAAAAAAAAACAGAAGCATGGAGTATTGAAAGTGTCGGTTATGTAATAAATGAGTAGGTTTTGGAAATTTAGAGAAAAGAGAAAAGACGAGTGGGCGGAAATGAGCACACCTGGAAATTTGCATGAAGCATGGTGCCTGGAATTGTGCCAGGTCCATGAGATGTACACAAAGCAAAAACTTTCTTTTTCGCTCAGATCCCTTGAATTCATTTGGCTTCACGTTCCCTGTCATCACTAATAATAATTACTATACAATGTGATTCTCAACATTTGCTTACTGGGGACTCCCCACGTGACTCACCCCTTACAAAGACAACAAAACCTCACGTTCTTCTCAACATTAACAATGAAACACACTTATTGAAAAATCAAAAATCAAAAATCAAAATTAAAAATTAAATTTTCTCAATATATTTAATAGTTATAATTCTTATATCATAATGGTAGACGGGTTGGGACCACAAATTTTCTTTCTGGGTGCATGATTTTGTGTTTTTAGAATTGATAATGACATGGCATGGTAGTTAATAGTTATGAAACTAAATATCTTAGTAGTTAAGTATTTTTTTTTCTTATGATATATTAATAATTTAAAATTAACAATATCTTAATATATACATTTTTAAAATTATATAAAAAAAAACAATAAATACAGAAGCTATATGGAATGTGAGAGTCACATTTTGTGCTCACATGCATACTTACAACGTGTGTATCATGTACAACAACGTTTTACAATGTCTCTACGAAACGTTTATATTTATTTTTAGTATATTGACTAAATTGTTTTTAAGATTTACAACATTTACAACATCTACCTCTACAATATCATAATATATTGAAACACTACTACATATCCAACGATTGATTATTTTCTTTGTATTTTCATGGCTCGTTATTTTTCTAATCTCGTTATTTTAATTTAACTAATTTTTTTAGGTAGCTAAATGTTATAAACGAGAAAAATATGTTTCTTCAAAATATTTTTTGCTAAAACAAACGACACTAATTAAGTTTTCTTTTTCTTTATTATCTTTTTCTCTTTAAAGCATATACAATTGTGCTAAGCAATGTAGGCTGCAAAAGAAGCTATGGAAGAATATGCATTGGTGAAGATATTACATTAAACCTAGGCAGAATGTAATTTTGACAGCATATTCTCAATTCAGTCTGATATCTATTGGCTTGACTAATCTTATCAACTAATTTAATTCTCTAAGATTGAGCAGAATATATAGGCAAATGAGCTTCCATTGGATGCTAAACTTTGATATATGTTTTATTTATTTATTTATTTTATTTGTTGGCAAGACACACAAGAGGAAGCTGCAGCAGCCTATGATATGGCAGCAATAGAGTACAGAGGAGCAAATGCTGTGACCAATTTTGATATCAGCAATTACATAGACCGCTTAAAGATGAAAGGCATCCCACTAGATCATATCCTTCCAGCGGACCCACTTCCCAACTCCTCCGTCGAGTCTGAAGAAGCGGAAGCCGATGTTGAACAACCACCATCGCCATCACCAATACCATCATCACAACCACCACCACAAGAAGAAGATGAAGAACAACAGATTGCTTCACCACAGCTTCAAGGCACACAGCTCCCTACGTGCATTGACACTTCAACTATGATAAACATAGATCCGATCGAAGATCATGATCTCACTTGGAGCTTTTGTTTGGATTCTGGATTGGTCACTCTCCCTGTGCCTGACCTTCCCCTTGAAAATGCCTGTGAGTTACCGAACTTGTTTGATGATACAGGCTTCGAAGACAACATTGACTTGATATTTGATGCATGTTATTTTGGAAATGATGGGAATCCAGAGTTCATGTCGGAAAATGCAGGATGTGGGGTACAGGAGTTCCGCATTTCAGGGAGCATAGAAGAGGAGAATGGGAAGGAAAGGTTGTCTTCTAGTTCAAGTTCTCCTTTTTCAACAACCACCTCGGTTTCTTGTAACTATGCTCTCTGAAGGGCCTTTGAGCCTTGAAGACTGGAATAACGTCGAGCTTAATTTGCTTTGGGTTCTTTGAAGGGTTCTGTTGTGGCTACTACATGGGAAAAAAAAAAGATAGATTTATTCGATAAAGTTTTAAGGGTTGTTTTCTCTTTTTTTTTTTTTTTTTTTTGAAATTTGAAAAAAAATCCTCGTTGTCCTTCTCTCTTATCCTTTTTTTTAGTCTTTTAATCTAAAAGGAAATTAGTTGAAATGATAGAAAGCTTCGAATTTTTTTATTGTATATATTTAATTAATTTTTAAGTTATACTAATTCAACTAAATTAATCTAAACTCGTAGTGGGATGGGTCTCTATTATTATTATCATTATTATTTTTAAATTTATCTTTTATAAATATTTTTTTTTAACACGAGATAGAAATTCATTCATTAAAAAAAGTTGAAGGTCAGTATAAAGATAGAAAATTCATACATTAAGAGGGAGGGTCGAAGGCACAATGGTTGCACAAGGGTTTTAAAGGCCTAAATAGATAATAACCCAAACAAAAGCCTAAATAAAACACAACCCTAAAGACCCAAAAATCCGGTGATTTACTCTTCAATCTGAGCTATCAGAAACGTGGCGCCCTTTTTTTCCCAGAAAACTTTCGATTGCTTGTGCTGGGCAAGGCTTTCAATGGAGTCGATTACTCTTTAAATATAGTCTAAACATAAAAATCAACTGAAGTACAAAGAGTAAGGCAACAACAAGGGAAGCATTATCAGAAGGCTTTTAGAAGAAGAAGAAATCACACCGAGAATAAATAAGGCACATGCAATTATGATTGGATGGAGACGATGCCTCCTGAGCCAAGATCGAAACCTCCAAATCTAATGAAGCCAATAAGAGTCCAGATAAAAGGAAGAAACCCACTCTCCTCTAGGATTTCTCCATGCATGCACTAGATCTAAAAACCATCACCTGAACGATAATAAGAAAAAAAAATACAATAGAATCAAGGTGAGTCAAAATAAAACTCCCGCACTTGAAGCCCGGCTCATCCGAAAATCGAGAAAGGGTAAAAAACTATCTACAACCCAACGTAGAGGAGTCACCCAGCTTGGTAAGGGTAGGAGCATTCGAGAATAACCAACAAAAAAGAAGCATGTGGCCTAAAAAAACAAGAGAACATATCTCTATTTTTAGAGAGAGAATTTTCAAACAAACAATTATATTTATAAAATTTTTTATTTTAAAAAAAGACTACTAAGATTTTTTTTTTTAAATAGAAATTAAGAATTAGGAGAGTAGAACATGAGATCTAAAATTTACTTAGATATACTTATTATCGGATGAAGTATGTGAGGGCGACTACTAAAATTTATATTTATAATATTAAATTCAATCCATTGATGTTGATTTATATTTAAGTATGTATAAAAATGATGTATTACAGAGAAATTAAAGAGACATTTAATTTAATTGTCGGATGCGGTACCTGATGGACATTCAAACGATTAAACTTGATAAATGTTTAAAAAACTAGTTGTTGATTGTTGATAAATATTCGAATCGGCTATATAATTAGAGTTATTTTTCACTCGTTAGTAGCGGTTTAAATTTTATTTTTTTAACACCTATTTTTTTAACACCTATTTAGTTTAACAGTTGAATATAGTTAATAATTCATAAGTAATAATTGGCGTTGCTAGTCGATAACTCGTAACTGATAATGAATTAATTGCTAATTGGAAATATTCAAATGTTTGATAAGTTATGTCTGATTATTATTATTTATATATAAAATGACAAATAAAATTATTTATTATTAAAATACATATAAAATTAATAATTTATCACATAATATATATATAATTAAAGATATGATTATTAATAAAATAAATTATATATATATAATTTTATTATATAAAAATAACTAAACATTATAACTAATATAGTTTTTTTTTATAATATTTATATTTATTTTACAATGATAAATATTTTATTCATATATATTAAAATTTATGTTAATGCAAAAATTTGATAATTAATAAATATTATAAAAAGTAAGACAGTTTAAATTAAATATAAAGTCTCATCAGTTATGGCTCACTAAGCTGAAAATCAAAGCGCGGCTCAAGTAAAAGTTACAGAAAAAAAACAAAAAAACGAAGTAAAAGAAAAAGTAGAGCTCACTTAGTTGAAAACCTGGAAGAGCAACTCAAGCAAGAGTTAAAGTAGAAAAAGAAAAAAATTCATTGAGTTAAAAACCCAAATAAGCGGCTCAGGAAAATCGAAAACCTAAAGAGTGCAGTAAAGATGAATAACAGGTTGAAGACTCATCATGTTTTGATCATTTGTAGTTTGAAGGTTTCTCCCATGATCTAGTTTTAGGCTTTAGGTGAGTATCTTCTAGAAGAGGAGTCTTTAGTGTACAGAAGATGTGGTTCAGGAAAGTGCTAAAGAAAGTTTGTTGGTTCAAATTTGGAGTTTGTATTCTGTTTTCTAAAATTATTTTCCTGCATTAAAGTTCTTAGAAAAGAAAATTTTCTTGTGAAAAACATCAGAAAAGAAGTCAGAAAATCATAAAAGAGAGAAAAGAAAGGAAGAAGAAAGAGAGAAAATGATCAGAAGAGAACAAAAGAAGAGAAAAGAATTAGAGAAAATAAGAACAGAGAAAACAAAATAAAACTAGAGAGAAGAATCCAAAAAATAGAAAACTGAGATTTTCAAAGCAAATTAGAATTTTCAGAGCAAATTAAAATTTTTAGAAGTTAGAATTAATATTTTGTGATAAGATGAGGTACATAATATGTTATATAAGGCGTCAGCATACATACATCAATATATCGCCCATAGATATATATAGCATAGATGACACACATCACCATAGATATATAAAGTATAAAAGGCATGCATGTATAGTACCTAAACTCAAGATAAATAGTCTAGTTTATTGTCAACTACATGAAAATCTGTTCTTCTTTTAAGGGATATACTTAGAAAACCTAAAAAACCTAGGTGTGAATATACAAAATCATATAGTCACAATCATATTGTATTTTTTCGAGAGTTCTAAGGTACAAGCATGCCTTAGAGCTTCTACACTAGACTGAGGAGGATAGGGAATCTAGATTTTTAATCACACAGTTGTATTGCATTTTCTCAAGAATTCTAAGGTACAGAGATGTTTCAGAACTACATGAGAATTTAATTTTTTCAGAATAAGAGCTACGTATAAAGTCTAGGAGAATCTAGATAGAAATTTTGAAAATACAGTCAGTCGAGTTGGTTGCACAAGTCTTTATTTAGTTTAGCCAAATCGAGCGAGTCATAAAAGGTGGTGAGTTCAAATCTCATGTTGCATTAGGACACTTTTGATAAATCCGGACATTCTTCTGCCTTTGCCAAATTAGGGGGCAAACTATAGTATTATTTTTTTATATTAAGGTATATGCACATCTAAAGCAGGTATGATGAGAATCATATCATTATTCGGATATATTTAAAATTAATTTTTATGATTAAAGAGATATATTTTATGTTATGAAAAAATAATAAAATAAAATAATAAAAAATTACATAAATAAAATAAAAATAATTTATTCAGATTATAAAATTAATTAAATAATTAAATTGAGAAAAAAGAAAGAATTGAATTAAAAAAGAAGAAAGAATTATTTTTTAAGAAAGAATAAATAAAAAGAAAAAAGAAAGGAAAAGAAAAAAAAAGCGGAAGAGGAGCTAATAATAATAATAATAGTTTTTTTTTTTTTTCTTTTCTCCACTTACTATTTAAACTTCTTTTTTTTATAAAAATCCTAGAATTAATAATTTTTTTTCTTGTGGAAGCCACCACTTACTTTTAGCTCTCCAAATTTTCTTAAATTTGCTCTAAGAAAATTAAAAAAAAAAAAAATCTCTCTTTTCAAGTCTTCAAGCCACTTAGATTTCTTTTCTTATTCCTTTCTTTTTCATTTATTTTTAAAATTATCTACTAAAATAAATAATTATATGATATAAAAATATTTTTTCATATTTTTTAATTCATTTGAGTATACTAAGTACCTTTTAAATTAATTTTAATGTGAAACTAAATCTAATATCTGCGCGATGCTACAGAAAAAAATTAAGTATGCAATTAAAATTATAAATATTAAAAAAAAATTTTTTACAAAAATTCAAAATTAAGTATGAAACACGCAAGTAAAATTACAAATGTCAAAAACTGAGTATTTTCAAAAATACATATTGAAAAATAAATATTTTCAGAAATTTGGAGAGTATTGCTGCCGTCTTCTTTTTTTTTTTTTTTTTCACAAGTCTACAAAAAGAAAGTTGATAAAAAAATTAAATAATAAATTTATATATAATATAATTAAATATTTTGCAAATACTTACTCTAACATCAGACTTTATAATTGGATTTGCATTTTCACTTTTTAAGCTTTTCCTAAAACAATAATCAAAGTTATTAACTATATAAATACAGTTGTATATATTAAAATTTAATACTTACTCCGATTTTGTTCTTTTCATAGCTAATTCAATTGTTACGGACTAACTACGGTAGCAATTTTTTTGGCCTATATTAAAATTGGTCTCAAAATGCAATCAAAACAAAGTCAAAATACACATAATAGTTTGGGATAGAATTCTTCATAGTATCACATACTACACCACTATTTGATCTGAAAGAAAATTTTCAATACACTTCGCATACTTCATTATAACAAAAATTTTGATGTCATATTGTCCGTAATCCATGTAATTTCTCAATCTTATCACGTTGCAATCTTCTCATCCTGATCAAACTTAATTTGTACACATTTTTTCTATTTTTCTTAGCACTTAATTAAATACTTTTCTAACTTATTTTGTGTTTTTTAACATGTTTTGTAGAAAAGCAAAAAGAAAAAGAAAAAGAGAATTGATAAAAAGATGCTTAAAAGAGATTAAAATGATTGGACTAGTCAATTTGGGCAAACCCTTCATTGCACTGAATTACGGATTACACTGAAACCCGGAATTATCCTGACCTACAGTGGATTTGCCCAAACCAATTGGGCAAATCGATAACTTATGCAGAAACCCGAAAGTCTTCAGATGGCGACTTGCCCAAGCCAGTTGGCCAAACCTGTAGAATCATGGAAACCCGAAAAGTCTTTAGATGGTGATTTGCTTGGCCACTTGCCCAAATCAACAACTTATAAAGAAACCCGAAATTGTCCTGCATAAAGCTCTTAGACTAAGGTTTGTTCAAACGATTTGCCCAAATCAACAGCACAAATCAATGGATTATACAGGGATAGCAGGCGAAAAATTTCCAGATTTTGAAAATTTAAAGACCTGGTCATCACATTAAAAACGCGAGACTCACATCAGAATCTCCTAAAATATGCGGCATAAAGACTTCCTTAAATCAATGACTTCTATTAATGAAGAAACACATTTAAGGAAGGAATCCAAAATCAAATCAAAGAAGAATTCTATTGCTGTTAGGGTTTTAACACCTATTTAAATACAACATTGAAGGCAGCCAAGGGGCATCACACACACAATCCTTCGGCCAGAACCCAATTTACTTCCTTTCTTTTCTTTTCTTTTCTCTTTGTAGTTTGTTTGCAAAGCCATGAGTAGTTAAATACTTTATTTCTAGTTAAAGTTAGGAAGAAATTTCAGTTTCTATATGAATTAGGAAATCTAAACTCCATTGTTAATTTTTTATTCTTCAATATTTATGCAAATTATGTTCTTCATCTTATTATTGATTTGTCATTGGATCAATAGAGCCCATTGTTCTTAATTTCAAAGTAGTTTATTAGTAGTTTGAATGCTTGAAGTCCATAATTGCTTAGGTTGTTCAAACACAAATAACAATTAGTATAATAACTAAGAAGTTGCATAATATAACTCAAACTCATCACGCGGCTGGTCAGTTAGAATTAGGTCTCTTTATTACTTAAAGCAGTTGACAGTTAATAAGTAAAAATTTCAAGGACATTCTTTGGGCAATTTGTTGGCTAGTGATTAATTAATAAACGTTTCCTAATTAATCTACATCTAAGAAGAGATTTAGTTATGTGGAGCGTCTTCCATAAACAAAACTAATTTATTGAAATGAATAAAAGAATTCAAGTATCGATGATCAATTCTCAAACTGAAATGGATCCTACACTTCAACTAGAACTTGTTTACATTGATTTATTTCTCTTTTAATTATTGTTTTTTTAATTGTTTTAATTTTTATTTCACATATTATAAAAAATTTTCTTATTTTATTTTCATTGTTTATTTGCTCTAGTCATTGTTTGGAGAGTCATAGTGTCAATTCTCTGTGGGTTCGATATTATTACCACTGTATGCAATTCTTAATTTTTGAGATTTTAATAAATTATTTTTTATAGCTTCAACACCCATCACATCCTCACTCTCTCTCTTGTTGAATGCCTTTACAAATATAATTTTATTAACAAATCTCACTCTCATCCTTTTATCCCTCCTGACATAATAAATTAATCAAAATTTCATGTTAATTTCAATTTGAGGTATTGTTATATTAATTTTTATCATAGATATAAGTACTATATATTATTTTTTTTCTTTCCCTTAAGCCTATGTATATATTTATCGTTAATTATTTTATTCGTTTCGTAAAAATTTTTATTATGTTTTACTAAATGTTAAAATCCTAATTATTATTAAAAAAAATAATTGTATATATAATGATAGCCAATTGAGTTAACTTTGTAACATATATTCCATATACCTAAAATTTATATAATAACAATGTATACTTTTTTTTTTCACTATTAGTCTTGGTTTATTTATGAAAATAACTCGTATTTAGCTAATATTTTCTACCAAAATAAATATTTTTTATAAAAAATATTTTTTAAGAAAATAATTTATTTTTTATTATTTAATTTAATTTAATTTTAAGAAATAAAAAATATTAATAAATATATATCTAGTGGTATCAATAAGCTTTTTAAAGTTTAAAAATAATTTTTTTGCAGATGATTGAATAGTGGTTCTTTCCTAGTGATCACGCCTAGGTTTTGTATAACCGGTATCATGATTATATTCAAGAGAGTCGAAGGGTGGATGAATATACAGAAGAGTTTTTGCGGTTGTAGGCGATGTGTGATAACTGTAAGAACAAAGCCCAGCAGGTTGCTTATTATTAGAGGGGACTAAATCACAAAATTCGCTGTATGATGAGAGTAATTGCAATTTTTACTTGGGTAGATGCTATTGAGATGGCGAAAAGAGTGGAAGAACGTGTTGAATGGCAGCATCGACATCAGTCTAATTAGAATTTTAATTACAAAAATTCTGGTTCGATAGAAACTCAGCAGTATAGAGGTAATTACAATGGATAGCCTTCTAGGGCTGTAAATTTTGGTAATCATCAATAGACAAAGGAGACAGTAAGGGCTGTAAATTCTGGACAATTACAAAAAATCTATTGTGGAAGAAGTGAGAAACAGTAAGGGAAAGACAGTCGTTAATACAATAGACAAAGGTGACAAAACCAATCCTTATAAAAAATCAACCGCAGACATATGGTATCGCTGCAGGCAACCTAGACATCGATCAAATAATTGTCTAGAATGCAGGGGAGGAGTTAATAATGATCGTCAACAGGTTAATGTGATTGAGGAGGTGGTTGAATCCGAGGAGGAAGTGGATGAAGATGATGGGTCTATTATTAGTTCTGAAGATGGGGAGGTCACCTATATGGTGAAGAAAATTTTATGCTCGACAAAACAGAAGGATGAGACGCAAAGAAGGAAGATTTTCTAGATAAAGTGTCGAGTGGAAGAAGTAATTTACAAGCTAATTATAGATAGTTGCAGTTGTGAGAATCTGATAGCTAAGTAATTGGTGAAGAAACTGCAGTTGCCTACACAACCTCACCTTTTGCTATACAAAGTTGGGTGGATTAAGGAAGGTTCGACAATTGAAGTCAACAGAATCTACAACGTACTTATTTTGATCGGTAAATCTTACACTGAATTTGTTAATTGTGATGTTGTGGTTATGGATTGCTGTGGAGTTTTGTTAGGTCGTCCTTGGCAATTTGATATTGATGCATTGCATAAGGGAAAGGAGAATTCATACATTTTTACATGGAAATCGGAAGAAGATTATTATTTTGCCTTCTAGTTTCGTAAAACATTCTAAAGTGGAAGGAAAAATTGTTGTTACCATTTCTACAGGAGTGCAAAGGCTATCAAATACACTTGAGAAGTCTGGAGGCACACTGACTTTATTGGTGAGAACAAAAGGAGAAGTGGAGGATGCACTATCTTTACCTCCACCCGTCAAAGAGTTGTTGAAGGAGTTTCCTAGGTTAGTGGAGAAGCCTTCAAAGCTTCCACCTTCATAAGATATTCAACTATCTCATTTCTGGATCCAAATTACCAAATTTACCTTATTACAAGATAAGCCCAAAGGATAGCAAAAACTTTCAAGAACAGGTTGAATAGTTATTAGAGAAGGAGCACATTCAGGAGAGCATTAGCTCTTGCGGAGTCCCTACCTTATTAGTTCCAAAGAAAGATGGAACTTGGAGAATGTGTGTGGATAGTATAGCCATCAATACGATTACAGTTCAGTATCGATTTTCTATTCCTTGCCTAGATAACATGTTGGATCAGTTATCAGGGTCTAAATTCTTCTTTAAGATCGATATTAAAAGTGGCTATCACCAAGTTCAGATTAAGGACAGAGATGAATGGAAGACAACCTTTAAAACTCATGAATGCTTGTATGAGTGGCTAATTATGCAGTTTGGTTTGATGAATACACCTAACACATTCATGCGACTTATGAACCAGGTTCTGCATCCTTTCTTACGTAAATTCGTGGTTATTTATTTTGATGGCATCTTGATTTTTAGTCGTAATGAAAAAGAACATTTACAACACCTCTGTCAAGTCATGACAGCCTTACAAGAAAATGAGCTGGTTATTAATTTTAAAAATATGCATCTATATGATGGAGTGCATTCTGTTTCTTGAATTTATTATTAGTGTAGAAGGGATACATGTTGATGAGAAGAAGGTAGAAGCAATACAAAACTAACCCATTCCCAAAAATATTTCAGAAGTTCGCAGCTTTCATGGACTTGCTACTTTCTATCGGTGGTTTATTAGAAAGTTCGGCAGCATCATGCCCCTATCACAAATTGTTTGAAGAAAGAGAGAGTGCAGAAATTTATTTGGGCCGACTCTTCCAACAAAAGCTTTGAGGAGATTAAAGATAAGCTTACTCTGTCCCTATTCTTGTTCTACCTGATTTTGATAAACTGTTTAAGGTTGAATGTGATGCTTGTGGAGTTGGGATTGACAGTGTGTTATCGCAGTCTAATAGGTCTATTGCCTTTAGTGAGAAATAAAATGATGCTAGGAAGAAGTGGTCTACTTATGAGCATAAATTATATGCAGTGTTCCTTTAAGACTTGGGAACAATATCTAATGGGGGCGGGAGTTTATTTTTCACACAGATCATCAATCTTTGATTCACTTTAAGACTAAAAAATATGTGAATAAGATGCATGCTCGATGAACAGTTTATTTTGAAGCTTTTCATTATGTCATAAAACATAAGACTGGTCATAGTAATAAGGAATCAAACGCTTTGAGTAGGAGGACTGCTTTGTTGATTACAGTCAGTCAGGAGGTTGTGGGTTTTAAATTTCTGAAGGATTTATATGCTGCAAATGATGATTTTACTGATATATGGGCGAAGGTACAAGCTCGTCAGCCTGCTGATGGATTTCTTTTTAAGGAGAACAGGTTATGAATTTCTCATTCTTCTTTGTGGAAAAAATTGATTCGAGAGATTCATGGTGAAGGTTTGAGTGGTCATTTGGGGCGTGACAAGACTATTGCTAGTTTGGAGGAATATTTTTATTGGCCACAATTAAAAAAGCATACAGGACGGATGGTACAGAGGTACCCAGTTTGTCAAACTCAGAAGGGTCATGCCCAGAACACGAGCTTATATACTCCATTACCAATTCTAGAATACCCTTGGGAGGACTTGACTATAGATTTTATTCTTGGTCTTCCACGTACTCAACGTGGATCTAATTCTATTTTGTTATCATTCACAAGCTCTCCAAAATGATGCATTTCATTCCTTACAAGAAAACTAATGATGCTTCTCATATTGCAAAACTGTTTTTCCAGGAGGTTGTACGTTTACATGGCATTCCTAAGACCATTACTTCTAACAGAGATGTAAAGTTTCTAGCTCACTTTTAGTGACTTTATGAAAGCATTTTGGAATTGAACTTCGATACAGTAATGCTGCTCATTCCCAAATTGATGGTTAAACTAAAGTGGTGAACCGCACTCTTAGCAATTTTCTGCGTTGCATCTGCAGTAATAAGAAAACTGCTTGGGATCTTGCTCTTGCCAATAAGAATTTGCTTACAACAGTTCCATCCACAGCTCTACAAAGATGTCACCCTTTGCAGTTGTGTACAGGAGAATGCCAGCGAATACAGTTGATCTTATTGCCCTTCCTATAGGTTTTCATAATAGTATTGTAGCAAACAACTTGGCAAATCAGCATGTGGACATTTTCAAACATGTACAATAATGCCTTGTGGAAGCCAATGACAAGTATAAAACTGCAACTAATAAACATAGGCGTTTCAAGTCCTTGAATATTGGTGATCAAGTTATGGTGTATCTGCGTAAGGAACGCAGTGGAGGATAGAAAATGCTTGACTCAAAGAAGATTGCTCCATTTCAGATTATTCAGAAGATCAATGACAATGCCTATGTCCTTGACCTCCAAGGTTATATGAAAATTTCTAAGACGTTTAACGTGACGGATCTATTTCAGTACTATCCTACTGATGACAACTTGAGGTCAAGTTTTTTACAAGTGGAAGGGAATGATTTAGAGTAATTAGCCTTGAATTTTATGGCAGACTTAGACCGGGCCTAACTTTTACTGCCGAGGTTTGTTGGAGGCCCATAATAGCTTTTCGAAAAGAGAATTTCAAGACGCACAGCTTTCAAAAGTGTAATGAAGACCACAAGTCTGTTACAAAGTTCGAAGTGAAAATTCCATCGTGTAGGAGTCAATTTTACAATTTTATTATTTTTTTAGATTTATTGTAATTTTTCATATTATGATTTTTTTTATATTATAAATAGCTCTTTTCTTGACTATTTGAGATACATTTCAATTTTTGAGAATTTAATAAGAAATTTCGAGTTCTAACATTTTATTTTCTGAATTTTGTCTTAATTAAATATTATTGGTTAAAACTCCTGATGGAGACTAAACAATCCTATTTCACTCTTTCAGTAGGGACTTAAGGATTGAAACACTTCATTTCTACATCTATAGAGTTAAAGCATAAATCATGATGCCTCCGTTTGGCATGATTTATTTTATAAGAAAGGAATTCAAATGAAGTTTTATAAAATCATGTAAGAATTCAATTTTTTTAAATAAAAAAATTTTAAGTTAAAAAAATTGAACTTTTCATTTCAAACAAGAAAATTGTTAAAAAATAAATTAATTGAATTAAATTCCTACAAAATTTTTCTTTCCAAATGAAAGGGATAAGAGATTATCCTCAATGTCTAACTAGAAAAAGGGTGTTTGAAGGCTTAACATGCCAAATTCCAAGAAAGATTATTGTCTAAGGCAAAAAATATCCAACTTCTCTAAAAGATGTTATGGGAAGACTCTAAAGAAAGAGAGGCTAAGTAAGATTATAAGACTGAATATTGCATATGCTATTAGGGACTAGCAAATGCCAATCCAAGTTAAGAATGTTAGGAAATTGTTAGAAATATCCGGTTATACTTGAGAAGTATTCGGAATGTAATCTTGGTATAAGGAAAAGAAATCAACAATTTATAAAAAACTATTTAGATTCTATCAGGAGTTTTAACCAATATCGTTTGATTAAGACGATATAAGAGAAAAATAGGCTAAAAACCGAAAAAATCTTATTGAAATTCTTTAAAGATTGAAAAGTAAGTCTCTAATGGTCAAAGAAGACTATTTATAATAGAAAAAAAAATCCTAATATGAAAAATTATAAAAATATCTAAAAAAATAATTAAAATATAAAATTGACCCCCTAAACGATGGAATTTCCATATCGAACTTTTGTGACAGGCCTATGGTTCTTGTCACACTTTTGAAAGTCGTGCGTCTCGAAATTCTCTTTCCGAAAAGCTATCATGGGTCTTCATTGGACATCGGTAGCAAAAGTTAGATTCAATCCAAATCTGTCGTAAAATTCAAAATTAATTGCTCCGTGTCAATAACTTGTAGAATTTATAAGTTATGACTTAGTGAAATGGTAGAGATAGAGACTACATCTATGGCTTCATATTTATCTATAGCAGTGAGAGCAATCTGTTTTAGAAGAATTTTGGAAGGATAACAGTTGTGTATTCCACTACATAAGCTGCATTCTTTGTTTGTATAGGATGCTATAAATATGTTACTTGGAGCTTATTTCTTAATGAATCTAAATGGTTTCTTTATTACATCCATTGTCTCCCTTAACTATAATGGCAATGCCTTCGCTCAAGCAACGAAACTTGTGCATCACAAAGAATTAAAAAATATTAAAAGGCTAACAATTACTAAATCGGGATTCTTATATTTTTTATTCTGTTATCTTATATAGATAGTTTGAGTTTAATATCGCTTATATTTTTGTACTATGTACGAGTATATCAACAATCCAGAAGGGCCAAGTTGGCTTTAGGATTCACCTAACATAGATAGCAACAAAGTTTCAGTTTAAATAGACAAATGATTGATTCAAGTTCATATATTTCTCTAATCGGATAAATCTAAAGTGAATTTTATTTTTTACAAGAAACCCAATTAAAATTAAATGCTAATGACAAAATAATCTTGAAGGGTATCCAAAAAGCAAAGTTGCTCTATGATCTTGAATCAGGTGAAGCAAACAAAAAACAAATTCCAAAATATGTCAAAGTTTGGTGACCCAAATCTGTGGAAAGGAGAAGTTAAGATCGGAGGAGCTCACCGACTCCAAAATTAGCGGTGGAAGTGGAAGTCTCCGTGGAGATAGTTACATTCACTGGCGTGTGGAGAATTGTCATTGGAGATTGAAATAAGGAGAATCTGATGAAAGAGAGAGGGAGAGGAACAAAGAAAGAGAGGACTTTTATTTTTATTTGGAATTTAAACTTCAACGGAACAAAATAACGGAATTTAGAGGATTACCGATTCTAAATTTATTTCTTTTTCCTCACCACCTTATTACTTTATTAAAAAGATTTTCCACCACATTCTCTTCCAAAGTTATCAATCGCCCACTAAAATTCTGATAATTTTTCCTTAATTAGAGATTTTAATTTTAAACTCTAAATATAAAATACTTTAAAAATTTGGATTAATAAACCTGCTCGGCGTAAATATTATATTAAAGGACAGGAGACTTTTGACCGTTTTTTTTTTTTTTGAAAATGAAAGAAATATTATTAATTCAAAGCGATTAAGGAAACTATATGAGGAGGAGGGACATGAACCCAAACTCCTTGACCTGACTCAGAATGAGCCGATGTTGCTAGAACATGAGCGACATCATTCGCAGACCTGTGAATAAAAGCACATCTTGCTTCCTCATAACTGGATAGAAGCAATTTACAATCTTGAACCAAAAGACCAAAAGGTGATAAATCATCTAATGAAGCATTGTTAATGGACACAATAAGAACCTGAGCATCCGATTCGAAAAGAACTCGATCCCATCCGCACTCTTTAATCCAGCTCAATGCCTCTCGAAAAGCCACTGCCTCAGCACACTTAACCTCCATCTGACTGCAAAAATAGCCTGCTTTAGCCGCTATAAATCTACCATTAGCATCTCGGACTACACAGCCAAAGCCTAGCGAACTTCGTTGCGAGTTTAAAGAGGCATCAATATTAACCTTAATCCAACCCTACGGTGGAGGAGACCAAACAGTCAAAGCCGATACAACATTGGTGCAGCTGGTAGAATCAGAACAGGCCCCCCTCCATTGCTGCAAAAAATTCAGTGCCATGAAGAACACACCACTCGCAGTTCGACCCTGAGCTTTCCAAACAACATTATTTCTGTTATGCCACAAAGCCCAACATATCATTAGAATAAAGGAAGCATTCTCCGCAGAAGCAGTAAGGAAGGCTAAAGAGAACCACTCCCTAAGAGAGGCAGCGGAGAATGCAGACCAACCCAAAGGCGAACTCAACCAGCAACTGCGGGCAAAAGGACACTGAACAAGAATATGTAGGATAGTCTCAGGAGCCTCATGACACAACGGACACATCGAATCAACCGGAACTCTCCTAGACTGAAGCAAAGAGAGGCAAGGAACTACATTAACTAAAGCACGCCAGCAGAAATTAAGCACTTTAGGAGGCACCTTCGTCTTCCAAAAACGACTCCATATCTCACTACCTTCCCTATGTCGAAACCCAGCAACCAGAAATCTGTAAGCACTCTTAACAGAATAGTGACCCTTGGACGCAAACTTCCAGCACCACGCATCTGGATGCGAAGAAAGACTTAGAGGGATGTTCAAAATACAACTCCTGTCTCTATCATTGAACAACTGAGCTATTAAATTCTCATTCCATCTATAGCCGATCATAAGATCTGCAACAACAGAAAGAGTACAGTTCGGAGGAGGGGGTGTAGAAACCAATAAGTCGGGCGCCTCTTTCAACCAAGGGTGAGTCCAAATAGAAACTGACCTGCCATTCCCAATTCTCCAATAAGCACCAGCTTTAACCAAACTCTGAGTCGCCAATATACTCCGCCACAAAAAGCTAGGATTGTGGCCCAAAGATGCTTCCAAAAAAGATGTTGTTGGAAAATAACGAGCCTTAAGAACGCGGGCCACTAAAGAATGAGGCCTGTTAATAATGTTCCAACCCTACTTACCAAGCATGGCTAAGTTAAAATCATGGAGCGATTTAAAACCTAACCCGCCGTCAAGTCTGTGCTTCGCCATTCTATGCCAACCCAGCCAGTGAATACCGCGATTTTGATCAGCACCCTTACTCCACCAATACCGAGTCATCATACACTGCAAATCAGCACATAAAGTCCGAGGCAGTAAAAACAAACTCATAACATAGTTTGGCATAGCTTGGAGGACTGTTTTCAAGAGGACCTCCTTACCTGCTTGGGACAGCGCACGATGCTTCTATGAATTCAGCCGCTTCCACAAACGATCCTTAACAAAACTGAACACTTCCCTCTTGTTACTACCAACATGAGAAGGGAGTCCCAAATAATTACCCAAATTCGGCTTCTCCTCAATCTGGAGCACTGAACAGATAGAAACCCGAAGAGCCACAGAAGTATACTTGCTAAAAGAAAGAGATGATTTTTGAAAGTTAACCAATTGTCCAGATGCGTTCTCATAGATACGAAGAATACGCTTGAGCTCCAACGCCTCTTGAACATTTGCTCTAAAGAAAATCAAGCTGTCATCCGCGAAAAAAAGGTGGGAGATCTGCGGGCCACCCCGTGATATCCTGAACCCATGAAGACTGCCACGGTTTATACTGTCTTGTAAAAGGCGGGATAGCCCCTCAGCACAAAGAATGAATAAATAAGGCGACAAGGGATCTCCTTGCCTCAGTCCCCTCGTTGGTAAGATAGGGCCGATTTCCCTGCCATCATGCAGAATCCAATAACGAACAGTAGTTGTTGGCCAAAATCTTCATGCTATAGCAGATATTTATAAAAATTAAACTAATAAATTATTTAATTATTATTTTAATAATAAAATAATTTTATTCTATATTTTACTATTTATATTATTAAAGTTGAACATGACACGGAAATAAAACATAAAAATATGTAGATACGTCAATTTAATTGTAAACATAATATTCTTTTATTAAATATTTTACAGTCTCATCTTTTTTTATTAAAAAAAATTGATAATTACATGCTTCATACTTTTTTTGGCAAATTTTAAATTTTAGTTCTTAGTTTTTTTTTTCATTCCTCTTAATACAAATACATTATATACACAAAAATTTTACTTATATCACAATTATTTGTTACACTAAAATTAAAAAACAAATTGCTTTAGTTTATTTAATTTTTTTTTTTACCATGCAAAAACTGTATTATAAAACCATAAAAGCAGTAAAGATTATAAAAATTGAAACAAATATGAAAAGTTAGAAAGAAACCAATCAGAAGATAACAAATTACGTAGACAAAGTTTAGTAACCAAATCAGTAAAATGATTAATTACATGAGAAAAGATGATGGATGTAAAGTAGGAATGAAGCTGAAAAATAACTAAAACAAATGAACTAATAGTTCATAGTGAAGAGGAAGGATTACTACAAAGAGCAATATATATATACGATAGAAAATTTTACCTTACATTCAACAGCTAAATAACCTGCACATGAAATCCATAAAATGTCTTTTAGAACGGTACGAGTCTCACCAGCAATAACAGAAGAACACCATAACTTTTTAGTAAAACTAAAAGTACAATGCTCGTACAATCAGACGCGATAAAAGCAATAACAACCAAAGAAAATTAATCTTTTTAAGGCATGTCACAATTGAGTTTGACAAAAAACCAAAGGAAGGAGGATGCCAAACCAAGCTAGAAGGCAAACTAGAGGAGCTGGCTAGAGAGGAATGATAAGAAAAAAGCTCACTAAGCTGAAATTGATGAAGGTCAAGAGGGATTTGCCGAGAGATGAGAGAAGGATCTGTAAATTATTGAAAACACAGCTATTTTTGCCCTTCTAAATATGCCAAAATCTAATAATAACCACATTTAGAAAATAAGAACCTTGAGAATGTGAATGAGAGAAAGCCAACAATTCTCCCACTATTGAGTAATACTAGGAAGACCAAAAGCATTAGGCTTATAACTGAATGGGCATTGCATAAAAAAAATAAGCGTTTCACAGTCTCAAGCTAAGAATGACATACCAATTAGGCAAAGTAGTTAGGAGAGGTAAAGCCCCATGAAGGAAATACCAAAAAGAAATACTTAACTTCAGTGTAACCTGAGTAATCCAAATACTCTTCAAAATATAAGAAAGAGGAGTCGAAAAGGAGATTGAATAGTGCAAACTAACATGAGCAAAATCTTGACTTATATGAAGACGATAACTTGACCGGACTATATATTAGGAATCGCGGACACTAAGCGGAGCAACTGAAATGAACAGAATGATCGGTGATAGGAGAGAGACATTAAACAAAGTGTGTAACGACTGTTGATTCCAAGATAAAAGTTAGTAATTAATGACATCAATCGTGTTAGTAATGTTAAAGGGCAAGAAGATAATATAATTTGAATCAAATATGAAGATAATTGTATAATATTTATAAATCAAATATGTATTTTATAATATATAAAATTGTTACGTACATTGTTCGAAAATTTGACCAATTTATTAACAAAAATAATCGGTAGAATTGTAAATAAAGAACGTGTGTGTAATTTCATTTATTTTAAAAAAATAATACTTTAATTTAAGACTTAAATTAAAGTAATCTTAGTTATTTAACTTTTATTTTAACTCTTTAATTAATTAATTAATAAGTATCATTGTTGAATAAATAAATAGGAGTTCAGTATATTCAAATAAAAATCAAATGAAAAATATAATTTTCTCCAAAGTTGAGGAATTATATATATATATCTTATTTGTTGAATTTTTTGTTGATTAAATAATGAAATTTTATTAGATATAAATAATTTTTTTTGAATGTTTTGTTTTCAAAATAAATTATTTATATTACTCAAATAAAACTATAAATTTATTAGAATAAATTTAAGATTGTTATATACTTATTTATAATTGATATTGTATGATAATAATTCAACACAGAATATGAGCTGTCATTCTAAAAAGGGTTATGGGGCAAGATTCTAATAAGTCGGTATATGGTCCTATTTGAATAAAGGAAAATTGGGATATCGTGACATCCCATTCTTCACCTACACTTGCTCTTTTCTACAAAGGTTAGTGAATATTATACGGCAGATCCCCGTTGCGCACGTAATCGCAGGATGACCATATGATATAACGAAATACTCGTTTAAAATGAGTCATGAATTGTCGTCGTAAAACTGAGTCATGTGGGAAAGATCTGGTAAGTTGATATGCAATCTCACTCGTGGAAAGGAAGACCTAGACAATATAACACTGAGCTTTTCATTAAAACTCACTCTTTCTTGTCCTAAAGGCAAAATATTTTCCGAGGTTGAGATCGGCTCTAACCCGAACGATGTATGGCGCAGTATTTGGGAATCGAGAACTCTCTTGAGGAACGGTTGTTATTGGAGAATCGGTGATGGTAGATCTGTACCCATTTGGGATGATCCATGGCTCTTGACTGGTGGCTCTCCTTTTGTTTCCTCAGGAAGAAGATTTAATTGATAACGGTTCTTGGAATCACGGTTTAGTTACCTCTTTATCTTTTGGTGTGGAGCAGCGGGTAATTCTAAGTATTCCTTTGCCGTTACATCTTGCGAAGGATAAATTTTGTTGGAAATATGAGAAAAAAGATATGTTTACAGTGAAGAGTGCCTACGGATTTAGTGTCCCCTCTCCTCCTCATCGATTGGGTAAATTCAAGTGTGTCTTCACCAAGCTTTGGAACCTACCAGCTCCACCTAAGGTTGTCCATACGATTTGGAGAAGCCTCATTGATGTTTTGCCAGTTATAACCCAGCTTCGGTCGAAGAGAGTTGATGTTTCCGCTTTGTGCCCTGTTTGTTGCCAGGCGGATGAAACTATTATGCATCTTTTCTTGCAATGACCACTAGCTCGTGAGGTATGGAACTTGTCAAAGCAGTTGGGTGGCAATTCCCGTTAATGGACAATCTGTTGCTTTGGTTTGAGAAGGTGTTCATGTCGGCAAATCTGAAAAAATCTGTGCATATAGCAATGATCCTTTGGGCAGTATGGACAACTAGAAACGACTTAATCTGGAAAAATAAACAGAGAAGTCAATATGCTATCTTAAATCTTGGTTTGAGGTTTCTTGATAGTTGGAGAAATGCACAGAGTCCTCAAGAGGCACAAACAGCAGCTTGCCTGAATTCTCAGTCTTGGTGTCGCCCTGGTCCTAGTTTTCTAACGTTAAATTCAGATGCTTCACTTAGTGGTAATGGAGCTTATGTGGGTCTGAGCTGTGTTATTCATGATCATAATGGGGCTTTTGTGACTGCGCAGGTCAAGAGGATACAGTGTAATCTGGGTGCGAAAATGGCGGAGGCTCTAGCAATTAGTGAAGCATTGATAAAATTCAAAAACTTATAAAAAATGGAAAAATAAAACACTTTTTTTTTCCATAGATAAAAGAAGAAAGTACAACCCATATGAGGGAAAAGGGCAGAAACAAGTGTTTGTATTGATTGTGTTAGTAAGGGTTTTGCAATCCAAACTTTCCTGTAACCTTTATGGGAGCCTAAAAAATAGCTTCTCTACAAGGTAAGGAATCTAGAGTAAGAGCATCATGGATTCCTTGAATGAGGTTACATGACCAACCCACAGCTTGTCCCCTCTAGTTCGTCGTAGTAGCAGCGCAGCTACTGCACCACAACTATCTCGTTGCTGCCACAAAATTGATCTTGACTGTGTCCCGATGTGCACTGAAAACACGGTTGGTGTTGGTGTGGGCATTTGCCAAAATCTTCGATATGCTCATATGGGAAGGTTTCTCCTTGCATTAACTTTATATATACATACATAGATATATTATACATGTATTTTATTTTAGTATATAGATGCAAATTTATAATTACTTTAAAAAACAGAGTCCTGTTTAGATGTATAATTACTCTCGCATATAAAAAAAATTAATAAAATATAATTAAGATAATAACTTTTATATACACTCTCTATTTCATAATTTTTATTATTTAAAATTATTATTATTTTTTTAAATTATAATAACATATAAATGGATTATTATATTTTTATTTATTTTTTATTTATATTCAAAAAATCTTTAAAAATAGCTTTTAGTATTTAATAAAATTTAATATATTTAAAATAGATAAAATTAATAAAAAAATTATATTTTTAAATATATATATATAAAATAAAATGAATAAAAATTACTAAGATATTTTATTTTTTAATACACTCATCACTCGTGCTTCATTATTAATAAATTATTTTTATTAATTTATTTTAATTTTAATTTTTTAATACACTCATCACTCGTGCTTCATTATTATTAATTAATATATGAAAATAAATTTTTATTCTTATTTTTTTAATTATTTATCATAATTTATTAAATTTTAAATTTTTTAATTACTTAATAAGATGGTACACCTGGATTCCAAATATCTAATAATTTGCCCATGAATACGTAAATCTAAATGCTCAGACCTTGTAACTTCGTTCCCACCCTTAATCTTGCAGCGCCGGTCTCTCTTTTCCCCGCGTTTCTTTCAACAACGAAGTCTTTTTCTTTTTCTTTTTTTTTCAATTAGAAAGGAAAAAACGATTGCAACAGCTCCTCATGCTAAAATAGATATTGCAAAATCTTATCTGGGTTAAATCATGATGGTGGTTGGCAGACTCAAATGATCAACTGTGCAGCATGGACATATGAGTCCCCTGGAAGCTCGACAATCATGTCAAACAAGCGTATGTTACTGGTTGCTTCGCTTTGGAACCCAAAGTTCCATCCTTCAATAATACATCATCCCATATAAACATATAATTTCTAGTGTTTCTACCTGGTCCAGCAAGGAATGCCAAAGCATAGCAAGTCAAATGTATAAATAGTTGGACGATACAATCAACCCTTCAATGAGTACTTTTTTCCAGTGAAAGGCTGGAACTTTGGTTCTTCTTTCTTTTCACTTTGTTCTTGTTTCACCTCTTTTCCAGCTTCCTGCACAATCAAAGAACAAACGGTTAGCAGTTCTGTGGTCAACATCTATTTCTGTTGGCTGGGTGAATAACAGCAATTTTATTAAAAATGAAGTTTTAGGAACCTTCTGTGTTTCCTTGGAAGCACGGCTGACATTCGAACCAAAAACAAGTTTTCCTTGAGACTGTCGAGAAGTATTTTCTGAACTAGATCCCACAGAATGCTGTCCCCTACCATTGGCAACAGCTGGTTCCTTGTCTTTGGACCCCTGTAAAGGCACTGGTCCAGGTTGGGGCTTCAAAGGTTTCCCATCCAAACGTCTCCCTACTCCAGTAAAAGGACTGAATTTTGGTTCAGTCTCGGCAGGATCCTCTTCAACTGCAGGAATAAAAGTAGCAGTTTGGATCATAAAATAGAAAAGAATTAACAGATGAGGACTTTCAACTTGCAAATCAAAATCCCGAATCATTATAAGATTCAAGAATTCAATGCAGCAATACAAGATCTCCGTTCTACCTATTGCAAAGTTAATAAAGACATGACCAGGCACAACCTGTTTGCCTAACATCTGGGAGATATTTGTAAAATACTCAAAGAAAAAAGAGAGAGAAAACAACAGGGAATGACAGTGAACAGAGGTGCCTAGTTGGAGAATGACATTTCAACTGCACCTTGCACCCAGGTTGCTTTGTGCTTTTAAACTTGTGTTCATTTTGTGGACAGAAGAATAACAAATTCCACTAGTTATTTGTACCAAAACAAGAGAACATGTCAATGATCATTCCGTGCTACGAAATTCCAAACAGCAGTGATAAACCTGTTTGCCTAACATCTGGGAGGTTTTTGTAAAATCCTCAAAGAAAAAAGAGAAAGAAAAGAACAGGGAACGACAGGGAACCGAGGTGCCTGGTTGGAGAATGACATTTCAACTGCACCTTGAACCCAGGTATGCTTTGTGCTTTTATACGTGTTCATTTTGTGGACAGAAGAATACCAAATTACACAAGAAGTTACTTGTTCCAAAACGAGAGAACATGTTAATGATCATTCTACGCTACCACTTCAACATTTCCACATTCCAGAGACCAATGCAAAAGGCCTGGAAAATCCCACAGATGAGCGCGCAACAAATCTAAGCTTGTATGAAGAGTCCACATCCATTGCACTTTTTTAAGAATAAAATAACAAAAACAAATTGAAGATTACATCACAGGAATTCATATTGCAATACAGAAAAACTTGGTAACAGGCAAGAAACCAGATAATGACACTACAAAAGAAGTTCAGAGAAACATGCACCTTGAGAAGTTGCCTTGTTTTTAGGAATAGACACAGCAGGTTTTTCAGGTTCCTTGTAATCTAGAGGAGGTGCAAAATCTACTTCGCAGTCTGTCTCAATGATACTTATTGCATTTGAAGGTCTTGTTTCAATAATATCAATGTAATACTTTTTGTTGTTATACGCCACCATGATGCTGTCTCCAGTTGTTAAGCAGGAATAATTCCTTAATGTTGTTTCCAGGCTGCATGGAAAATTTAGTCAAAACATAAAGAAGAGACACCTTGGAGACAGAACAAAGAAAATACCATGAAAATTGTGTTTTGGTTATAGAACATCATAGAGAATGTCAGAATATTACGAAAAGATCAATTACTGGGCATTGGATTGTGAATTCTCAAAAAATCCAAATTGAATTAGCAAGGGAAAATTCTAATGCATCTTCCTCTGCCTCCTCCCAAAGGTTTTTTTTTTTGGTTTTTTGGTCTGCGCTTCCTCCCAAAGGTTGGTGAGTTCATTTGTCAGGTGGATTCACATCCATACTTTTAACAGTCAACAGCCCCAACAGAATCACAACAAGAACAAGAAGTATGAATGTATCTCTCAGTAATAACAAATTGAAGGTGAGAACATAAACTCACATAGCTTTTGGATTTGATATATCCAAGAAGTCCTTTGTGTGAGGTTGTAATTTAACATATGTTCCCTTTGGAAGAGTCACATTTTTCACTCGCACTATATCTCCCTCTTGTAAGAGGAGGTTCTCCATCATCTGAGCGAAGTTTCACCAAATCAGGAATGAAGGCCATGTTGAAACTGAGAACCAAACTTAAATGTGCCACAGCTATATGCAAAACTATATATATATATATATATATATATATATATATTCAATGCTTACCCAATATGGCATGTAAATCATTCCTTCTTCTGCAATAAACTCCAGCACCCCACAGTGAGAGACCCGCTCAGCTGCATCATTACGGAGCTCAAACAACATTGGATAATCAATATGCAAGGAAGCTGCACAATTGCATCCAATATTAGCATTCTAGACCTGCAAGTCATGATTCCTTGCAAAACCAAAATAATTGAAAATACCCTTGAAAAATGCAATTGTAAAACCATCAACTAAAACAACTCACCAAGGCGATCAAGGGCTGAGGGAGGCATTATAACTGCACAACAGACACAGAAACAAAAACAATATAAAAATAAAGATGCAGAAGAGTCGTAAATAGTTAGAACTAAAAGTATACGACTTTATAAACTTACTTTTATCACCACTTTCAATTTGGGGCTGCACGGCAGGAAAAAAAAATCAGCAAAGAGAATGAGATTATTATAATAAAGTCTTGCATGATCAGTGAAGATAAAAGCTTGAGCAGTATTGAGCATAGGTCCATGCATAATTAGTTCGTAAGAACAACACCTCCCCTTTTTCCATCTTTGTTTTTTTCCTACCTTTTTCGTGTGTCTGTCTGTCCATCTGTGTTTTTAGGAGGGAGGGATGCGGAAAAAGCATAAAACTTCTCCAATCTATATTTATGCCTCACTAGAGGACTAGATACAATGACAGAAGCATAAACTTTAAAACCCCATTGAAGAGTCTTCAATGGATCTTAACCATTTTATTAAGAATCAATAAGCATCTTTTGCTTTTTATTAAAAATTATTTAATAGTGTCTAAAAATCCCATTAATTGAGCAAACCAGAGAAAAAGCAAACCAACCTTTTCAATAAATGAAGCAGGGTAACATCGATATGTCTGCTCAAATGACGTTCCATGATATCCATATCCATCAAAAAACTGCTACGCCACAATCAACATAATAGAGTATAATGAAAGGTAATCACTAATAATAATTATGATCATAATAAACACATCACCACCACCACCACCACCCCCCCCCCCCACCCCAGAAAAAAAATACCACCAAAAATGGCAGGAAGCCCATTGCTGCACGAGAAATTCAATTGTAACAGCAGAAATACCAGCAAAGCATGCAGTGCCTGATTCCACATGGCAACAATGCAGCAAATAAACCTAATCCTACTTTGATATATACTTGCAAATGCATGTCTACATGTCCAACTTTATGTTGATTAATTTCACAATATACTGAATTATTGCAAACCTTTGGATCTAAAGTGACTTAGTTCTCTCTTTTGAGCATACTAGGACTTTATGGATTTTTCTTTTTTTTTTTTTTTCCATTTAGCTCTATTTGAAACTAGTTCCACATTAATGTCAAGAAGTTGTAAATCATTTGATTATTCATTACGACCAAATGTTGATTAAAGATTACAATCAAAGTAAAGCATACCATTTTGTAATTGTTGATATACACCAATCAGGAGCTCAACCTTCTTGCACACCCTATACAGGTCAAGATAGGTTTCAAATTATATATTACAACTGATAAATTAAAAATATAGAAGAGATAAGTATACATCACTATTTTCCTTATGCACCCTTTCATCCAATAGAATGCATAGCCCATACGCTCAAAAAACATCAAGTTTTCATTGAACCAATGTAGCTCCAACAAAATTAAATGAAACACAATCAACTTAATTCCTTTAGGCTTTGTTTGGAATAAATCATGTGCAAGAAAAGAAAGCACACAATCACACTTTTTTTGCATAATTTCAATTTCTTTTAAAATGAATTCAATTCCTCCAAGTTAAAAAGAATTGAGTTATTCGCTTATTATATTTCCAAATATGAGAATTGATAAAAAAAAAAAAATTGAATTGAATTGAATTCTTGCAAGTTTTTACTTGCCAAACGGGGGTAAATGACACATAATTCACAATATTTAATCATATAAAAGAAAGTTCATTACTTTAGAGTTTAGACCCTTGAAAGAGCAAAAACTTTGCATTTGAGTTCATTTACATAGAAAGACAAACGAAGTGCCAATTTAAACAAAGAATGAGAACCTAAAATTTTGATTGGATACTCATGATAAGTTTTCACATGAACTTACCCATGAAACATACAGGAAATCTTTCAGATTTAAGATGAAAAAAAAAAGGCCCATTAAGCCATTGGAAGATTATAGTTTTTCATTCTATAAAAATAAGTAAATAAAAACCAAAAGTCGTTCCTTGTTTTTACTGTTTGTCTATAAAATGATTCTTTCATTTCTTTCATGAAGAATTTACTAAAATCATATATTTTCATGTGTGCACGTGTATCTAAGCCTATTTGTAGAATCTGAGTTGTATTTGTTGAAAGAGAATTACATCACCAATAAAAATATATCTAGAACAATTTTCAAGTTCAGAAGCCAAATCTCATTCGTAAAGGGCAATGATGGTCCTTTACCGATTAAAATCATACCCAGAACATCAAAAAGAAGTTACCCAAGTGTAAATCCAGTCCTCAAATAACTAGAAAATCATAGATATAAATTTATCAATACAAATCAATGCAAATTAACTATTGGATCTAGGGTTTTAAAATTAAAAAAATAATTAAAAAAACAGTCCCAAGATTTCAAAAATTACAAGTAAATTAATTAAGATTTAAAACAAAAATTGAATCCAGTCATTCGCTTACAGAGAGAGCAAACGTAGTCCAATCAGATATGAGACGATCAGCTTGGATAGAACCAGGCAAAGAACAGAGGTGTCCTCGGTGGCACTCTTCTTCAACTAAGATACGACCGAGTTGAGGAATGGGGATGTGGTAGACGCAGAGGCTAGCGTTTTCTTTAGGCTAAAGCCAAAAGAACGGAACCGACCGCTCCTTTTTTTTTTTTTTTTTTTTTTTTTTTCTTTGAGGGAATAATGGAAAATAATATAAAAATAATATATGAAAAGAATGACATTTAATTTTTTTTTCTAAAAATCATATAAAAATTATTATTATTTTAATTTAAATTGATTTTTATTTAAAATTAAATTATATTTAAAATATTAAATTTAACTAGTTATTTAATTTAATAGTTTATTTTGTTATTAGAGATGGTAATTAATAAAATATTTTTGAATATTTAATTCGACAGAATTTTAATAAATTTTTATAGTTATAATCAGATCGGATTCAGGATGGATTCGAGCTTAAAACATAATAGCGAGTAAGTTCTAATCGAATTCAAATCGAATGTATAGGATATTCACTATTAAATTTATTTATATAAATAATTAATTAATATAAAATATATTTTACAATAATTTTAAAAATTAAAATTTAAATATTTTTTAAAAATATTAAATTTATTAAATAAAAATTATTAATAAAAATTATTTTTAAATAAATTATTAATTAAAATATATAATACTAAATAAATTCAAATTTTATTTAAATAATAGTAATTATATTTGAAATCAATTCGAATAGTTTAAATTAATTTTTAATTAAATTAAAGACAAATTTAAATATTACTGGCGTAAATTAAATTTAAATTTGTATAGTTTAACTTTCGGTATTCCTTTACATTAATTTTACTTTATTAAATTTTTTATAATATTTTTAAAATTTAATTTTATAAAGCAATAACTAAAAAGATCGTAGAATCGATACTTCATGTTTTTATTTTTCATAAACGAATTTATCAATTTAAAAAAATAAAGAAAAAAGTGCTAATATTTATGATAGATTTATACTAGTTGTTATATTTTTAAAATTTAATTTATTATGTAATATTTTAACATTATCTTAATATTTTAATATTTTAATGTTATCTTTAATTATTTAATACTTGAATATATTTGTTGACAATTAATTTTACTATTTAATTATTATTATTATTATTAAAATTATTTAATATTTATCATCTTTTAATAAATCAGAATTAATTATTTTTAATAAGTTAAACTAATAAATTTTAAATTATTATTAAATTTAATAAAACTATTACTTAATACTAATAAATTTAACAATGATAATATTTTACGTAAAAAAATAGAGACTAATCTTTATATCAATTAATATGTTATATAAACTGTGAAAAAGTTAATAAATTGAGAGATAAAATAAATAATTTATTATCTTATCAAACTCAATAAGTCTCTTTTTTTTAACAATAGAAATTGTAATTTTTTAGGAAATTTGAATATGTTATCTAATAATTTATTACTATCAAAATTAAATTTTATTTTAATAATTTTATTTTAAAATTTTGATTTTTACCATGTATACATATTTCAAATATTCATTTACTAAATTTAAAATTTAATAAAACTAATAGTAATTAAAAAAATATTATCTAATAGTTTTATATTATTAAAATTATTGTTTTATATTTTTTAAAATTATTAATATTTATTTTAAAATTTAAATATAATGCTTGTTATCTAATAATTTTATATTATCAAAATAATGTTTTATTCTCTTTTCCAAATTATTTAATATTTAAATCTGTTATTTTAATAATTTTATATCAAAAAATTAATTTTTATTAATTTTCAAATCAATTTAAATATTAAAATTATAATCTATTTTAAAATTTAAATTGAATTATAAAATCATCATCCACTTCCAAATTTAAATATTAAAAAATTTAAATTTTATTAATTTTAAATTAATTTAAACAATAAAATTACTATTTACTTTAAAATTTAAATTGGATTATTAGGAATTGCTGAAATACTTGATTGTGCAAGGGTTATTCTGCCTGCAAGGATAGCTTATTAGCATCCCAATCTATGGATATCATTAGAAACAAAAGTTTTTCTGTCTGCAAGAGTTATTTTAAATTTAAGGTTTTTCGATTATGTGGATATTGTTAGAAACTATATACACAAACAATCTCACTTTTGTGTGTGAAAAAAATAAAAAGTTTTTATTTTTTTTTTATTTTTATAGTTGTATTCATAAAAGCGTAATTCATATTGGTGAAATAATTTTTAATTTTTATAATTTTTTATTACATTTAGTCCATTTAAAAACCAACTACTACCCCGCATTAGATTAAAAAATAATATTCTATGCCACATTAGCATCCACGTATGACAATATTAATACAGTTTTGCACCAGGTCCTTGCGATGCTAATGGCCATATAGTATGTAAGTTTAGTTAGGAAAGAAGACGTTCCTTCATTTTATTTTTTTTCCTTTTATCTATTAATAACGTCTAATCGCTTTTCTGTTAATGCTATTGGTCTCTGTTAATAACGTCTCTGTCACTCAGATTCGTACATACGGATGCGCAAGAGCTCCTCTTCACGCCAGACAGCCATTTAATTCTTTTCAGCGTGCATGCGGGCAGACTGCAAAATAAATGGGCTCGCTTCCCTTATTTTCTGTCACATCACTGGGGCTAGGATTGGTGATAGTGGATCGATTTGCTTGAGAATGACCTTATGGGTTTTGAGTTTGTGTTCTTTTTTAGGATCCGACCTTGCCCGCAGGCTTAGAAAACCAAACGGTCATCAACAACAAATCAAATTACATGTCCTTCTTATAAAGATGATAGTATAGGATAATGAGATGTATTCTTCCCGAGTTTTAATCTCTATAAAAACAAATGTTATTCCTAAAGTGGAACCAAATAATCAATGCTTTAGAAATAAATAGGATTTAGAGTTTTCGAAAATAAAATATACTAAGGGCTAGTTGACTCTTTCATTGTCTCTTTCTTCCTCAGCTCTTATTCTTGTGATTATTCCCTTTGTTCCCATCTGAATTTCTCTTCATATTATATGCTATAAACTAATGCAAATTTAATATTAGGTTGATGTCATTAATACCAATCCGCGTTTCAACCTTTCTGATTTCCCATCTGAATTTCTCTACATATTCTGAAGTCTTCAAGATTCCTTTTCTTTCTGGTTGTTTCCTGGAAAACTCCTTCCATGGGACAGAAAACTAGAAAACTTTCAGATGAATATGAAGTTTCTGAAATTCTTGGGAGAGGTGGATTCTCAGTTGTGAGAAAGGGCGTAAGGAAGAGTGGAGAGACAAGTCATCATGTAGCCATCAAGACACTCAGAAGACTAAGTCCTTCAGGAACTCCTCGCAGCAACTTTCCGACATGGAAGCAAGTTTCCATATCGGATGCGTTGCTGACGAATGAGATCTTGGTCATGAGAAAGATAGTTGAAAACGTTTCACCTCATCCTAATGTGATTGACCTTTATGACGTCTACGAGGATCAAAACGGCGTCCACCTTGTGTTAGAGCTTTGCTCTGGCGGCGAGCTATTTGATCGGATCGTAGCTCGGGATAGATACTCGGAGATTGAAGCAGCAACAGTTGTTAGGCAGATTGCAAAAGGATTAGATGCGCTTCACAGAGCCAATATCGTACACAGGGATTTGAAACCGGAGAATTGTCTTTTCTTGAATGAAAGAGAAGACTCTACTTTGAAAATCATGGACTTTGGATTGAGTTCTGCGGAGGAATTCACAGATCCAGTTGTTGGGTTGTTTGGTTCTATTGACTACGTTTCACCAGAGGCTCTTTCTCAAGGCAGAATAAGTTCTAAAAGCGATATGTGGTCTTTGGGAGTAATCATGTACATTCTTCTCTCTGGGTGAGTAGTTAATTTTCTGCTCTAACTCAAATTTTCTTTTCTTTTCGTTTTTATTTAATTTTGTTAGTTAATATTTTTTTCCAGGTATCCACCATTCATCGGACAGTCAAACCGGCAGAAGCAACAAATGATAATTGCCGTATGCTTGCTGTGATTTAAGTTTTTCTGATTTCAAAATTCTAATAGTTTCTTAAGTTCTTTTGATTTGGGTGAGCAGGGTGAATTCAGTTTTTACGAGAAGACTTGGAAGAATATTACTTCTTCAGCAAAGCAATTGATTACTGATCTCTTACAAGTTGATCCTACTAGGAGACCCAGTGCTTTAGATGTAACACACAAAACACTAACATTTGCTCTTATCTCTATCGATTATTATTACTTAGATTAGATTTATTTATATAAACTCATAATATAAAATTATCGTAAAATCTATAAAAAAATCTATATATTTATATTACAGATTCATATAAATTCAGTATATTCCAATACATTTAATATAACACAACATCCATTCTACTGGAGGTCATCACAGGTTCTGAATCATCCATGGGTGATGGGTGAATTGGCGAAAGAGGAACAAATGGACCCTGAGATCATGACAAGGCTGCAGAGTTTCAATGCACGTCGCAAACTCCGAGCTGCAGCAATAGCTAGCGTGTGGAGCAGCACAATTTTTTTGAGAACCAAAAAGTTAAAATCTTTACTTGGCTCGCATGACCTTAAAGAAGAAGAAATTGAGAATCTCAGACTACATTTTACAAAACTGTGAGTGCTCCAAGCTGATTATCTTCTACTATTTAGTATTGAAATGGCAAGACTTTGGGTTTCTAATTAAAGAATTTATGCTGGCCAAGTTCAGATGTGCAAAAGGTGACAATGCTACTTTATCAGAATTTGAAGAGGTGCTCAAGGCAATGAAGATGTCGTCGCTAATTCCTCTAGCACCACGCATCTTCGATCTCTTTGACAACAATCGTGATGGAACAGTTGACATGAGAGAGATCCTTTGTGGGTTCTCTAGCCTGAGGAACTCTCAGGGAGATGCTGCTCTTAGACTCTGCTTCCAGGTGCAATATTCTCTTTCTGTTGTCTTATCCAAATGCAGAAATCATACGCCAACACATATCATTTCTAAAGTTTCCTAAAGATATTCTGCAACTATTACTTGTGTAAAGCAAAATAATAACATGTGGTAAGTAATTTAATTCTCATACCTGGATGGGGCTGAGCAGAACCAGCTGATTCAAATGAAAAGCAACTGACCAACTCATTAATTTAATCAAAAGAAATTTATTTTAATTAATTTGTATAGGAATCTCCATACAGTTTAGTAAATCTACACCATTAGTCCCTATATGTATGTAAAAAAAAATTCTTTAAAGGCTACTGAGCAAGATACCCAGCTAAGCTAATTATGGCATTTGCAATTGTGGGGCGAAAGATGTATGACACGGACAGATCTGGATGCATCACAAAGGAAGAAGTGGCATCCCTACTCAGGGTAAAGTCACTTCCTCTAATCTCTATTGCTTGATTTGATGTTATAAATGCTTGAAAAATAAGATGAAAAACAATTAATTTATTGAACAGGCTTTGCCAGAGGATTGCCTTCCTGCAGATATCACAGAACCTGGAAAACTGGATGAAATATTTGATCTAATGGATGCCAACAGCGATGGAAAAGTCACCTTCGACGAGTTCAAAGCTGCCATGCAGAGAGACAGTTCCTTGCAGGATGCACTACTCTCCTCGCTTCGCCAACAATAATTTTGTTTACCTTCCAATTATGTTCTAAATTTTCTTCCAAAAATTTCTGCTTATAGGAAATAGAAACTGCAAAAGAATGAGAAGAAAGAGATATTTGTATTAATTTCATGTGAACATGCAGCGAATACAATGCAAAACTCATCCGTGCATGCTTGAATGGGTTTCATTTTAGTAGCAAAACGCCTTCAGGACGACTCTTGAGGACATGATGCATGCTGGCTGGCTGGCTTTATTATATCCTAGAACTCATTTTCCCCTTCAATATTCATTCATTCAAGAATTCTTATTTGATTATTTCTAACTTTTCTTTATATTATATTCTAACATTTTCTTTTATTTTAAAGATTCATTTCGATATATATTCAATTCAAATGCATACTTAGTTGAAATTTATGTTTAATAAAAAAATAAAGGCAAAATAACAGTAATAGGCCTAATAGCAATTTAGATCATGATTTTTGTTTGCTTTTACATTTTAATCTACGAGTTCTAATTTTGTCACAATAAACCATTTAAAAAAATTGAAGAATTTTTATCCATATTTTAAATTAAAATTAGAGAGCATATGCCTTTGTCTACTTAATAAGGCAAGTGCCCTATCCATTATTAACCAATGGGCCACTAGACACGTCATAGTAAAAGAAAAAATTGGCCTTAATTAACCTTATATCTAAGGGTACCATTATAACTTCTCAATCAAAAATAAACTTAAGTTAAGAGTTGCTGCTACGTTTGTACGTATTGAAATTTTAAATTTTCTATTATATTTACATTGAAATCTGAAATCTCAAAGCTAAACGTAAAATAAATTTTTATAAAATAAATTTTTATAAAATAAATTTTTATAAAATAAATTTTTAGTAGTTTAGAAAAATATATTTCATAAAAAATCACCAACCCGAAATGAAGAGAGAATTTTCTCTCCATTTCGGATAGAGGTGAGCTTTAACCTTTGTATTTTCTTCCTTTCTTTTTTTATATTAAATTTACTCACACTTAAAAGAAAATTATTTGTATTTTGAAGTTCTAAAATTGAATACGAGTTTTGGAAGTTTATCAAATCATCCCTCCTCACCCTCAATTTCTCTTTAAAAGTAGTTTTTCCTAAAGTAAGTTTATTCCTTTTCGATAATCGACTTCTTTTATACCTCCTTTTGGGAATGCATGTTGCTTTTAAGGGTGATTTAGAATGCACGCTAATTTAATCTCCTAAAAGGCTAATTTTTATGGTTGAGTATGCTTTTTAGGTGGTTATGCATGATTAAGTTCTTTCTTTGGATGCATGTGGTTCTTTTTCTTATTTTCTTATTTTTAAGTTGTTTTGAGACCCTAAACATGATGTTGAGCACTTTTGTAAACGTTTAAGTGGGTTTGATTGTGTGTTTGAGGGTTGGTTGCAAAAGCCTAATTGGGTTTGACATTTTGCAAAAATTCAGGTTGGGCCGCCGAATCTGCACTTGAGGCAACCATTTTTTGCCGCTACAAGTACCTTGATCTGTAAAGGGATTTTAGGCCGTTGAACCTACTATTGAAAGTCCTTTGCTCTGTTTGCTACATGTTTCTTATATGCTTTTAAGGGTGTCTTGGGGTAGCTTTTAAAGTGTAAAAGTTATATTTGGTCCCTCATTTAAATCCGTTTGTGTAGGATCAGACTTAAAAGACCGTAAAAGTCAGCAGTAAAGTAACTGCTTCGATGAGAAGCCGATATCCACTAGAGGTGAGTAGAACTAAACTAAATTCTTATTTTAATTAAATCAAATGTTTTAAGTATGTTCATGTATCATAAATAATATGTATATCTGAATAGGTTGTTCTTATTAGATTTAAGAATACGATGCATTGCATATTTAACTGTTGTTGTTGATAGATATTAGATGACCCACTAATCCTCGAACATGATTTGATATGTTATATATGATGGGTATGAAAGTTTAGATCGAAACTCATTCTATACATTTTAATTATATAAGAGAAAGACTATGTGTCTGATGATCTGAGATCCAATATAATAGGATTTTACAAGGGTTTTTGTATTGAATCATAAAGCTTAAACATTCTGAGGAGGGGACTCCCCTTTTATCCATTTCGTCTTGCTTGCTGGTGACGTGTAAAGGTCTCTCCAGGATTGGGCCACGCGTCTCTGCCATACAGATTCGGGCGTACGAGGGTATCAGGCGCCTACCCCATGCGTAACGGCCTCTGATTCTCCCTGCGCGTACGTTCGAACAGATTTGCCAGGCTGTCTGGTGAGTGTCATTCTGGATACTGGGTCGGGCCGAGAATTGGGCCAGAGAGGAGAGGGCCTGTTTTGTGCGGACTGAGTCAATCTGGGTGAGGAGGCTTGGTCGAGCCCGGCCTTGGAAGTTGGATGAGCCGGACCTGCTTTGGGTGCCAAGTACGTGGGCCTTTACTTTATGGGCTTTAGGTTGTAGACGAGGCCTTGGACCGGGATGAAGGAATCCAGCGGTCATCAATTGCCCCTTCACCTTCTCGGTAGTTATTGCTCTGACTGCCGAGGGGGTGAATATCGAGAACCATTATGACCGCGTCTGTTCGCGTACAGATGCCTTCATAACTCCCTTTCATCTTTTTGTCATTCCTCATTTCTTGAATTCTATCTGCCTCTTTCCCTTTCTGGCCTTTCCTTACCTCTCAAATACTCTGCTCTTCTTTACTTTCTTGTCATTATTGCCTGGACGCGCTTCTTTTTCCTTTTCCATGAATATCTGTTAAAGATCCTGACATTGTGGTCTTGGAGTCTAGAGTTACTTTGCGCTAAGACTTCAGATTTCGAGTATATATCAGTGTGGACTCTTCTTCACTTCTAGGCCCTTTGTCGGAGAAAAGGAGTCTTTCCTTCCAGCGAGATTCTCTTGTTTTTTCCGCAAAGGATGTATTTGACGTTTTCTTCACACAGATTAAGGTGAGCCGGAGGCTTCATTGCTTTGCTGCCCCAGGGATTTGCTTTATCCTTGCTTTCTTTATTTTAACGAAAAATTATCCTGACTTCTCTGTTTGGAACTTTTTGCAGTACCTGAGATAAAGATGGATCAGTCCAAAACTCTTGAAAATCTAATATTACCTCGAGGGAGTCTGAATGTTGCTTCTGAGGTCCTTCTAGCAGGGCGGTTGGTGGGTGGAGTCATTCGGCAGGTCGTTGAAACTGTTTTACCCAGATCGTCTGGCTGGCCTCCCCCTTTGGTTGTTGTTCGGGCTCCAAAGAGGCTATGGGCTGCTGAGAGGTCTGTTTTGACTTTATCTTCCTTCAAGAAGGAAATTTTCCCGATGTCCATGTTGTCCGCTTTTGATATAAATGGAAGTGGCAAAAATGATCAATTTATTACCCCCTCTGGTGTGAAGTACCCGTATTATGAAAGGCTGAGATCTGCTACACTCAGTCAAGCTTTCGGCGATGCCTTCGAATATATGCTCTGTGATCTTCTTGAGGCCGTAACTCGAAGACTTATGTTTTTCATGCGCGACATCCGGACAGCATATAATATCTGAGCTTGTTCGAATGTACCGTGCATCACATTTGGGCAACCGAATGTTTGTCCATAGGGGAACAGTGAGACATGCTTATGGGAATCAACTTGTTCAGTTCCCCTATAATAACGACGCAGGGTTCGGCCGACCTACTGAGCTCGTTTCCCGTATTCAAGAGTTCCTCTGTGTCGAAGACTAGGATAGTGATAGGTGATAGTGATGTAAACATAGACGATGTATCTGGTCATGTAAATCCTCTAAGGATAGCTTTTTGTTCTTTAATGTGGGTATTTGTAACGTGCTGTAATGAAACTTTCATTTTTTCGTTCATATCCGAACTGTTCTTTATTATGCATGATTTTCTCTGATCCGTCCTGGAATCCATTTAGCCAGTCTGAGTTTTTAGTTTACTCTTTCCGAGTTGTACCGACCTATGAGCTTTGCTTTTAATAAAAAAGGTTGAGCTTTTGACCCATAACTTTGTAAGATTCTGAGACGTCTTCATCACTTCGTTCTGGGCTCCTGGCCTTTACTTAATGGTGATCCTTCTTAGGTGATAGGCTGGTCTGACCTTTATCATGCTTCCCCTTGTTTGTCTCCTTGGGTCTTTCTATGACTTACTCTTTTTCCTTAGTTTTTACTGCCTGAGCGGTGATGATGTGCATTTTGTGTGTCAAGTCGTCCTGAGGGAGAGATTCGACTGAAGCTCGGTTTTGAGGTTTTGACAACTTGTTTGTCTTATGCGAATAACGTGCGGGCCTTCAGCTGATGGGCCATTGTCGTGGGCCGGGCCCTTTGTAGAGGTGGAGAAGCCCAGCGGTCATCTCCTTACCCCTTTACCTTCTCGCCGGTTACTGTCTAACCGTTGAGAGGGTAAACTTCGAGAGCAATTAATGATCGCGCCGCTCCAAGACAAAACTGCTCAGAATAACGTTTCATCTCATTATTGCCTTTCCCTTCGAATTCTCCCTGTCTTCTGAAGAAACTCGCTCTCTTCTGCTCTCTGTTTTCCTGCAACTTCTTCTGTTTCTTCCATCTTATTGTGCTTTCAGGTACGCTTCTTTGCTCTTCTATGGAGGGTCCAAAGCTCCCCGATGTCGTTAACACTAGGTCGCATATTACTCCTTCCAACATAACTAAGCACATTTCCCAGAGGCTCTTAGATACTCCTTTGTATCTCATTCGAGCGCCATTTCAAAACGAAAGGATAGTCCTTCCTAATCCTCCTCCTCTTGGTTTGATTGATCCCCAGAGGGGTCGCTGTATAGTGTTCTTTCTCAAACAGAGAGATTTCGGTCTACCGTTTCCTTTCACCCCTTTCTTTATTGAGGTTTTTGATTACTTCGGGGTATCCCCTCGAATGTTATCCCCAAATTCGATTTTATTTCTGTCCTGTTTTGAGTCTATCTGCCTGAGTTGGGGTTTTACCCCCACAACGTGTCTGTTTGTCACTTTTTTCCGTTTGGTTAGAGCGGTTCAGAATTTTTATTACTTTTCCCCCCGTAGTGGGTTGTCTCTTTTCACGGGCTACAAGGATTCCATAAAGGGATGGGTAGAGAATTTCCTTGTGGTAGAGCTGAAATTAGAGTCCGCCCGATCGTGGGAGGTGGATCTAAGTTGGGAGGAGGTCCATCCGGGTTGCAACGAGCTGCCCCAATTGAGCCTTATTGAGCAGGTGGGGTTGCTTCGACTGACTTCCGTTGAAAGGAAGTATGACGTCGAGAAGTGTATGTTCGTGTCCAATCTTAGGGATGTCCGGGACACGGGTATATTGTTCTGTCTAGCGATTCTGTTTCTTCTTTGCTCATGATATCAGAAAGTATACTGACTCTTTATAATTTCGTGTTTTTTGTAGCTTCTGAGGTTAAAATGGATGAACTCAAGCTCCCCAAGAATTTTGTCCTGTCTCAGGATAATATGCACGCGGTTTTCGACGCTTTTTCGGCTGGGCGTTCAGTGGCTGAGGCTGCTGCGGAGGTGGTTCAAGCTGTTTCCTCCAAAAAGGTTAGCCGACCTCCTGCCAAAGCGTCTTCTCAGGCTTCTAAACCAAGCTCGCGTGGCACCAAGTCATGTCGGCCATCTAGCCATGGTGGATCGAGCTCAACTCTTAAGCCCGCTGAAGGGTCTAAATCTACTCCAACTTCCTCGGAGGGTGCGAGGGAAACCTCCCTAGCCATTGTGGAGCAGACCCAAGTCGTTGAACAAGTGGAGTCGAGTCTTGTTCATTCTCCTGAAGGGATGTCAGGGGGAAAATCTAAGTCCCCCGTTACTAAAGAGAAGGAGGCCTCTGGGACAGGGATGGAGATCATCCTCATAGAGGACCATGTCCCAGATGTTCCTATCCAAAATGCCCCTGCCTCTGTGGGAACTAGGCCTGAGGATTCTGAAGGCATTCCACTAAAGACTGGGGATAAGCGCTCAGCCCCTTCCGGAACATCTTCCCCATCTCCTGCTCGGAAGAAATCCAGGGCTGCCACAGGTTCTTCTCCAGCTCTTCCTCCCATTGGGAAGGGGAAAGGTGTTTCTGCTACGCCTTTGTTGTCTTCTTCTGACAACGTTCTGAACGCGTCGGACATTACCTCTGAGTCTCCGGCCAGTGTTGTTGCGGAACTTCTTAGAGAGCGAATGTTCGGCGGAATTATCGAGGCCTCTGATTCGCGTCTTCTTGCCCTGACTGGTCTCTTAGCCAGTTTTACCAAGGAACAAGCGTCCTTTCGGTCTTGCTCTCGGGAGGAGCTCGGATCGACGATTAGGGAGATGCTTCTGATGGTAAATTACTTTTCCACTTCTCTTTTAGTTTGCTTTATTTCTTTCTCTTGACGATTGTTATTCTGTGCTAGGTGACGGGCCTCTTTATGGAGGTGGATGCTCGTGATTACTCCTTGCGGGAGTCTGTAGACCGTCAGATTGAAGAGGCACGTCTGGATGAAAATTTGTCTGCAACTAGTGACGCCAAGAGTAACCTTGCAGCGGCTCGGGAGCATACCCAGTCCCTCCAGGTAGAGTTGCACTCTGCGCTGGAGGTCATTAAAAAGGCTGAGGAGAAGGCGGCCGAGACAGCAGAGCACACCAAGTCTTTAGAAGCAGAGCTGTCTCATACTCGCAAGGTTCTCAAGGAGTCTGATGAGAGAGCAGCTGCCGAAGAGGCTCGTTGTGCAGAGGTTTTAAAGCAGCTGTCCTCTATGACGGGGGCCCTTCGAGAGAGAGATGAGGCTGTGAGCCAGAAAACTGAGATCCAACGTCAATATGAGGCCTTAAAGGCTGATTCTGAAGGACTGCAGGTTCACCTGGAGGAGGTGAAAGCTCAGAAGGAAGGGGCCCTAGCTCGGGTGGAGGTCCTTGAGCAGGAGTTGAGTACAAGCTCTGATCGTATCAGGGACCTGGCTTCATCGGCTGAAGAGTTCAACCTTCGCCACCAACAGCTGAACCATGAAGTCAGGACCTTGGAACGTAAGTGTTCAGCCCTGCTCAAGGTAGTAAAACATGTTGAAGACAGGGCTCAGCTGGAGCGTGAGCAATGTATAGCGGAGTACCAGGAGTCTGATGAACTAAAGAGGAAAATCGAGCAGGCTTGTGAGGTTCACCTTCAGGACTATAAGGATTCTTCTGAATTGAAGGTGTTTGTAGCTGAGGCTTGTGAAGAACATCTTGATGAATATAAAGCTTCTGCTGAGATGGGGTCGGCTATTTTTAAGAAAGCCTTCTGTATGTACGTAACCGGTTACAATCGCGGTTTAAGGAAAGCTAGACACGCTCCTGATATTCCTTTGGAAAAGCTTCGTAAGCCCGAATTGGACTCGGATGGCGAGCAGGTGTTATATGGGGAAGATGACTTCCCTATGCCCAGAGGAGATTGTCGCGTCGTAGGCCGGCGGCCATCTGTGTCTTCTTCAGAAGAATCCGAGCCGGAGGGGGAGGACGAGGAAGTTCTTGGGTCAGAGGGAGATGACCCTAGTTCTGAGAAGGAGGACCCCCACCTAGGGTCAGAGATTGCTCCTGTTGTTAATGTTGATAGGCCTTATCCAAAGGAGGCCGTGCTCCCTCCAGATGTAGTTGTAAATAAAGATAGTGTAGGCGAGGATGTTCTCACAGATGTGAGTCCTTTAAGGACTATTTTTCCTTCCACCTCGTCCGAAAATAAACTATAACAGCTATTTTAATGAAACTTTTATTCCTTTTTTCTTGAACTATTCTTGTTCTTTATATTTATCTCTGCTTTTCATACTTGTAATATTTGCACTACGTATTCTTATTCATAAGCTTTTTCCCCCACTGAATTAGTCTTAAATTGTGAGCTCAGTTCTTGGCTAGTTATCTGAGAGATCAAATCTCATATCTTTTAATGGCGACTAGCATGTTTGTTTTTCTGTTTTTAGCCCTTTCTTCTAGGTTGTGACTTCGGATGTTTGTTCTAGACAAACTGATTTGGGCTTTGAGTATTTATCTTCCTGCTGGTTTCTTCGTTTATGAGCCTTTTTATAGAGGGAGCTCGACTTTTCGTTCGGCCTTTATACTTCGAGCGTTAGGGTACAGGACTATTCGAACTGGGGCTCGGCCTTTTCTTCTTACCCAGGCTTTAAGTGTTATCAGTCATTTTGAGGTCGGCGTTTTTTAGCTGTTATGCCCCAAACCTCTTCAGGAGGTCGAAACCTCTTCGGGAGGTCGGAATCTGATTTTTGTTCTTTCATATGATATGAGAAATTTTTACTTCGGGAGGTTTTTTGGGACCTTCACCGACCGTTCTTGTAACGACCCGGAAATCGGACTGCTACCGGCGCTAGGATCCAGATCGACTTAAGGTCGCCGGGACCCGTAGCAAGCCTAACATACATCCTGTACATCTGGTATAATCCCATACATGATCAAACATAAGCATAAATTTTAAAACATAAAACTGTAAACTTTTTCTTTAACTCGTTTGACCTGTGTATGCACTATGACTGAACTTATAGAACCCCTAGGGTCAGCATACCCTACGCCAAACTCGGTCCATCACATGTAACAGTATAAAATAAAACTCATGTACAAAGGGATTATCCAAACTCGGGCCAAGCACAATACTATAACTCTGAACATATAACATAAAGTCATATTACAATACAACTCTTTTTACATCAATACATAACCTTACATTACATCATGTCCACTTCTATTCTATTACATAAACCTGACCATAGCCTTAGACCTTACCCTTGACGACTTCCTGCTATCTGAAACCCTGCAATCCTGGGGATTAGGGGAGAGGAGTGAGCTAAAAAGCCCAGTGAGCAGAAACCATAAAAGAAAATAGTTCATTTTTTTTAAAGTATGCTATCATGGAATGCGTCACATCACAAATAAATCACCTCAAGGATGAATCTGTCACCAATAGCCCTCTACATATCAATCTCGTACCATAACAAGTCAACAATACTCTATGCCAGGGGCGATACGGCCACGCCTAGACTTCACATACTCTATGCCAGGGGCGATACGGCCACACCTGGACTTCTCATGCTCTATGCCAGGGGCGATACAGCCACACCTGGACTTCTCATGCTCTATGCCAGGGGCGATACGGCCACGCCTGGGCTTCTCATCTCATATCATATCGTACATGCCATATCATATCATACCATATCATGTCATAACATACTGAGGGCTAGAGGATCATCCAGTGTCCATCCACATCATCATCATCGTATTATACAATGCATCATATTCGTGAATTCTAATGCAAAACAACCTATTGCATAACATGGTATTCATGATGCATGAACATGCTGAAAACATTTGATTTAAAACATAAGGGTTAGTTCCACTCACCTCTGGCTAGCTCTGGACTAACTCTGAAGCAGTTAACACTGCTAAACACCTCGGTTCCTCGGGTCCGATCCTACACAGGTGGACTCCAATAAGGGACCAAACATACATAAACATAACTCTACTATACTCCCCAAAAACCCCCTAAAACATCCTGAAAACATCACATAAAAACATGCAAGAAAAGTCTGGACAGGGCACTTTCTGCGGCACCTTCGGCGGCCGAAAGTCCAGACAGATCCGAAAGTTAGGCACTTTCGGCGGCACCTTCGGCGGCCGAAAGTCCCAGACAGATCCGAAAGTCCTCTTTCGGAGGCAAGTTTCGGCAGCCGAATGCTGCCTCCACAAGGTGGTTCGGCGGCCGAAAGTCCCTTCGGCGGCCGAACCTGAGTTTCTCCCGAATGGCAGAAACTCAGCTCTCCTATGCACATTTCGCCTCCCAAGCTCAAATCATGCATACCACTCAACCAAAACATGCATACAAGCTCCTAGGGGCCTCAAACAAACATATACCCCATCTACAACACTTCAAACATACTTAAACATGCCACATTGTTCAAAAATCACAAAAAACCTAACATTTATCCAAAAACTCATACAACCCTATACATGCCATTCTACCCCATAAAACTTCATAAAACTTTTTTAAATCATACATTGAGCTTAAGATCGGCTCTTACCTCTTGAAGATCGAGGGTTGAGGAGATCTAAACTTGGAGATGGGAGAAGTTCCAACTTTTGGTCTCCAAGCTCCAAAACTCGTTCTAAGCTCAAAGATCTTCAAAACCAAAGTTATAAACTTGTAAAAATCATGGAAAAAGGAAGGAAAAACTCAAGATTGGGGAAGGATGGCGGAATGCTCACCTTGGCCGAAATGGGAAGAAAAAGCTCGCCCGTTTTCGGCTAAGGGACCTTTTTATAGGTGGCTGGCCAGGCCACGTTCGGGGGCCGAATGTGCCTCCGCATGCACGCTATGTTCGGCGGCCGAACCTGGACTTCCCTCGTTCATGCTTTCGGGGGCCTAACGTGCCTCCAAAACGCATGCATGTTCGGCGGCCGAACTTGACTTTCGGCGGCCGAACCTGAGTTTTCCTCCAAGGACTTTTTCATGCAAAAACTCATTTTATTTCATACTTAAAACATTAAAATACATGAAAACATTTTATAAAAACATGATTTTACCCTTCTAGAGGTTTCCGATATCCAAATCCCACCGGACGGTAGGAATTTCGATGTCGGAGTCTAGCCGGGTATTACATTCTCCCCCCCTTAAGAACATTCGTCCCCGAATGTTCCTCAACTAGGACATGCATAACATAAAACATAACATACAATCATAACAACACATAAGTTCTAATCTAAAAAGAAACACGGTGTCACTGGAGTATGAACTCTCGGTCTCCCTGGTGTACTTTATCATCTAAGGTGATCCTAAGGGACTTTCACCATCGGAGTTTCCTTGTTTCCACTCTTTCTAACTTGCGTGTCTGCGGTCTATACTAGCTGCTCAACATAGGTGAGATCCTCTGCGATCTCCACCTCTGGTTCCTTCAAGAACCTCACTCGGACCCGACACAAACTCATATACCGTGGAAACATGGAAAACAGATGGATCTCTTCTTTTGAAGTAGGTAAATCTAACTCGTGGAATACATTCCCAATCCTTTGCAAGATTTCAAGGGTCCAATGTATTTGAGAGCTAATTTACCTTTTTGCCCTTAACGAATCATCCTCTTTAGGAGACACCTCCAGCAAAACCTCAACTTTCTCGAGGGCCTCTACACGCTTCCGCCGCGCACTCTGACAAAACTCTTCTTTCTTCTGAAACCTTACATGCCTCTTGCGGACAACTTCATAACTCTCCTGCTAACTCTCAGCAGTTCTGATTCTTCTCATCTTTGACTACTGGCCTTCTTCTTACTATACTAAGGGATGGGATAAGCTGTCAAGTGGTTTTCGGTTGAGGGCATCTATCAAAAATATCTGCCTCAGCCGAAAGATGCTAAACCTTGAAGTCATAACCACTACGCAGTTTTTACCCATCTCTTATACCTCATGTCCTTCTCCCTTGACTCAAGATGTATTGCAAGCTCTTTCGATCTGTAAGGATCTGTTCACATACCTTATACAGGTATCGCCTCTACATCTTGAGTGCAAGTATTACCATTGCCATCTCTGGATCGTGTGTAAGATGATTCAACTCATGCTTCTTCAGCTACTTAGAAGCATAAGCAATCATTCTACCACTTTACATTAACACACAACCTAGTCCCACACGGGACGCATCACAGGACACTGTGAAATCTTCATCACTGGCGGACAGAGCCACCACTGGTGCTGACATGAACATTTCCTTTGGCTCTTCCAAAGCCCTCTTCACTCTGAGTAGACCACACACCTTCTGGTTCTTCTTGATCCATCTGGCCATAGGAGTGGCAACTCTAGAGAAGTTCTAGATGAACCTCCATTAGGTAACCTGCCCAACCCAAAAAGCTCTTGATCTTAGTCATTACCATGGGCCTGGGCTAGTCGGCTACAACTTCAACTTTCTCAGGTCTACTTCACTTTTCTTTTCTCCGCCACACATGACCCAAGAGGGATATGCTCCTCGACCAGAACTCACATTGGAGAACTAGGCATCCAAGCCATGTTCTCTCAGGGTTTGCAATCCTGATTTCAGATGATGGGCATACTCTTCTGCATTTCTGGAACTCGCCGAGATACCGTCAATGAAGACTATAACGGAGTGATCCAGAAACCGATTAAAACTCTGCTTATGAGGTCCATGAATGATGTTGTAATACCCGGCTAGATTCCGGCATCGGAATCCCTACCTTTCGGCGGAATCTCCGTTGGAATCTAGAATTTCTGAAGATGCCAGAGGCTTCTAGAGGGGTAAAATGTGTTTTCTAAAATGTTTTCACATGATTTCATGGTTTTAAATGAAAATGATTTGAGTTTTGAAAGGAAAGACCAAGGAGGCATTTGCCAGGTTCGGCCGCCGAAAGTGAAGTTCGGCCGCCGAACATGGAAAGGCTTCGGGAGTGCTTTTGGCCTCCGAAAGTCTTGTTTGAACGAGCCAAGGTTCGGCCGCCGAAAGTCAAGTTCGGCCGCCGAACATGCATGAGTTTAGGGGGCACGTTAGGCCGCCGAAGGTCTTCGACCAGGCCACCTATAAAGGGCCTCAGACCGAAAATGGGCGAGTTTTCTCCCCATTCTCGGGCTAAGGTGAGTTCATGTCCTCCCTTGGTCGATTTCAAGTTTTCCTTTGACTTTCCAAAGTATTATGAGTTTTATTCTTGGTTTTAAAGAGTTTTAAGCTTGGATCAAGGATTTGGAGCTTGGAGACCCCGGAGCTAGTTTCCTCCACATCTCCAAGGTTTGGGTCACACCAACCCTCGATCTTCAAGAGGTTAGTGTAGATCTCTGCTTTTCTTTATATTTTAATGAGTTTTAAGTAAGTTTTATAGAGTTTGATGGTTGAGTTTGGGTAGAAAGGCATGTTTAAGGTTTATGTGGGTTTTATGCCCAATGTATGTTTATATGATGCTATGTTGAATGTTTAGGCTAGGTTATGCATGTGGGAGAGTGTATGCATGATTGGGAAAGAGTATGCGAGGATTTGGGTTGTTTTGATGGTTTTGGCCTATGTGGGTCATAAGCTATCTATGTATGTTTTGATGTGTGTTTTGGAGTTTAATCTAGTTGTTAAGCTCCTTTATGCATGGTTAAGCGTTTATGCCTGTTTTGGTTAAGTTGGGTGTTTGTTTTGGGGTGTTTGGAAGGTTTGGGAGGCTTGAATGCATGTGAAGCTGAGTTCTGCCCTTCTGGGAAGAACTCAGGTTCGGCCGCCGAAGGTGGTTTCGACCGCCGAACCTGCCTTTGGATGCATGGTTTGGCCGCCTAACCTTGCCCCCGAAAGCTGAGTTTTGGCTTGAAAGCTGACTTTTGGCCGCCGAAGGAAGGATTCGGCCGCCGAAAGTGCCTGACTTTCGTCTCTGGAGTGGGACTTTCGGCCGCCGAAGGTGCCGCCGAAAGTGCCCGAGTTTCGTCTCTGGAGGGAGGGTTCGGCCGCCGAAGGTGCCGCCGAAAGTGCCCTGTCCAGCCTTTTCTTGGGTGTTTTCCATGCATGTTTCTATGATGTTTTAGGGGTTTTTGGGGGTATGTTTATGAGTTGTTTAGAGTATGTTTGGTACCTCATTCGAGTCCACCTGTGTAGGATCGGACCCGAGAGACCGAGGAGGCCAGTAGTGTTAGATGTGCAGAGCAAGTTCAGCGTCTGCCAGAGGTGAGTAGAACTAACTTAATCTTTTATTTTAAGAAAATCAAATGCCTAAAGCATGCTCATGCATCATGACTATATGTAATAGGATGATTGCACTAGTTTCACGAATGTGACGCATTGCATTATTTGATGTTGATTCAGGAGGTTCGGACCAAGGCGACTTCAATAGCCCATATCTGTCATTGAGTCTTGGGTGAGTTCTTTGAGAGCCGGACAAGTACATATAGGAAAGTCCCTGTGAGCTCTCTGTGGACTAGGCACCCTGTCATGTATGTGAAAGTCCTGTGTGAGCTTCCTTGGGGGAGCCGGGCACCGACAGAGGGATTTTTGAGGTCATGTCCGATCCTTGAGAGTAAAGGATGCTAGCAAAGAAAGGAACTCTCAAAAACAGTCCGTGGGGAATATTTATTTGCATGAACCCCGAGACGGACAAGATACAGTTATGTGATTTCTTTGTGTTATGATGCATTTCATGAGAGCATGTAATTAATGAACTGTTTTCTATGTTTCTACTCACTGGGCTTTTTAGCTCACCCCTCTCCCCTAACCCCAGTGTTGCAGGTTTGAGGTTGATCGGGAAGTCTCAAGAGCAGAGGTTATGCTTTTGTGATAGTTATAGATTAGTACTGTTAGTGTGGACATGATGTAATGTAACTGAGTTATTGAAATGTAAGGTTAATTGGAGTTATATTTATGGATTAGTACTGTGCTTGGCCCTGAGACTTGGTTAGTCCCTGTTTAATACATGATGTATGTTATGCTAGATGTTGAGTTATGTCTGAACTAATCTTATGGCATGTGTTGTTTACCACGTTATGTTATGGATGAGGACCCTAGTGGAGGTCTGATGTTTGTGGTTTGATGCATGCACAGGTTAGGTTCTAGTTTCTTGGATGTAATACCAGTTTGATGTATGTTATGTTGACCCAGCTAGAGTTGTGATGAGGGCTCTAGTAGGGGGTTCTTTTTTTGTTTTCAGTTATGTCGCATACAGGTCAGGCTCGGTATTTACATCAGATGTTTCAGTTTTTATGTTAAAGTTTTGTTCATGTATGGGATTTGACCAGGTGATAGGAGGTATGTTTGGCTTGCTACGGGTCCCGGCGGCCTTAAGCCGATCTGGATCCTAGCGCCGGTGGCGGTTCGGGCCGTTACAGGAGGGTGGCGGTTTTCGGGCTGTTACAGAATGGTATCAGAGCTTTGGGCCTCGAGAGTACGGTGTGTTGCACATCGGAAAGAGGTTGGCTTAGAGGTCATAGAAGGGCAAGCACAATAGGAAGAATCATGTCCACTAGGATAGGATGTTGAGTCCTGTCTTGATTGATGATGTGAAATGCCATGATGTTATGCATGTGCATTAATGAATGCTATGTATGCTATGTATGTGTTGCGGGTTCATGTGTTTTCATATGAACCGTATGATGCTAATGATTGATTGATTGCTTGTGTGTTGTTCTTCAGAGGAGCCAGAATGCAAGGTGCTCGTCGATCTGTGAAATCGACTGGAGTTCCATCTGAGAGGGAAGGTTTGGACACCTTTCCTCCTGCTCTGCCAAGAGCGCAGTCATGGGGAGTCAGCAGATGGGGAACATCAAGGGACCCTGGAAGGTCTTTTGATGCAAGCAGAGAAGGAATGGCTCCAAGAAGGATGTCAACTAGTGTGAGGGGAGTGGAGTTGGATGTGCAGAGAAGGGATGTCAGTTTGGGAATCAGAGTGCCAGAGGAAGGCATGGGAGATTCTCAGGAGAATGCTCAGACTCAGGATTCCAGGATCTCAGGTTCAGGAGGGATTGATCCCTCCACTCTGAGTTCAGCCTCCACGAAAAGCAAGAAGTGGGGCAGAACCCTGAAGGGGAAGAGGAAGAAGTTTTGGAAGAATCTGAAGGCTAGTTTGGGTTTTGGTGGCTCAAGCTTTGGCTCAGGCAGTTCAAGATGCTTGAGGTGCGGAAGGCCGCACAAGGGAGTCTGTCTGATTTGGACTAATCTATGTTTCAGGTGCTGACAGGAAGGACACATAGCACGTGAGTGTCCTACTGTGCCCCGGTTAGCACAGTCTCAGCCAGTAGCTCCAGCTGTGTTTCAGGTTAGTGGTCGAGGCAGAGAAAGAGGGTCAACCTTTCTTTCTGAAGGTTCCCGTGGAGAAGGTCCGTCAGCCCCAGCTCGGATCTTCACCCAAGCTCAACAAGAGGCAGACACATCAAACATAGTGGTGCCAGGTATGCTCACTTTTGAATGTTCTGATGTGTATGTTTTTGTGAACCCTAGTGTTTTTCTCTTTCTTTAGTCACTCTAGGAGCCGTCGAGAGGTTGAGTTGATAGCTTCTGGGCTAGAGTGTTCTCTTTGGTCAGTGGAACCGAGTGTGATCCATCTGTGGCGGAGTCAGTCTGCCGGTTCAGTTCTGTGACAGTTGAGGGTAGATGCCTTCCACCCGACTTTGAGGTCCTAGACTTGACTGTCTGGACGTCAGTTCAGGGTTGGACTGGGTTTTTCTGCTCGTGGTGCTATCTTGGTCTGTAGAGACAAGGTAGTCAAGTTCAGAGGACAGGATGGGTCAGAGGTAGTCTGTTGAGGGAACACAGTAGGGATGCCTAGAGGTTTGATGTCAGCCTGTCAGGTTCGTAGGGTGCGTAGGAGGGGTTGTTAGAGGGTTCTAGCTCTTGTTTGAGAGTTTAGCAGTCGGGTCAGGGAACCAGCCTCAGTGTTAGAAAGAGAGTTCTTAGATGTTTTCCAGTCGAGTTGTCAGGTTCACCATCTGTTAGGGAGTTAGAGTTTGGTGTAGGAGTGGTGTCTGGATGCAGAACCATTTCTACCCTTCCTTATAGAATGACGCCTGCGTAGAGAGAGGTAGTAGTCAGAGTAGAGGCGAGGCTTGGTAGACAAAGGGTTTTATCCGACCTAGTACCTCACCCTGGATTGTTCCAGTGTGGTGGTGGGAAAAGAAGGATGAATTCTTGAGACTTTGTAACAACTATAAACAGTTGACCGAGGTCACTACCAAGGGCAGGTATCTCTTACCTGTTGAGAGTTAGAGAAGAAGTTAGGTTAGTAGAGAAGATGAAGAGAAAAGAGTAAGGATTAGAGTAGCGCAGTGGAAGCGTGTTGTGTTTCAGGTGAAGGTTGGGTACTGCTAAGGTGTTCCTTTTGGAGGGGGTGATTTCCTATGGAGAAAGTCCATCGGGTTTCCATGTTCCTGTGTTGTGGAAGTCCGTGTCAGGTCCTTGTAGGGTTCTTAGGGAACCAGAGGTGGAGATCTCAAGGGATCTCACCTATGTTGAGCAGATTGAGGGGATCATGGACACATAAGTCAAGAATTGAGGAGCAAGGAAATCCTGATGGCGAAAAGTTTTGGAAATCACCACTGGTTGATAGTGAGTGTTTGGGAGACCCGGGAGTTTTACTCCAGCAGTGCCTGTGTCTCTCTTTCAGGGGAGAGATTTTTAGGTTTTGCTTGCTTGTTTGCTTGCTCGTTTATGTATGTTTGATGCTACGTTTGGAGTTTGCCTGTTTGTTTGTGGAACATTCGGGGACGAATGTTCTTAAAGGGGGGAAGAATGTAATACCCGGCTAGATTCTGGCATCGGAATCCCTACCTTCCGGCGGAATCTCCGTTGGAATCTAGAATTTCTGAAGATGCCAGAGGCTTCTAGAGGGGTAAAATGTGTTTTCTAAAATTTTTTCACATGATTTCATGGTTTTAAATGAAAATGATTTGAGTTTTGAAAGGAAAGACCAAGGAGGCATTCGCCAGGTTCGGCCGCCGAAAGTGAAGTTCGGCCGCCGAACATGGAAAGGCTTCGGGAGTGCTTTTGGCCTCCGAAAGTCTTGTTTGAACGAGCCAAGGTTCGGCCGCCGAACATGCATGAGTTTAGGGGGCACGTTAGGCCGCCGAAGGTCTTCGACCAGGCCACCTATAAAGGGCCTCAGACCGAAAATGGGCGAGTTTTCTCCCCATTCTCGGGCTAAGGTGAGTTCATGTCCTCCCTTGGTCGATTTCAAGTTTTCCTTTGACTTTCCAAAGTATTATGAGTTTTATTCTTGGTTTTAAAGAGTTTTAAGCTTGGATCAAGGATTTGGAGCTTGGAGACCCCGGAGCTAGTTTCCTCCACATCTCCAAGGTTCGGGTCACACCAACCCTCGATCTTCAAGAGGTTAGTGTAGATCTCTGCTTTTCTTTATGTTTTAATGAGTTTTAAGTAAGTTTTATAGAGTTTGATGGTTGAGTTTGGGTAGAAAGGCATGTTTAAGGTTTATGTGGGTTTTATGCCCAATGTATGTTTATATGATGCTATGTTGAATGTTTAGGCTAGGTTATGCATGTGGGAGAGTGTATGCATGATTGGGAAAGAGTATGCGAGGATTTGGGTTGTTTTGATGGTTTTGGCCTATGTGGGTCATAAGCTATCTATGTATGTTTTGATGTGTGTTTTGGAGTTTAATCTAGTTGTTAAGCTCCTTTATGCATGGTTAAGCGTTTATGCCTGTTTTGGTTAAGTTGGGTGTTTGTTTTGGGGTGTTTGGAAGGTTTGGGAGGCTTGAATGCATGTGAAGCTGAGTTCTGCCCTTCTGGGAAGAACTCAGGTTCGGCCGCCGAACCTGCCTTTGGATGCATGGTTTGGCCGCCTAACCTTGCCCCCGAAAGCTGAGTTTTGGCTTAAAAGCAGACTTTTGGCCGCCGAAGGAAGGATTCGGCCGCCGAAAGTGCCTGACTTTCGTCTCTGGAGTGGGACTTTCGGCCGCCGAAGGTGCCGCCGAAAGTGCCCGAGTTTCGTCTCTGGAGGGAGGGTTCGGCCGCCGAAGGTGCCGCCGAAAGTGCCCTGTCCAGCCTTTTCTTGGGTGTTTTCCATGCATGTTTCTATGATGTTTTAGAGGTTTTTGGGGGTATGTTTATGAGTTGTTTAGAGTATGTTTGGCACCTCATTCGAGTCCACCTGTGTAGGATCGGACCCGAGAGACCGAGGAGGCCAGTAGTGTTAGATGTGCAGAGCAAGTTCAGCGTCTGCCAGAGGTGAGTAGAACTAACTTAATCTTTTATTTTAAGAAAATCAAATGCCTAAAGCATGCTCATGCATCATGACTATATGTAATAGGATGATTGCACTAGTTTCACGAATGTGACGCATTGCATTATTTGATGTTGATTCAGGAGGTTCGGACCAAGGCGACTTCAATAGCCCATATCTGTCATTGAGTCTTGGGTGAGTCCTTTGAGAGCCGGACAAGTACATATAGGAAAGTCCCTGTGAGCTCTCTATGGACTAAGCACCCTGTCATGTATGTGAAAGTCCTGTGTGAGCTTCCTTGGGGGAGCCGGGCACCGATAGAGGGATTTTTGAGGTCATGTCCGATCCTTGAGAGTAAAGGATGCTAGCAAAGAAAGGAACTCTCAAAAACAGTCCGTGGGGAATATTTATTTGCATGAACCCCGAGACGGACAAGATACAGTTATGTGATTTCTTTGTGTTATGACGCATTTCATGAGAGCATGTAATTAATAAACTATTTTCTATGTTTCTACTCACTGGGCTTTTTAGCTCACCCCTCTCCCCTAACCCCAGTGTTGCAGGTTTGAGGTTGATCGGGAAGTCTCAAGAGCAGAGGTTATGCTTTTGTGATAGTTATAGATTAGTACTGTTAGTGTGGACATGATGTAATGTAACTGAGTTATTGAAATGTAAGGTTAATTGGAGTTATATTTATGGATTAGTACTGTGCTTGGCCCTGAGACTTGGTTAGTCCCTGTTTAATACATGATGTATGTTATGCTAGATGTTGAGTTATGTCTGAACTAATCTTGTGGCATGTGTTGTTTACCACGTTATGTTATGGATGAGGACCCTAGTGGAGGTCTGATGTTTGTGGTTTGATGCATGCACAGGTTAGGTTCTAGTTTCTTGGATGTAATACCAATTTGATGTATGTTATGTTGACCCAGCTAGAGTTGTGACGAGGGCTCTAGTAGGGGGTTCTTTTTTTGTTTTCAGTTATGTCGCATACAGGTCAGGCTCGGTATTTACATCAGATGTTTCAGTTTTTATGTTAAAGTTTTGTTCATGTATGGGATTTGACCAGGTGATAGGAGGTATGTTTGGCTTGCTACGGGTCCCGGCGGCCTTAAGCTGATCTGGATCCTAGCGCCGGTGGCGGTTCGGGCCGTTACAGGAGGGTGGCGGTTTCCGGGCTGTTACAGATGTAGGGGCGTTCATTAACCCGAACGACATTCCTAAGAACTCATAGTGCCCATATCTGGTTCTAAACACTGCTCTCTGTACATCTTCTTCCTTGATCTTAACTGATGGTACCTGGACTTCAGATCTATCTTGGAAAAGCAACTAGCTCCTGCTAGCTGATTTCAACTAGATCGTCGATCCACGGTAACAACTACCTGATCTGGGTAGTGACTTTGTTCAACGACTTGTAGTCGATACAAAGTCCTAGGGATCCATCCTTCATCCTCATAACAACACTGGAACACCCCAAGGTGAAGTGCTCAGTCAGATGGGAACCCTTAACTACCAACTCTTACAACTGATCCTTATAACTCTTTAAACTCTGTTGATACCATCCTGTGGGGAGGGATAGAGATTGGTCCAATTCCATGCATTACTTCTATTTTGAACTCTATCTCCCTGACAGGTGATAGTCCTGGGAACTCATCTGGGGAAACATCTAAACTCTCTAACAATGGGCACTGAGGCGGGCTCCCTGACCTGACTGCTATACTCTCTCTCAAGAGCTAGAACCCCTGACAACTTTTCCTGAACAACCTACGAGCCTATAGGGTTGATACTGAACCTCTAGGTATCCCTATTCTGTCCCCTCTAAGGACTACCTCTGATCCATCCTGACCTCTGAACCTGACTACCTTGTCTCTGCAGACTAGGTAGTACCACTAGTAGAAGAACCAATCCAACCCTAGAATGACGTCAAACAGTCAAATCTAGAACCGCTAGGTCAGCTGGAAGGCATCTACTCACAACACATACTCTGACTATACCGGCAGACTGACTCTGCCACAGATGGATCACACTTGGGTGCACTGACCCAAAGGGGATACTCTAACCCATAAGCTATCAACCCAACCTCACAAGGGCTCACAAACAAACAAAGAAAAGAGAAACATCAGGGTTCATAAAACAGACACATCAGAACATACCAGAGTGAGATTACCTGATCCCATCGGGTTCGACGTGTTAGCCTCCTGCTGGGTCATGGCGAAGATCCGTGCTAGAGCTGATGGACCTTCCCCACGGGAACCTGCTGAAGAAGGGGCTGTCCCCCTATCTCTGCCTCTACCACTGCCCTGAAACATGGCTGGAGCTGATGGCTGTGCCATACTGCCTGGAGTTGTCTGATGGGACGGTGTCATAAAAGCTGCCTTAGGGCACTCTCGAGCTATGTGCCCCTCCTGGCCGCATCTGTAACATGCTGTAGTCCCAAACCGACAGACTCCCTTGTGCGGTCTACCGCACCTCGTACACTCTGTAACCTCTGTACCTGAGCTCGAGCCACCTCCTAATCCCAGACCAGACTTTATCCGATTCCAGAACTTGTTCTTCTTTGACCTTCTGAGACCTCTGTCTCCCTTCTTACTTTTTGTGACAGCCTCGCTCAGAGGGGAGAGTTTAACATCACTTGTCCCCAGGAGTTTGGAACCCGAAGACTGTGCCACGTACTGTTTAACTGTCCCCTGGACAATGGAACTAGCCTCCATTCTCCGTGCCATATCCACTATAGCATGGAAGCTCTCCCTTTCTGCTGATTGAACCAACGAGGAATACCTGGAGTGAAGCTTCATAACATATCTCCTAGACTTCTTTAGGTCTGTATCAAGACCTTGTCCTGCAAACGGCAACAGCTCCAGGAACCTGTCTGTAAACTCCTCTACGCTCATTTCTTCCGTCTGCCTTAGCTGCTCAAACTCAATCATCTTCAGTTCTCTGGAACTATTTGGAAAAGCCCATCCTGCAAACTCATTGGCAAACTGCTCCCAGGATAAGCTCTCCAACCTTGGGTCCACATAGTTTTTGAACCATTCCCTTGCCTTTTTGCATTTCAATGTGAACCCTGCCATCTGAATGGCCCTACTGTAACTTGCTCCCAACTCATCAGTTATCATCTTCACCGTTCTGAGGTACTCAAAAGGGTCATCACCTGTTTCAAACTTGGGGGCATCCAACTTGAGGTAATCTGTCATCTTTACTTTACCCCCAACTGATGAACCAGGTTTGGGTATCCGGACATCAGGGACTATTGGTTCTGCTGGTGGAGGAGGAGGTGCAGCATCCCCTGGGTTAAGGTTTGCTGGACCTGGGAAAAAGGGTGAGGATGGAAACATGGGGTACTGTGGGTAAAAGGGAGGATAGGGCATAAAGGTGGGATATGGGTTATGACTAAAGAAATCCGATATACCTCCCATCGGATACCCTGGCCCTTGCGGGTAGGGTGGATACTGTGGTGGAACAAAGCCCGAGGCCTGGGTGCCTCCTTGGGACTCTCCCATATCCTCTACTGACATACTCATGCCCAAACTACTATCTCTTCTCTGGTTATCCTCCTCTGTTTCCATCACATCCACTGACATACCTTCATGAACTGATCTCCTCCGACCTGCATCAAAAGACCTTCTAGGGTCCCTTGATGTACTTTCCCTGATCGTCCTACAAGATCTTGCCCTCTGCAGAGCAGGGGAATGGGCATCCATACCCTCATTCTCTGGCGGAGCTCCAGTCAATCTCGCAGATCGACGAGTTCCTCTCATCTAGACTTCTGAAAGCATAACATAGCACATAAACATAAGCATCTTATGGTTCATGTGGAAACACATGAACCTGCATCACATACATATCATAGCATTAATGCACATGCTCATCATCATGGCATTTCACATCATCATACAAGACAGGACTCCATATCCTATCCTAGTGGACATGATCTTCCTATTGTGCTTGCCCTACTATAACCTCTATGAGCCCGACACACTATAGGTTCGACCATGTGAACCTAGGGCTCTGATACCACTCTGTAATGACCCGGAAATCGGACCGCTACCGGCGCTAGGATCCAGATCGACTTAAGGTCGCCGGGACCCGTAGCAAGCCTAACATACATCCTGTACATCTGGTATAATCCCATACATGATCAAACATAAGCATAAATTTTAAAACATAAAACTGTAAACTTTTTCTTTAACTCGTTTGACCTGTGTATGCACTATGACTGAACTCATAGAACCCCTAGGGTCAGCATACCCTACGCCAAACTCGGTCCATCACATGTAACAGTATAAAATAAAACTCATGTACAAAGGGATTATCCAAACTCGGGCCAAGCACAATACTATAACTCTGAACATATAACATAAAGTCATATTACAATACAACTCTTTTTACATCAATACATAACCTTACATTACATCATGTCCACTTCTATTCTATTACATAAACCTGACCATAGCCTTAGACCTTACCCTTGACGACTTCCTGCTATCTGAAACCCTGCAATCCTGGGGATTAGGGGAGAGGGGTGAGCTAAAAAGCCCAGTGAGCAGAAACCATAAAAGAAAACAGTTCATTTTTTTTAAAGTATGCTATCATGGAATGCGTCACATCACAAATAAATCACCTCAAGGATGAATCTGTCACCAATAGCCCTCTACATATCAATCTCGTACCATAACAAGTCAACAATACTCTATGCCAGGGGCGATCCGGCCACGCCTAGACTTCACATACTCTATGCCAGGGGCGATACGGCCACACCTGGACTTCTCATGCTCTATGCCAGGGGCGATACGGCCACGCCTGGGCTTCTCATCTCATATCATATCGTACATGCCATATCATATCATACCATATCATGTCATAACATACTGAGGGCTAGAGGATCATCCAGTGTCCATCCACATCATCATCATCGTATTATGCAATGCATCATATTCGTGAATTCTAATGCAAAACAACCTATTGCATAACATGGTATTCATGATGCATGAACATGCTGAAAACATTTGATTTAAAACATAAGGGTTAGTTCCACTCACCTCTGGCTAGCTCTGGACTAACTCTAAAGCAGTTAACACTGCTAAACACCTCGGTTCCTCGGGTCCGATCCTACACAGGTGGACTCCAATAAGGGACCAAACATACATAAACATAACTCTACTATACTCCCCAAAAACCCCCTAAAACATCCTGAAAACATCACATAAAAACATGCAAGAAAAGTCTGGACAGGGCACTTTCGGCGGCACCTTCGGCGGCCGAAAGTCTAGACAGATCCGAAAGTCAGGCACTTTCGGCGGCACCTTCGGCGGCCGAAAGTCCCAGACAGATCCGAAAGTCCTCTTTCGGAGGCAAGCTTCGGCAGCCAAATGCTGCCTCCACAAGGTGGTTCGGCGGCCGAAAGTCCCTTCGGCGGCCGAACCTGAGTTTCTCCCGAATGGCAGAAACTCAGCTCTCCTATGCACATTTCGCCTCCCAAGCTCAAATCATGCATACCACTCAACCAAAACATGCATACAAGCTCCTAGGGGCCTCAAACAAACATATACCCCATCTACAACACTTCAAACATACTCAAACATGCCACATTGTTCAAAAATCACAAAAAACCTAACATTTATCCAAAAACTCATACAACCCTATACATGCCATTCTACCCCATAAAACTTCATAAAACTTGTTTAAATCATACATTGAGCTTAAGATCGGCTCTTACCTCTTGAAGATCGAGGGTTGAGGAGATCTAAACTTGGAGATGGGAGAAGTTCCAACTTTTGGTCTCCAAGCTCCAAAACTCGTTCTAAGCTCAAAGATCTTCAAAACCAAAGTTATAAACTTGTAAAAATCATGGAAAAAGGAAGAAAAAACTCGAGATTGGGGAAGGATGGCGGAATGCTCACCTTGGCCGAAATGGGAAGAAAAAGCTCGCCCGTTTTCGGCTAAGGGACCCTTTTATAGGTGGCTGGCCAGGCCACGTTCGGGGGCCGAATGTGCCTCTGCATGCACGCTATGTTCGGCGGCCGAAGGTTAAGTTCGGCAGCCGAACCTGGACTTCCCTCGTTCATGCTTTCGGGGGCCTAACGTGCCTCCAAAACGCATGCATGTTCGGCGGCCGAACTTGACTTTCGGCGGCCGAACCTGAGTTTTCCTCCAAGGACTTTTTCATGCAAAAACTCATTTTATTTCATACTTAAAACATTAAAATACATGAAAACATTTTATAAAAACATGATTTTACCCTTCTAGAGGTTTCCGATATCCAAATCCCACCGGACGGTAGGAATTTCGATGTCGGAGTCTAGCCGGGTATTACAGTTCTTGTTTTATTTTTCCAGGAGTTCTTTGTATTTCCGGGACGACCTCGGGGCCTTGCCGGCTGTTTTTGTTCCAGGAGATCTTAAGGGATCCTGGTCTGCTTTGTTCCGGGGTGACCTCGAGGCCCCGCCTGTTGTTTTTGCGCCAGGAGATCTTACGGGATCCTGTTTATTTTTGTATTTCCGGGACGACCTCGGGGCCTCGCCGGTTGCTTTTGCGCCAGGAGATCTTACGGGATCCTGGTTATTTTTGTATTTCCGGGATGACCTCGGGGCCTCGCCGGTTGCTTTTTGAGCCAGGAGATCTTACGGGATCCTGGTTATTTTTGTTCCGGGGTGACCTCGGGGCCCCGCCGGTTGCTTTTGCGCCAGGAGATCTTACGGGATCCTGGTTATTTTTGTTCCTGGGTGACCTCGGGGCCCCGCCGGTTGCTTTTGCGCCAGGAGATCTTACGGGATCCTGGTTATTTTTGTATTTTCGGGACGACCTCGGGGCCTCGCCAGTTGCTTTTTGCGCCAGGAGATCTTACGGGATCCTGGTTATTTTTGTTCCGGGGTGACCTCGGGGCCCCGCCGGTTGCTTTTTGCGCCAGGAGATCTTACGGGATCCTGGTTATTTTTGTTCCGGGGTGACCTCGGGGCCCCGCCGGTTGCTTTTGCGCCAGGAGATCTTACGGGATCCTGGTTATTTTTGTTTCTGGGTGACCTCGGGGCCCCACCGGTTGCTTTTGCGCCAGGAGATCTTACGGGATCCTGGTTATTTTTGTTCCGGGGTGACCTCGGGGCCCCGCCGGTTGCTTTTGCGCCACGAGATCTTACGGGATCCTGGTTATTTTTGTACCTTCTTGAGGTTTTGCACAATATTCAGGCACATTGGCTTTACTGTCGCTTCGTCATCTCAGCTGGTTTTGTGTATGACTGAGGTCTTGTTTTTCAAGGGGTCTCTCTGAGCCATATTCGTTCTTTTTCACGGAGGAGTGTTATTCACAAAGATAATCACATTGTATAAACAATTTTATTCACTCATGTGTGTCAGAATACAATGTTTTTTCTTTACAAATATATTTAAGGGAAATACCTCTTTAAGTGATGGATGTTCCAAGCGTGGGGCTCAGGGTTTCCTTGCATATCTTCGATCCGGTATACCCCTGGCTTGACCACTTTTGTCACCCTGAATGGACCTTCCCAGGTCGGTGCTAACTTGGCTGCGGCCGCTCTTTTCCCTGTAGCTTCTAGGTTTCTTAAGGCCAGGTCTCCCACTTTCAAGCTTCTCTCTCTAACCTTTTGGTTGTAATATCGTGCTGCCCGTTGTTGATAAGCAGTAGTTCGGATTTGGGCTTCTTTCCTAACTTCTTCAAGAGCATCTAGGTTGCTTATTAACTTGTCCCCATTAGTGTCTTCACTAACGAATTGGACTCGGTGAGTGGGAATCTGCAACTCGATTGGGACTACGACCTTCGTGCCATAAGCAAGTGCAAAGGGTGTTTCTTTAGTGGGTGCTCTGGGAGTGGTTCGGAGTGCCCACAGGATACTGTTGAGTTCTTCAGCCCAATTCTCCTTTGCGCCATTTAGCCGTTTCTTTAACCCTTGGGGGATAGCTCTGTTAGTGACTTCTGTTTGGCCATTGGTTTGAGGATGGGCCACAGATGAGAATTTGTGCCATATGCCCATGTTCGTCGTGAAGGCTCTGAAGGTACTGCAGTCAAATTGTCTGCCATTGTCTGAGATAAGCACTCTAGGTATGCCGAATCTGTAATACCCGGCTAGACTCCGGTATCGAAATTCCTACCGTCCGGTGGAATCTCGGATGTCGGAGACCTCTAGAAGGGTAGAATCATGTTTTATAAAAATGTTTTAAGGTGTTTTATGATTTTAAGTATGAAATTAAATGAGTTTTTACATGAAAAGTCCTTGGAGGAAAACCCAGGTTCGGCCGCCGAAAGTCAAGTTCGGCCGCCGAACATACATGCGTTTTGGAGGCACGTTAGGCCCCCGAAAGCATGAGTGAGGGAAGTCCAGGTTCGGCCGCCGAACCTCATGTTCGGCCGCCGAACATGGCATGCATGCGGAGGCACATTCGGCCCCCGAACGTGGTCTGGCCAGCCACTATAAAAGGGTCCCTTAGCCGAAAACGGGCGAGCTTTTCCCCATTTCCGGCCAAGGTGAGCTTTCCGCCGTCTCTCACCCATTTCTGATGTTCTTCCTCTAAATCTTTCGAGATTTTCACTTGTTTTCACTTGGTTTGGAAGATTTAAGCTTTTGAAACAAGTTTTGGAGCTTTGGGAACTCAGGAGCTCATTTTCGTGGATCTCCAAGTTTAGGTCGTCTCCCTCTCGATCTTCAAGAGGTAAGAGCCGATCTTAAGCTCCTCGTGTGTTCTAAATAAGTTTTATGCAAGATCTAAGGGTAGAAATGCATGCTAGAGTATATGTTGAGTTATGGGTATATATTGATGTTTTGAACAATGTGTGTTGTTTGAGTATGTTTGAAGTGTTGTAGATGGGGTATATGCATGTTTGAGGCCCCTAGGAACTTGTATGCATGCTTTGGGTTGAAAAATATGCATGATGGGTAGGTTTGGAGGCGAAATGGGCAAAGGGAGCCAAGTTTCTGCCCTTTGGCAGAAACCAGGTTCGGCAGCCGAAGGTACTTTCGGCCGCCGAATATGGCTGGGGAGGCAGGCCTTTCGGCTGCCGAAGTTGCCCCCGAAAAGAGACTTTCGTCTCTGTCTGGCACTTTCGGCCGCCGAAGGTGCCGCCGAACCTAGCTGAGTTTCGTCTCTGTCCAGGACTTTCGGCCGCCGAAGGTGCCGCCGAAAGTGCCCTGTTCAGCCATTTCATGCATATTTTCTGTGATGTTTTCATGATGTTTTAGGGGGGTTTTTGGGGTATATATTAGAGTCATGTTTATATATGTTTGGTCCCTCATTTGAGTCCACCGGTGTAGGTTCGGACCCGAGGAACCGAGGACCCCAGCAGTGAGTTCAGCTGCTTCGGTATTGTCAGAGTCAGCCAGAGGTGAGTGGAATTAAACTTAATCTTTTAAATTAAATGTTTTATCATGTTTCATGCATCATGATTATGCAATAGGATGATTGCATTAGTTTTCACGAATATGCCGCATTGCATAAATTGTTGTTGTTGTGGGTGAATGTTGGATGACCCAATTAGTCCAAGACAGGAAGACCAGGACCCCATGCTACGGCCTGGCACAGAGTAAGCAAGTCCAGGCCCCAGTCTACAGGCCTGGCACAGAGTAAGGCACGGTTATGGGACTCGAAGACCAGGAGCCCAGAGGAGGCCCTGGAAAATGGTAAGTAATGTATGTATGACAGGAAGACCAGGACCCCATGCTACGGCCTGGCACAGAGTTAACTTGGACTATTTGGTGACAAGTTCACCCAACCCTTATGTGAATTGTCTGTGTTATGATGCATTCCATGTGAGCATAGTGTTAATGTGTTTTTACTAGCTCTACTCACTGGGCTTTTAGCTCACCCCTCTCCCTTTTCCCCCAGGCTTACAGGTACAGGATATAGTGCGGGAGTTCGGATAGAGTGAAGGAGTCATGCTTATGTAATAGATAGAAATGGACATGATCAAATTGTAATGTAAAAGTACAGTATTGTTATGTAATGAGTTTTATGGATGTTAGTATGTGCTTGACCATAGATTGTTGTATCCCTTTTATACATGATCTTAGAGATTTTGTTGATGTTTATGTAAACCAACTCAACAGATGTATGTTACCCATTGAGGGCACAGATGAGATCCCACAGAGGGATCAAAGTTATGTTAATGTTATGCACAGGTTGAGTTTGGTCGATGTTCAATGGAAAGAAAAGTTTTAATTTTTAAGTATATTGTTGATCATGTATGGGATTAAGTAGGTTCACAGGATGCATGTTAGGCTTGCTACGGGTCCCGGCGGCCTTAAGTCGACCCGGATCCTAGCGCCGGTAGCGGTCCGATTTTCGGATCGTTACAGAATGGTATCAGAGCCCTAGGTTCATATGGTCGGACCTAGAGTGTCGGGCTCATAGAGGTTATAGAAGGTCAAGCACAATAGGAAAAGATCATGTCCACTAGGATAGGATGTGGAGTCCTGTCTTGCATGATGATGTGAAATGCCATGATTTTATGCATGTGCATTAATGATATGCTATGATATGTGATGCATGTGATGAGGGTTCATGTGTGCCCACATGAACCATATGATGCTAATGTTGCTTGTGATGTGCACTGTTTTCAGAAAACAGGATGAGAGGAACTCGTCGATCAGCAAGATTGACTGGAGTACCACCTGAGGATGAGGGCATGAGCGCCCGTCCTCCAGCATTGCCTAGGGCAATGTCTAGCAGGTCCAATAGGGACAGAGTAGCAAGAGACCCTAGAAGGTCTTTGGATCTGGGTAGAAGCAGGTCAGTCAGAGGAACAGTTCAGGGAGGAGCGTCAGAGGATATGGGGGATGATATGGACGTAGAACAGAGGAGGGATGGCAGTTTGGGAGTCAGTATGTCAGAAGAAGGAATGGGAGAGTCCCAAGGAGGCACTCAGGCCTCGGGATTTGTACAGCCACCTCACTACCCACATTTCTCACAACATCCCGGGTATTCGATGGGAGGTACATCGGATTACCCTAGTTTCACCCCTTATCCCACACAGATGCCATACCCACCATACTACCCACCATACTCTCAGTACCCAATGTATCCACCTCCACCCTACTATCCAAATCCAGCAAACCCTACCTCAGAAAATGTTGCACCACCTCCACCACCTGCAGAACCAGCAGCCCCAGTTGCTCAACCTCATAGACCTAGCTCAGCCAGTGGGAGCAAGGTTAAGATGACAGACTATATGAAGCTGGGTGCTCCCCAGTTTGAGACCGGTGATGATCCGTTCGTGTACTTGGAGCGGGTCAAGGCAATTACAGATGAGATAGGGGCGGATGATAGTAGAGCCATTCAGATGGCCGGGTTCACGCTTAAGTGCAAGAAGGCACGGGAGTGGTTCAAGAATTATGTGAACCCGAGAGTGGACAACATGACTTGGGAAGAGTTTGCAAACGAGTTTGCAGGATGGGCTTTCCCTGATAGTTCAAGGGAATTGAAGATGATAGAATTCGAGCAGTTGAGGCAAACTGATGACATGAGTGTAGACGAATATACCGACAGGTTTATGGAGTTGCTGCCATTTGCAGGGCAAGACCTTAGCACAGACCAGAAGAAGTCGAGGAGGTATATCATGAAGCTCCATCCCAGGTATTCCTCCTTGGTACAGTCAGCAGATAGAGAAAGTTTTCACGCCATAGTAGACATGGCTAGGAGAATGGAGGCTAGTGCCATCATTCAGGGGACAGTTAAGCAGACCGTGGCACAAGCTTCTGGTTCTAAAACTCTGGGTGGGGGAAGGTTAGATCCCTCTACCTTGAGTGCAGCAGCTTCAGGCAGTAAAAGATGGAGTAAACCCAAGGGTAAGAAGAACAAGTTCTGGAGTAAAGTTAAGTCCAGTCTGGGATTTGGGAGTGGCTCAAGCTCTGGTGCGGATAATGCAATTTGTGCAAGGTGTGGTAGGCCACACAAGGGAATATGTCGGTTTGGGACGAACGCCTGCTTCAGATGTGGTCAGGAGGGGCATATAGCTCGAGACTGTCCAAGAGTGGCCCCAATGGCTCAGTCCCAGCAGACAGCTTCAGGCAGTGTAGCGCAGCCAGCAGCTCCAGCCATGACTCAGGCCAGTGGCAGAGGCAGAGGAAGAGGGGCAGCCTCTTCTTCAGCGGGTTTTAGAGGTGAAGGTCCATCAGCTTCGGCACGGATCTTCACAATGACACAGCAAGAGGCAGATGCATCTAACACCGTGGTGGCAGGTAACTTAATTATTGGTTGTTCAGATGTATATGCCTTGATGGACCCTGGTGCATCTCATTCATTTGTTGCTCCGAGAGCCGTCCAGAGATTGGGGTTGATGATCTCTGAGTTAGAGTGTCCTCTCTGGGTCAGTGGACCCAAGTGTGATCCATCAGTGGCAGAGTCAGTCTGTCAGTGTAGTCCAGTTTTTGTTGAGGGGAGATGCATGTCCGCCGACCTTGTGGTTCTAGATTTGACAGACTTTGACGTCATTCTAGGGATGGACTGGTTATCTACCCATGGTGCTACCTTGGACTGCAGGAACAAGGTAGTCAGGTTCAGAGGTCAGGATGGATCAGAGGTTGTCTTCAGAGGAGACAGGAGGGGCACACCTAGAGGTATGATCTCAGCTCTTCAGGCTCGTAGGTTGCTTAGGAGGGGATGTCAGGGGTATTTGGCTCATGTGAGAGAGCTAAATGGTCAGGTTAGAGAGCCCGCCTCGGTGCCAGTGGTTAGAGAGTTCTTAGATGTGTTCCCGGACGAGCTGCCAGGGTTGCCACCTGCTAGGGAGATAGAGTTCGAGATTGAGTTAATGCCTGGTACCAGACCGATCTCTATCCCTCCCTACAGGATGGCACCAGCTGAATTGAAAGAGTTGAAGGAGCAGTTGCAGGAGCTGATAGACAAGGGCTTCATCCGACCGAGTACCTCACCCTGGGGTGCTCCAGTTCTGTTTGTGAGGAAGAAGGATGGATCCCTTAGGCTTTGTATCGACTACAGGCAGTTGAACAAAGTCACTACCAAGAATAAGTACCCATTGCCAAGGATCGACGATCTATTTGACCAGCTAGCAGGAGCGGGTTGTTTCTCCAAAATAGATCTGAGATCGGGGTACCATCAGTTGAGGATCAGGGAAGACGACGTACCAAAGACAGCTTTCAGGACCAGATATGGGCATTTTGAGTTCCTTGTGATGCCGTTCAGGTTAACTAACGCCCCTGCAGCATTCATGGATCTCATGAACAGAGTGTTTAGCCAGTACCTGGATCACTTTGTTATTGTCTTCATAGATGATATCTTAGTGTATTCCAGGAATGCAGAGGAGCATGCCCATCATCTGCGATTGGTTCTACAGACCTTGAGGGAACATGGCTTGTATGCCAAGTTCTCTAAATGTGAGTTCTGGCTGAGGAGCATTTCGTTCTTGGGGCATGTAGTGTCAGAAAATGGTATAGAGGTAGACCCCAAGAAGACAGAAACTGTGGCTAACTGGCCTAGACCCACTTCAGTGACAGAGATCAGGAGTTTCTTGGGTTTGGCAGGTTACTACAGGAGGTTCGTTCAGGACTTCTCAAAAATTGCAGCTCCTCTGACCAGACTAACCAGGAAGAATCAGAAATTTCTGTGGACCGACCAGTGCGAGGAGAGTTTTGAAGAGCTCAAGAAGAGATTGACTTCAACACCAGTTTTAGCTCTGCCATCTAGTGGTGAGGACTTTACAGTCTTTTGTGATGCGTCCCGTGTGGGACTGGGTTGTGTGCTTATGCAGAATGAGAGGGTGATTGCTTATGCTTCTAGGCAGCTAAAGAGGCATGAGTTGAATTACCCCACACATGACCTTGAGATGGCAGCAGTAATCTTTGCACTCAAGATGTGGAGGCACTACCTCTATGGGGTAAAATGTGAGATCTTCACAGATCATAAAAGCCTGCAGTACATCCTGAGTCAAAGAGATTTGAATTTGAGACAGAGGAGATGGGTAGAGTTGCTGAGTGACTATGATTGCAAGATTCAGTATCATCCGGGTAAGGCGAATGTCGTGGCAGACGCCCTAAGCCGGAAGTCACTAGGCAGTCTATCCCACATCACGGCAGAGAGGAGACCGGTGGTGAAGGAGTTTTACAAGCTCATTGAGGAAGGTCTACAGTTGGAGTTGTCTGGTACAGGTGCCTTGGTTGCTCTGATGAAAGTGACACCCGTGTTTCTGGAGCAGGTGGCTCAGAAACAGCATGAGGACCCAGAGTTAGTGAAGATTGCCAGGACTGTTCAGTCAGGCAAGGACAGTGAGTTCAGATTTGACAATAGGGGGATCCTCCGCTATGGGAGTCGTTTATGTGTACCGGATGACATAGGGCTAAAAGGAGACATTATGAGAGAGGCTCATAATGCAAGATACAGCATTCACCCCGGAGCCACCAAGATGTATCAAGATCTGAAGAAAGTTTATTGGTGGCCAGCTATGAAGAGAGAAGTGGCACAGTTTGTGTCAGCCTGCGAGATATGTCAGAGGGTGAAGCTGGAACATCAGAAGCCGGCTGGAATGCTTAACCCGCTACCCATTCCAGAGTGGAAATGGGAGAATATAGCTATGGACTTCGTAGTGGGGTTACCGGCGACGTCCAACAGATTGGACTCCATATGGGTGATTGTGGACAGACTCACCAAATCTGCTCACTTCATCCCTGTCAGGAGTGGCTATTCTGTGGACAAGTTGGCGCAGGTGTACGTTGATGAGATAGTCAAACTGCACGGGGTTCCTGTTTCCATCGTGTCAGATAGAGGGCCCCAGTTCACCTCCAGGTTTTGGCGGAGTCTGCAGAATGCCATGGGTACTAGATTGGATTTTAGCACTGCCTTCCATCCACAGACAGACGGACAGTCAGAGAGGACCATCCAGACCATAGAAGATATGCTGAGAATGTGTGTGCTGGACTTTGGCGGTTCTTGGAGGCAGCATCTACCTTTGGTGGAGTTTGCCTACAATAACAGCCATCATGCTAGCATCGGGATGGCTCCATATGAAGCTTTATATGGAAGGAAGTGCAGATCACCTGTTTGCTGGGAAGAGGTAGGAGAGAGGTCCTTAGCAGGACCCGAGCTAGTAGAGATCACCAGCAGGGTGGTGCCCATGATCAGAGAGAGAATCAAAACGGCTACAAGCAGACAAAAGAGTTATGCAGACATCCGCAGAAGGCTAGTAGAGTTTCAGGAGGGGGATCTGGTATTGCTTAAGGTGTCTCCAATGAAAGGAGTGGTTCGGTTCGGGAAGAAAGGTAAGCTGGCTCCGCGGTACATCGGACCCTTTGAAGTCTTGCAAAAGATTGGGAATGTATCGTACAAGCTGGATTTACCTGCTTCAATGGAGAGAATCCATCCGGTTTTCTATGTTTCTATGTTGAGAAAATTCGTGTCAGATCCGGGCAAGGTTCTTAGTGAGCCTGATGTGGAGATCCAAGAGGATCTCACCTATGTTGAGCAGCCGGTACGGATCCTAGACACCCAGATCAGAAAGTTAAGAAATAAGGGAATCCCGATGGTGAAAGTCCTGTGGAACCACCACAATATGGAAGAATGTACTTGGGAGACACGGGAGTCCATGCTCCAACAGTATCCCCATCTCTTTTAAGGTTAGATCTTTATGTGTTTATGTATGTATGTTATGTTGATTGCTATGCATGTGCTAGTTGAGGAACATTCGGGGACGAATGTTCTTAAGGGGGGGAGAATGTAATACCCGGCTAGACTCCGGTATCGGAATTCCTACCGTCCGGTGGAATCTCGGATGTCGGAGACCTCTAGAAGGGTAGAATCATGTTTTATAAAAATGTTTTAAGGTGTTTTATGATTTTAAGTATGAAATTAAATGAGTTTTTACATGAAAAGTCCTTGGAGGAAAACCCAGGTTCGGCCGCCGAAAGTCAAGTTCGGCCGCCGAACATACATGCGTTTTGGAGGCATGTTAGGCCCCCGAAAGCATGAGTGAGGGAAGTCCAGGTTCGGCCGCCGAACCTCATGTTCGGCCGCCGAACATGGCATGCATGCGGAGGCACATTCGGCCCCCGAACGTGGTCTGGCCAGCCACTATAAAAGGGTCCCTTAGCCGAAAACGGGCGAGCTTTTCCCCATTTCCGGCCAAGGTGAGCTTTCCGCCGTCTCTCACCCATTTCTGATGTTCTTCCTCTAAATCTTTCGAGATTTTCACTTGTTTTCACTTGGTTTGGAAGATTTAAGCTTTTGAAACAAGTTTTGGAGCTTTGGGAACTCAGGAGCTCATTTTCGTGGATCTCCAAGTTTAGGTCGTCTCCCTCTCGATCTTCAAGAGGTAAGAGCCGATCTTAAGCTCCTCGTGTGTTCTAAATAAGTTTTATGCAAGATCTAAGGGTAGAAATGCATGCTAGAGTATATGTTGAGTTGTGGGTATATATTGATGTTTTGAACAATGTGTGTTGTTTGAGTATGTTTGAAGTGTTGTAGATGGGGTATATGCATGTTTGAGGCCCCTAGGAACTTGTATGCATGCTTTGGGTTGAAAAATATGCATGATGGGTAGGTTTGGAGGCGAAATGGGCAAAGGGAGCCAAGTTTCTGCCCTTTGGCAGAAACCAGGTTCGGCAGCCGAAGGTACTTTCGGCCGCCGAACATGGCTGGGGAGGCAGGCCTTTCGGCTGCCGAAGTTGCCCCCGAAAAGAGACTTTTGTCTCTGTCTGGCACTTTCGGCCGCCGAAGGTGCCGCCGAACCTAGCTGAGTTTCGTCTCTGTCCAAGACTTTCGGCCGCCGAAGGTGCCGCCGAAAGTGCCCTGTTCAGCCATTTCATGCATATTTTCTGTGATGTTTTCATGATGTTTTAGGGGGGTTTTTGGGGTATATATTAGAGTCATGTTTATATATGTTTGGTCCCTCATTTGAGTCCACCGGTGTAGGTTCGGACCCGAGGAACCGAGGACCCCAGCAGTGAGTTCAGCTGCTTCGGTATTGTTAGAGTCAGCCAGAGGTGAGTGGAACTAAACTTAATCTTTTAAATTAAATGTTTTATCATGTTTCATGCATCATGATTATGCAATAGGATGATTGCATTAGTTTTCACGAATATGCCGCATTGCATAAATTGTTGTTGTTGTGGGTGAATGTTGGATGACCCAATTAGTCCAAGACAGGAAGACCAGGACCCCATGCTACGGCCTGGCACAGAGTAAGCAAGTCCAGGCCCCAGTCTACAGGCCTGGCACAGAGTAAGGCACGGTTATGGGACTCGAAGACCAGGAGCCCAGAGGAGGCCCTGGAAAATGGTAAGTAATGTATGTATGACATGAAGACCAGGACCCCATTGTAATACCCGGCATGCATCCGGCACCGGAATTCCTATTGTCTGATGGAATCCGGGGTGTTGGGATCCTATATAAGGGTAGGCGTTATGGTTTCTATGTGTTATGCGAGGTTTTATGGTTTTACAGGTCTTAGTGTTGAGTTTTGAGTTGAAATGAACCAAGGCAGAGGAGCCAAGTTCGGCCGCCGAAGATAAGTTCGGCCGCCGAAAGTGCCCAATGTTTGGCTTCCGAAGTTCAGGTTCGGCCCCCGAATGTTGCATGGTTTTGCATGCGATTCGGCAGCCGAAACTGAGTTGGCCAGCCAGCTTTTGAGCCATCCTGAGTCAGCATTGTGGACAGGTGTTATGTCCAACTTGTTGCCAGAAGTTGGCCACGTCTCCCTTGGTTTATTTGCTGAATTTGAGCAGCTCATGCAGGAGTTTGCTCGTTTACAAGGTTATGAATGTTTTGAAGCAAAAAGCTCCGTTTGTGCGAGGGTGAGAGTTTGAGGAGAGTTCATCTGTTTCCCTTCGTTCAGAGTGTTCAGCTTCTTGTTACAGGAGGTAACTAACGCTCTTGAACCTGTTTATGTGTTTTCTGAAGGTTTTATGGAAATTAAGGGAGAGAGATGCATGTTAAAGTGAGAAGTAGTGTTTTTGATGATTTCTGCATGTATATATGATTATGTGTTATGTTTGTTTTGTTGTTTGGGGTTATTAGCTAGTTTTGGACCCCTGTGCTCATATACATGCGTATATGTATGTTGAGGAGATGACGTTTGCATGTTTTAAGAGCTTGAGGGGAAGGAGGAGATGATTTGCCGTTGAAACTGAGTTCTGGATGAACTCAGGTTCGGCAGCCGAAAGTTCATTCGGCCGCCGAACCTCTTGCATGGTGACTTGGTTGCCACAGCTTGCCCCCGAGTGTTTTTGCATGTTCGGCTCTGTTTGGGGACTTCGGCCGCCGAAGGTGCCGCCGAAGGTAGAGACTTTCATCTCTGGAATATGTTTTGGCCCCCGAAACTTGCCCCCGAAAGGGTTCGGCCGCCGAAGCTTGAGATTCGGCCGCCGAAGGTGCTTGAGTTTCGTCTCTGGAGAGGACATTCGGCCGCCGAACCTGCCGCCGAAAGTGTTCTGTCCAGCTTTTCTTTTGCATGTTTTTGCATGGCTAGGTAAGTGAGTGTTTTAGGGGATTCTTGGGAAGTGTAATAGAGGTCTTGATAAGTTAGTCTGGTCCCTCATTTGAATCTTTATGTGTTACAGACCAGAGGAACCAGAGAGAGCAGCAGTGAGTACTGCTCCAGAGGTAAACCTGCAGAGTCAGTCAGTCCAGATAGCCAGAGGTGAGTGGAACTAAACTTGTGACTTTTAATTGAACCACAACCTGTTTTTAGCATATCTCATGCATCATGTTTATGCCATAGGTTGATTGCATTAGTATTCACGACTATGTTGCATTACATTGTTATTTGGTGATGTGAGTGAATGCTGAATGATCCAATAGTCTCAGACAGGAAGTCCAGGAGCCTTTGACTACGCCCTGGCACGGATAGTAAAGACCAGGAGCCTTTGACTACGCCCTGGCAGGTATATAGCAAAGTCCAGGAGCCTTTGACTACGCCCTGGCAATGGTAAGTTCACAGGTGTTATATACACATATACATATATGACAGGAAGACCAGGTGCTCGATTCTACGCCCTGGCACAGAGTTACTGGGACTATGTGGTGACAGGTTTACTCTTGATGTGGCTTGTCTGTGATATGGTGCATTCCATGAGATCATATTTTACTGAGATGTTTTACTGTTCTACTCACTGGGCTATAGAGCTCATCCCACTCCCTTAACCCCAGTTTTGCAGGTTCAGTGTACAGTGTACAGGGACAGTCCAGCAGAGTACAGGAAAAGTGAAGAGATCTGTAATAGCTTAGAGTGGACATGTAATATTAAAGAGATGTACTAGTTGTTGCTTGACCTAGACCTAGTGATGTATGTTTTGTACATGATCTGTATATGTATATATGTTTTCCTGTATGTGAAAACCAGGCTTAACAGGTATGAGTTAACCCATCTAGAGCAAGCTCTAGTCAGGGATACAGAGTACAGAGTACATGAGTACAGAGTACAGAGATAGTGCATGCACAGGTTAAGCCTTGGTCCAGAAAAGAGTTTTATTTTCACTGCAAATGTATGATCATGTATGAGGTTTACAGGTAAACAGAGAGTATAGCAGGCTTGCTACGGGTTCTGGCGGCCTTAAGCCGACCTGAATCCTAGCGCCGGTGACGGTCCTTTTTGGGGTCGTTACAGATTGGTATCAGAGCCCTAGGTTCATATGATCGGACCTATAGAGACAGTGTTGGGCTCAGACAGGTTAGCAGTGGTCAAGCACAATAGGAACTCATGTCCACTAGGATAGGGTCTTGAGTCCTATCTGCTATGCTATGCCATGAGTATTGTCTGTGTATGATTGATATGTGATGTTTATGTGCTAAAGTGGTATGTTATATGTTGTGTTTCCAGAATAAAGATGCGAGGAACTCGTCGATCAGCTCGATTGACTGGAGTCCCACCAGAGAATGAGAGACCAGCTGCTCGTCCTCCTGCATTGCCAAGGGCAAGGTCTCAGAGATCTAGCAGGGAAGGTACGTCAATAGACCCTAGAAGGTCTGTCGACGAGAGCAGAAGAGGAACAGTGAGGGGAGAAAGATCAGAGGAAAGGAGGGAAGCTATGGAGATTGATCAGTCTGGAGATGATAGCATGGGTTTAGGCAGTTTTGAGGAAGGTATGGGAGAGTCGCAGGGAGGTGCTCAGGCCTCAGATTTTGGTTATCCATCCTTGTTTCAGGAGCCAGAGTATCCGATGGAGGGGATGTCGGAGTACTCTCGATTTGACCCATATCCTACATACATGCCATATATGCCATATCCTCACTATTACCCATCATATCCACCATATCCTATGTATCCATCTTCCCCTACCCATCCAAGTGCAGCACACCTAGAGCCAAATGAACCAGAATTACCACCAGAACCAGTAGCCCCTGTTGTTGACAGACATGAACCTAGCTCATCTGGAGGTAAAGTCCAAATGACGGAGTACTTGAAATTGGATGCTCCTAAATACAACACGAGAGATGATCCATTTGATTACCTCAGAGCAGTTAGGATGATCACCAGCGAATTGGGAGCAGATGATAGGAGAGCCATTGAGATGGCAGGTTTCACATTAAAATGCAGGAAAGCCAGAGAATGGTTTAAGAATTATGTGGAGCCTAGAATGGACAGCATGTCATGGGGAGAGTTCGCCAATGAGTTTGCAGGGTGGGCTTTTCCTGACAATTCCAGAGAGATGAAAATAATTGAATTTGAACAATTGAGACAGACAGATGAGATGAGTGTTGATGAATTCACAGATAAGTTCCTAGATCTGCTTCAGTACGTGGGTCAGGCCTATGATACTGATCAGAAGAAGGCGAGGAGATATACCATGAGACTTCATCCCAGGTATTCTTCTTTGATCCTTCCAGCAGAAAAGGAGAGTTTTCACTCTATTATAGATGCAGCTAGGAAGATGGAAGCTAGTGCTAAGAGTCAGAAACAGGCACAGGCTTCGGGTTCTAAGGCCCCCAGTTCAGGATCAACAGGCAGTAAGAGATGGGATAGAGCGAGAGGAACAAAGAGTAAGTTCTGGAATAAAGTAAAGTCAGGTCTGGGAATAGGTAGTGGCTCAAGCTCTGGCACAGCTCCAGTCTGCAGACGATGCGGAAAACCACATGGAGGAGTTTGTCGGTTGGGATCTTCAGCTTGTTTTCGATGTGGACAGGAAGGGCATATTGCTCGGGATTGTCCGCAGATGACTTTTGTACCATCCCAGCAGATGAGTTCAGGCAGTGTGGTACAGCCAGTTGTACGGCCAGCAGCTCCAGTCATGCCTCAGACTAGTGGCAGAGGTAGAGGGAGAGGGGTAGCCTCTACTTCAGCAGCAGGTTCCTGAGGTGGAAATCCGGTAGCCCCAGCACGGATTTTCACAGTGACACAGGAGGAGGCTAACACGTCGAACACAGTGGTGTCAGGTAATCTCATCATTGGGTGTTCAGATGTGTATGCTTTGATGGACCCCGGTGCTTCTCATTCCTTTATTGCTTCGAGAGCCATAGAGCGATTGGGTTTGATCAGTTCTGAGTTAGAGTATCCTCTCTGGGTCAGTGGACCTAGATGTGACCCATCAGTGGCAGTGTCAGTCTGTCGTTTCAGTCCAGTATTCATAGAGGGTAGATGCCTTCCAGCTGACCTTGTGGTTCTAGACTTGACAGATTTTGATGTCATTCTAGGGATGGATTGGCTATCTGCATATGGTGCTACGTTGGACTGTCGAGAGAAGTTAGTGAGTCTCAGAGACCAGGATGGGTCAGAGTGTGTCTTCAGAGGAGACAGGAGAGGTACACTCAGAGGTATGATTTCAGCCCTTCAGGCTCGTCGTTTGCTTAGGAGGGGTTGTCAGGGGTTTCTAGCTCATGTGAGAGAGCTAGACAGTCAGGTGAGGGAACCAGCCACAGTACCAGTAGTTCGAGAGTTTCTCGATGTGTTCCCAGACGATTTGCCAGGACTACCACCTGATAGGGAGATAGGGTTTGAAATTGAATTACTGCCAGGTACTAGACCTATCTCTATTCCTCCCTACAGGATGGCACCAGCTGAGTTATCAGAGTTGAAAGAACAGTTGCAGGACTTGGTAGATAAGGGTTTCATCCGCCCTAGTACCTCACCTTGGGGTGCTCCAGTGCTTTTTGTCAGAAAGAAGGATGGATCCCTTAGACTTTGTATCGACTACAGACAGTTGAACAAGGTCACTATCAAGAATAGGTATCCTCTACCTAGGATTGATGATCTATTTGACCAGCTAGCTGGAGCAGGTTGTTTCTCGAAAATAGATCTGAGATCTGGGTATCATCAGTTGCGAGTCAGAGAGTCAGATGTGCCTAAGACAGCTTTTCGGACCAGATATGGGCATTATGAGTTCTTAGTGATGCCGTTCGGGTTGACTAACGCCCCTGCAGCATTTATGGATCTCATGAACAGGGTATGTAATGAGTTTCTGGATCACTTTGTCATTGTGTTTATCGATGATATCTTAGTGTATTCCAGAGATGCAGAGGAGCATGCCCAGCATCTGAGGATAGTTTTGCAGACACTGAGAGAGCATGGTTTATATGCCAAGTTCTCAAAGTGTGAGTTTTGGTTACGGAGCATTGCCTTCTTGGGACATGTAGTATCAGCAGAGGGTATTGAGGTGGATCCCAAGAAGATAGAGGCTGTAGCTAACTGGCCCAGACCCACGACAGTGACTGAGAGTAAAAGCTTTCTGGGACTGGCAGGTTACTACAGGAGGTTCGTTCAGAACTTCTCAAAGATAGCAGCTCCTATGACCAAATTGACTCAGAAGAACCAGAAGTTTATCTGGTCAGACCAGTGTGAAGAGAGCTTTGAGGAGCTCAAGAGGAGATTGACAACAGCACCAGTGTTAGCTCTGCCTGTCAGTAATAAAGAGTTCACAGTGTTCTGTGATGCATCTCGAGTGGGCTTGGGTTGTGTATTGATGCAGAGTGATAGAGTAATCGCTTATGCTTCTAGACAGTTGAAGAAGCACGAGTTGAATTACCCTACCCATGACCTAGAGATGGCAGCAGTTATCTTTGCACTTAAGATGTGGCGGCATTACCTCTACGGGGTTAAATGCGAGATCTTCACTGATCACAAGAGTTTACAGTACATCTTAAGTCAGAGAGAGCTGAATTTGCGGCAAAGAAGATGGGTCGAATTGCTCAGTGATTATGATTGTAAGATCCAGTATCATCCGGGTAAGGCGAATGTTGTCGCAGATGCCCTAAGCCGGAAGTCATTAGGCAGTTTATCCCGTATAGCAGCAGAGCGGAGACCAGTTGTGATGGAGCTTTATAAGCTCTTTGACGAGGGATTACAGCTAGAGTTGTCTGGTACAGGTGCGTTGATAGCACAGATGAGGGTGACACCTGTGTTTCTGGAGCAGATAGCTCAGAGACAGCATGAGGACCCTGAGTTGATGAAAATTGCCAGGACTGTTCAGTCAGGCAATAATGCAGAGTTCAGATTTGATAACAAAGGGATCCTTCGCTATGGGAGTCGACTTTGTGTACCAGATAGGGGCAGTGTGAAGGAAGACATTATGAGGGAAGCTCATAATGCGCGGTATAGTGTTCACCCAGGAGCTACCAAAATGTATCAGGATCTGAAAAGGGTTTATTGGTGGCCAGCCATGAAGAAGGAAGTGGCGCAGTTCGTGACAGCCTGTGAGGTTTGTCAGAGGGTGAAATTAGAGCATCAGAAACCAGCCGGAATGCTTAACCCATTACCGATTCCAGAGTGGAAATGGGAGAACATAACCATGGATTTTGTAGTGGGTTTACCAGTAGCATCCAACAGGATAGACTCGATATGGGTGATTGTGGATAGACTCACGAAATCTGCTCATTTTCTTCCAGTACGGAGTAACTATTCTGTGGATAAGTTGGCACAGGTCTATCTGGATGAGATAGTAAGATTACATGGAGTTCCAGTGTCTATAGTTTCAGACAGAGGACCTCAGTTTACTTCCCGCTTTTGGCGGAGTCTGCAAAGTGCAATGGGCACGAGATTGGATTTTAGTACTGCTTTCCACCCCCAGACTGATGGACAGTCAGAAAGGACCATCCAGACCATAGAGGATATGCTTCGCCTATGTGTGTTAGACTTTGGCGGTTCTTGGAGGCAGCATCTACCTTTGGTGGAATTTGCCTACAATAACAGTCATCATGCTAGCATTGGGATGGCTCCTTATGAAGCATTATATGGGAGGAAGTGCAGATCCCCTGTTTGCTGGGAAGAGGTAGGAGAGAAGGCTCTTGCAGGGCCAGAGTTAGTAGATCTTACCAGTAGAATGGTGCCCATGATCAGAGAGAGAATCAGAACAGCTCAGAGTAGACAGAAAAGTTATGCAGACGTTCGCAGGAAGCAGTTAGAGTTTCAAGAAGGTAATTGGGTATTGCTGAAAGTGTCTCCAATGAAAGGAGTGGTTCGTTTTGGGAAGAAAGGTAAATTAGCTCCACGGTACATTGGACCCTTTGAGGTGTTGCAGAGGATCGGAAATGTGTCGTATAAGCTGGATTTACCTGCTTCTATGGAGAGGATTCACCCGGTATTTCATGTTTCTATGCTACGACAGTTTGTGTCAGATCCGAATCAGGTTCTGAGTGAGCCTGAGGTGGAGATTCATACAGATCTCACCTATATAGAGCAGCCAGTGCGGATTCTGGACACGCAGATCAGACAGCTAAGGAACAAGGAGATTCCGATGGTGAAAGTTTTATGGAACCACCATAATCTAGAAGAGTGCACATGGGAGACGCGGGAGTCTATGCTCCAGCAATATCCATATTTGTTTTGAGGTTAGTTTTCTCTATTACATGTGTTCATTGTGTGTTTTAGGAACATCCGAGGACGAATGTTCTTAAGGCGGGGAGAATGTAATACCCGGCATGCATCCGGCACCGGAATTCCTATTGTCTGATGGAATCCGGGGTGTTGGGATGCTATATAAGGGTAGGCGTTATGGTTTCTATGTGTTATGCGAGGTTTTATGGTTTTACAGGTCTTAGTGTTGAGTTTTGAGTTGAAATGAACCAAGGCAGAGGAGCCAAGTTCGGCCGCCGAAGATAAGTTCGGCCGCCGAAAGTGCCCAATGTTTGGCTTCCGAAGTTCAGGTTCGGCCCCCGAATGTTGCATGGTTTTGCATGCGATTCGGCAGCCGAAACTGAGTTGGCCAGCCAGCTTTTGAGCCATCCTGAGTCAGCATTGTGGACAGGTGTTATGTCCAACTTGTTGCCAGAAGTTGGCCACGTCTCCCTTGGTTTATTTGCTGAATTTGAGCAGCTCATGCAGGAGTTTGCTCGTTTACAAGGTTATGAATGTTTTGAAGCAAAAAGCTCCGTTTGTGCGAGGGTGAGAGTTTGAGGAGAGTTCATCTGTTTCCCTTCGTTCAGAGTGTTCAGCTTCTTGTTACAGGAGGTAACTAACGCTCTTGAACCTGTTTATGTGTTTTCTGAAGGTTTTATGGAAATTAAGGGAGAGAGATGCATGTTAAAGTGAGAAGTAGTGTTTTTGATGATTTCTGCATGTATATATGATTATGTGTTATGTTTGTTTTGTTGTTTGGGGTTATTAGCTAGTTTTGGACCCCTGTGCTCATATACATGCGTATATGTATGTTGAGGAGATGACGTTTGCATGTTTTAAGAGCTTGAGGGGAAGGAGGAGATGATTTGCCGTTGAAACTGAGTTCTGGATGAACTCAGGTTCGGCAGCCGAAAGTTCATTTGGCCGCCGAACCTCTTGCATGGTGACTTGGTTGCCACAGCTTGCCCCCGAGTGTTTTTGCATGTTCGGCTCTGTTTGGGGACTTCGGCCGCCGAAGGTGCCGCCGAAGGTAGAGACTTTCATCTCTGGAATATGTTTTGGCCCCCAAAACTTGCCCCCGAAAGGGTTCGGCCGCCGAAGCTTGAGATTCGGCCGCCGAAGGTGCTTGAGTTTCGTCTCTGGAGAGGACATTCGGCCGCCGAACCTGCCGCCGAAAGTGTTCTGTCCAGCTTTTCTTTTGCATGTTTTTGCATGGCTAGGTAAGTGAGTGTTTTAGGGGATTCTTGGGAAGTGTAATAGAGGTCTTGATAAGTTAGTCTGGTCCCTCATTTGAATCTTTATGTGTTACAGACCAGAGGAACCAGAGAGAGCAGCAGTGAGTACTGCTCCAGAGGTAAACCTGCAGAGTCAGTCAGTCCAGATAGCCAGAGGTGAGTGGAACTAAACTTGTGACTTTTAATTGAACCACAACCTGTTTTTAGCATATCTCATGCATCATGTTTATGCCATAGGTTGATTGCATTAGTATTCACGACTATGTTGCATTACATTGTTATTTGGTGATGTGAGTGAATGCTGAATGATCCAATAGTCTCAGACAGGAAGTCCAGGAGCCTTTGACTACGCCCTGGCACGGATAGTAAAGACCAGGAGCCTTTGACTACGCCCTGGCAGGTATATAGCAAAGTCCAGGAGCCTTTGACTATGCCCTGGCAATGGTAAGTTCACAGGTGTTATATACACATATACATATATGACAGGAAGACCAGGTGCTCGATTCTACGCCCTGGCACAGAGTTACTGGGACTATGTGGTGACAGGTTTACTCTTGATGTGGCTTGTCTGTGATATGGTGCATTCCATGAGATCATATTTTACTGAGATGTTTTACTGTTCTACTCACTGGGCTATAGAGCTCATCCCACTCCCTTAACCCCAGTTTTGCAGGTTCAGTGTACAGTGTACAGGGACAGTCCAGCAGAGTACAGGAAAAGTGAAGAGATCTGTAATAGCTTAGAGTGGACATGTAATATTAAAGAGATGTACTAGTTGTTGCTTGACCTAGACCTAGTGATGTATGTTTTGTACATGATCTGTATATGTATATATGTTTTCCTGTATGTGAAAACCAGGCTTAACAGGTATGAGTTAACCCATCTAGAGCAAGCTCTAGTCAGGGATACAGAGTACAGAGTACATGAGTACAGAGTACAGAGATAGTGCATGCACAGGTTAAGCCTTGGTCCAGAAAAGAGTTTTATTTTCACTGCAAATGTATGATCATGTATGAGGTTTACAGGTAAACAGAGAGTATAGCAGGCTTGCTACGGGTTCTGGCGGCCTTAAGCCGACCTGAATCCTAGCGCCGGTGACGGTCCTTTTTGGGGTCGTTACACCCATGCTACGGCCTGGCACAGAGTTAACTTGGACTATTTGGTGACAAGTTCACCCAACCCTTATGTGAATTGTCTGTGTTATGATGCATTCCATGTGAGCATAGTGTTAATGTGTTTTTACTAGCTCTACTCACTGGACTTTTAGCTCACCCCTCTCCCTTTTCCCCCAGGCTTACAGGTACAGGATATAGTGCGGGAGTTCGGATAGAGTGAAGGAGTCATGCTTATGTAATAGATAGAAATGGACATGATCAAATTGTAATGTAAAAGTACAGTATTGTTATGTAATGAGTTTTATGGATGTTAGTATGTGCTTGACCATAGATTGTTGTATCCCTTTTATACATGATCTTAGAGATTTTGTTGATGTTTATGTAAACCAACTCAACAGATGTATGTTACCCATTGAGGGCACAGATGAGATCCCACAGAGGGATCAAAGTTATGTTAATGTTATGCACAGGTTGAGTTTGGTCGATGTTCAATGGAAAGAAAAGTTTTAATTTTTAAGTATATTATTGATCATGTATGGGATTAAGTAGGTTCACAGGATGCATGTTAGGCTTGCTACGGGTCCCGGCGGCCTTAAGTCGACCCGGATCCTAGCGCCGGTAGCGGTCCGATTTTCGGATCGTTACAGAATCTACAGATGATATGCCCCCACACGAAATCTATCATCTTGCGAGCTGTGATTGTGGCTATCGCTTCTGCCTCTGGCCATTTTGAAAAGTATTCTACAGCCACCACTACGAATTTCCTTTGCCCCGTGGTCTTGGGGAACGGTCCCAGGATATCGATTCCCCATTGTGAGAAAGGCCATGGACTGGATATGCTTGCTTGAGGAGTGGCAGGGGTTCTGATGGCATTAGCAAATCTCTGACATACGTCGCACTTCCGGACAAACTCTTCTGCTTCTTTTTTAACAGTGGGCCAATAGTATCCTTGCCTGAATACTTTGTTGGCCAATGTTCCTGCTCCCTCGTGGGCTCCACACAGGCCTCTATGTATCTCTTCCATTACCTTTGTAGCCTCTTCCGGGCTCACACATCGGAGCCATGGACTGGATTTTCCTTTTCTGTATAAGGTCCCCCTTATTGCTTGGTAGTTAGCGGCACGAGCTGCTATCTTTCTGGCTTCATCTTTATCTTCGGGGAGCTCGCCCTTTTCCAAGTATCTCAGGTATGGGGTCATCCAAGTTGGGCTTTGATCTACCTGCAATATCATGTTAGTTTTATTAAAAGCAGGTGTATGGACCTGTTGTATGTACACTTCATCGGGAAGCTGTTCCAGTTCTTCTTTGGATAATCGGCTGAGCAGATCTGCTTCCTCATTTTCCTCTCGGGGTATTCTTTGAAACCTGATGGTTACTCCTCGACCCATGAGCTCGGCTTCCAAAGTTTTTACTTTATCAAGGTAGTTCTGCATGATGGGGTCTCTAGCCTGATATACTCCCGTCACCTGGTTGATCACTAGCTGAGAGTCGCTATTCACCTCGAGGTCGGTTACCCCTACCTCCAAAGCTACCAACATTCCATTCACCAGGGCTTCATATTCTGCTACATTATTCGAGGCTTTGAACTCTAGACGTAGGGCATAACACACCTTAAACTCCTCTGGCCCCTTGAGCATTATTCCGGCACCATTGCCCTCAGTGCTTGATGCTCCATCTACATACAGCTTCCAGTTAAATTCTGGATGAGGCTCCCCCTCACATTGCTGTCTTGTTGTCCCTGAGGATGATCCTCCCTGCACCTCGTTGAATGAGCACTCTGCTATGAAGTCAGCCAAAGCTTGGGATTTTATAGCTGTCCTGGGTCGATATTCTAGACAGTAAGGGCTGATCTCGACGGACCAAGCCAACATCCGACCTGAAGTTTTCGGCCTGCGTAGAATCTTCTTTAAGGGTTGGTCTGTCATCACAACTCCTTGGTGGCCCTCCAAGTAAACCTTGAATTTCCGAACTGCTAGCAATAGGGCGTAAGCCATTTTTTCAATGTTTGAGTATCTGACCTCGGTATCTCTGAGTACTTTGCTGACGTAAAAGACGGGTTTCTGCTCCCCCTCTTCCACCCTTATTAATACTGCATTGACTGCTTGTCCTGAGGCCGCCAAGTATATCAGAAGTTCCTCTCCTTTTACAGGGCTGCTGAGTACATGGGGCGAGCTAAGATATTTCTTAAGCTCTGCGAAGGCTTTTTTGCAATCTTCCGTCCACTCGAAGTTCGGGACTTTCCTCAACTTTTGGAAGAACGGCAAGCACTTTTCTGCCGATCTTGACATGAATCGGTTGAGCGCCACTACTCTCCCAGTTAGTCTCTGGACGTCCCTTACGCAGGTCGGCTCTGGCATATTCAATATGGCTTCCACCTTCTCCGGATTAGGCTCAATGCCTTTTCCGCTTACCAGGAATCCCAGGAATTTTCCTCCTCGAATAAAGAAAGCGCACTTTGCTGGGTTCAACTTCATTCTGTACTGGTTTAATACCCCGAATACTTCCCTCAAGTCTGCCATGTGCTGCTGGAAGTTTGGGCTTTTGACCACCATATCATCTACATAGACTTCTACATTCCTGCCAATTTGATTTTTGAAGATTTTATTCATCAGTCTTTGGTACGTTGCCCCGACATTCCTCAATCCGAATGGCATAGCTCTGTAGCAATAAGTCCCATCTTCAGTTATAAACGAGGTCTTTTCCTCATCCGACCTTTCCATTGGGATTTGATGATAACCGGACATAGCATCCAAAGAAGACATATAATCAAAACCGGCCGTAGAGTCGACCATTTTATTAATGTCAGGAAGTGGATAACAATCTTTAGGGCAGGCCTTATTTAGGTCAGTAAAATCTATGCACATCCTATATTTGCCATTGGCTTTTTTGACTAATACAGGATTTGCCAACCACTGTGGGTACATAACCTCCCTAATAAAACCTGCCTCCTCAAGTTTCTGCACCTCTTCCCTGGTGGCCTACTGCTTCTCTCTTCCTACCACTCTCTTCTTCTGTTTTACTGGCTTGGCTTCGGGGAGTACATTCAGCTTGTGTGTCATCACCGTGGGGTCAATTCCAGGCATGTCGGAGGGCTTCCAGGCGAAACTAGACGCATGACCTCGGATCAGGGCCATGACTTCAGCTTTTTGTTCTTTAGTGAGGCCGGCGTTGAGACTAAAGACCTTTTCTACCTCTGCTTCTGATAAAGGGAAGGTCTCCAGCTCCCCCACTGGTTCTGTCCTGGCCTCCGTCTTCTCATCCCGAACCTCTAGGACTTCCGAGTCAAGAGCCTCTCCAATGGAGCTTGGTTCTGCTACTGTGGCCAAATATACTGCTCTTGCCTCTTCCTGGCTGCCCCGGACTATTCCCACCCCTTCTTCTGTTGGAAATTTGAGCGCCAAATACCTGATATTGGTGACGGCTTCGAAATTGAACAGCACAGGCCTCCCCAAGATCACATTATAGCTTAACGGAAGTTTGACCACTAAAAATACCTCGTGGTGAGTACGAGTTTTGGGTGCTTCACCCAAGGTGAGAGCCAGCTTCACCTTCCCTTCTACGACCACCGGTACTCCTCCGATCCCCTTGATTGGTGCTTGGTCTCCGACCAACTGTTCTTCCGGAATTCCCATCTGCTGAAAAACCCGGTATGGTAGCAAGTTGACTTTGCTCCTATCATCCACTAAGACCTTCTTTACCCGATAATTATGAATGACGGCTTCAATGACGAGCGCGTCATCATGGGGCATCTGAATACCCTGAGCATCTTCTGAAGAGAAGGTGATTGTCATGGGAGAGTGGTCAACGATCTGCATGACCTCGGTGCTGCTGGTCTCTCCTTCCCGATTTCTCTTCTTCCCTCGGCGGCCCATCCGTCCTCCCGTTCCTCCAACAATCATGTTGATGGTCCCACTGGATCCATCGTTCAACGGTCCTGCTCCTGTTCTCCTCGACGCCTGAACCGCCGGGCTGGATTGAGGCCTTTGTCCCTCTGATTTCTTTACAAAATTCTTTAGGTGCCCCCTCTTTATCAACCTCTCGATCTCTGCTATCAACTGGAAGCAGTTGTTGGTATCGTGGCCATGCGTCCGATGATGTTGACAGTATTTGTCAGGATTCCGATGATCTGCTTCCGACTTCATAGGTTTGGGCCACTGGAGAAAATCCTTATCCTGGACAGCCATGAGCACCTCGGCTCTGGACGCATTTAATGGAGTCGGCTTTTCAGGGACCCAAGGGGGAGGCAACCTTGGCTCAAGGGCCCGTGGAGGGGGAGGCCTTTGATCCCTTCGCTCCCAGGCCTGCTTGTACGGCTCGGGCCTCCTGCCGTGTTTCTTTTCGTGTTTCTCCGGCCTCCTTTCCTCTGAGGCTTTTTCTTTTCCTGCCATCCTTTTGGCAAATCGGCTTGTTACTAAGGCGTCATCCTGCCTTATATACTTCTCCGCTCTCTGCATCAGCTCGGCCAGGGATGTGGGAGGCTTCCTGCTCAAGGAACCGAAGAACTCGGCAGAGGTCGTTCCCTTCTGCATTGCCTCTACCGCCCTTCCTTCATCAAGATCGGGAATCTGCAAGGCCTCCGTATTGAAACGAGCGACATACTCTCTGAGTGATTCACCCTCTCTCTGCCTTACTGTCTCCAAGTAGCTCGTCTTCCTCTCCGCTGGCACTCCGGCTATGAATCGACTGATGAAGCGAATGGCTAGGTCTCCGAAACTCCTGATACTTCCGGCCTCAAGGCTGTTGAACCACGCCCGCGCTGGTCCCGAGAGCGTCGTTGGGAATACTTTACACATTAAGGCATCAGATAGAGTTTGCAACTCCATGAAGGTCTTATAGTTCATGACGTGCTCCCTCGGGTTACCAGTTCCATCATAAGCCGCCATTGATGGCATCATAAACTTCTTAGGGACAGTCTCTTGCTGCACCCACTTGGAGAAAGGGGAAGAAGTAGGCAAAGAGGTTTGGCTTTGGTCTTTCTTACCTAACTCAGCGAGGAGCTGTTCTCTCAGTTTCTTCAACTTTTGGTCCACCTTCTCGTCTTCTGGGCTGAGTTTTTTCTCCAGGTGGTATTCCTCCTCCTCTGCTTCAGTTTCCGTCCACCCGGTTATTTCGGCAGAATAGTTATCCACCTCCTCATTTTCTATCATCTCCCTCGCCCTCCTCCCATGGATTCGGGCCTCTGGTCCTTCCTCTTCGCCGGCTCTTCTTCCTCTTTCTTCAGTGTCGCGGCTGCTGGTTTGAAGACGGTCAGGTGCGGGTCGGGGGTCATTGGTCTGAGGTTCTTCTACAACTGGGAGTGTATTTGCTGGGGTGTTGAAGCCTCTCTGTTGTATGATCTGCCCCAACCAGTGGGCTGTGTTATGTAACTGGAAAGCCATGTTATGAAGATCTTGGTTAGACAAGGTGACAGCGGGAGTATTCCCTGCCAAACTTGGCGAGGGATTAAGAGGAACAGGTGTTTGGTTGTTTAATGTCGTAGGACTAGAAAAGGAGAATTGTTGCCCCCCTTGGGCAGAGCTTAGGTCATTTGGGACGTTAAGGTTACTTTCTTGGTGATTAGCCATCGTGGATCTCAGTGGGTTTCCTTAAGAGTGAAAACTCCGGTGATGAAAAGATCTCCATCGTTTCCCACAGACGACGCCAATTGATGATCTGAGATCCAATAGAATAGGGTTTTACAAGGGTTTTTGTATTGAATCATAAAGCTTAAACATTCTGAGGAGGGGACTCCCCTTTTATCCATTTCGTCTTGCTTGCTGGTGACGTGTAAAGGTCTCTCCAGGATTGGGCCACGCGTCTCTGCCATACAGATTCGGGCGTACGAGGGTATCAGACGCCTGCCCCATGCGTAACGGCCTCTGATTCTCCCTGCGCGTACGTTCGAACAGATTTGCCAGGCTGTCTGGTGAGTGTCATTCTGGATACTGGGTCGGGCCGAGAATTGGGCCAGAGAGGAGAGGGCCTGTTTTGTGCGGACTGAGTCAATCTGGGTGAGGAGGCTTGGTCGAGCCCGGCCTTGGAAGTTGGATGAGCCGGACCTGCTTTGGGTGCCAAGTACGTGGGCCTTTACTTTGTGGGCTTTAGGTTGTGGACGAGGCCTTGGACCAGGATGAAGGAATCCAGCGGTCATCAGTGTCCATCCTGCGCCTTTAACACTATGAATATGTTTATGTTTAAGAGGAAGTTTTGAGAAGCATCCGTTATAGGCAGACACTATTGAAATTTACGGAGGGTTATTGGTGACAAGTCCTCTTGATGTAAATTATTTGTATTATAATACATTTACATAATCATATATTTTATTAAATTATTTTTATGTTATGTTTTTACTCACTAGACTTTAATAGTTTATCCCTTTCTTCTAACACCAAGTTTATAGAACTAGAGTTAGTTCGGGAGGTCAACAATATTTTTTAATATAACTCTTTATGTAATAGTTTAGTTGTGGAAGTGAATTGATTTTATGGATGCTTTGTCCAAATTTTCTTTTATGATCACTTTATCAATGATCTTATTATGCAAAAATTTTAAGTTTAAGTTTAAGTTTTGCCTGAATCAAACTGTGGTATATAATGATGACTATACAGAAGCATTTGATAAGAGGTCTAATATAAATTTATATTTTCAGTTATGTATGTATGCACATGCCGAGTTTTAGTTCATAAAATAAAAATATTTTATATATATTTTAAAGATTTTATAGGGTTATATTAAATATAATAAGATTGTATAATAGATTTGTCATGAATTTCGATAATTTTAAATTAATCTGAATTCTAATACCGATAACGGTCTAATTTTCGAATCATTACCCCTTTAATAATTATTATTATTATTATATTTCCATTGCATGAAGCTACTAGAAGATTTTCCCCTTTGTTTTTTTTTTTTTTTAAATAGTTTGGATTAGAGCTTCTTAGGCATCTAGAGTTTTTTATGGCAATAGGAAGTACGACATTCTCAATACCTATTCTAGCTTATATGGTTTGACCTGTTCATAATAGGAATATTTAAGGATGACATCATTTGCTTGAAAAAAAATTCTGGAAAGAGATTACCATGATATCTTTTTTGAAGGCAATTTCTTGCTTTTTGGTTCTTGTTGTAAAATGGATCACTTTAATTATTATCTAGTAATGATTTATTGCAAGATTAAGAAAGGTTTGTTTTTTAATTAATCTTTGGCAAGATGGTGAAGTTGCATGGAAAGCTTCTAACAAAGGAGAAAATTGAGAGTGATATGGAAAGAAATTTGAAAGTTTAAAGTAAGGTGATGTAAGAAACACAAACACTTGATTCATGTAAACATTCATAAAGTGCATGTTGATCTTGACGTTTTTATGTAGTTAGTATGTTTGTTATGTTTTTAATTTCCGCTCTTCAGTGGGACGTGAGAGCAATAAGAAATTATTTCTTTTTCAGTATATTTAATAGTCGGTATATCCAGTGGCGGAGGGAAGGTACGGTAAGGGGGCACGTGCCGTACCGGCGATCGGAAAATCCTTTGAAGGGGGATGAAGGTGCCGCAGCGGCGCAATCGGTGGTGCCGCAGCGGCGCAGCCGGTGCCCTATCAAAAGGAAGCTACTGGTTCCGCCCGTATATCTAATAAAAATATATAAATAAATAAATATTTAGTACTTTGGATGAACTAACAATAAAATTAATAATTTTAATTTTAACATAATTATTATGTTATATTAATGTGAAACTCAAAAATCAATCTACAAAGTGATTCGAAAAACAAAATATGGATAATGCTAATAATTTTTCAATTACATCGAAAATCAACGTGTGAAAATTATAAAGTAAGAGAAACCAAGCTAGAAATGGCAAGGATGGTAGCTATTTTGGGAAACCAAGTTATTTTATAAATTTGTAGCTATTTTCATTTTAATTTCTATTTTTCTAAATCGTAATATCCTATTTATAATTATAGTATAATTATTATGAAAACATATATTCATAAAATATAAATTATTTATAATTTAATTTAAATTTATAATAAAAAATCAAGTTAATGCTATGATTATGGGAAAAAATAAATATAATATATTAAATAATAAATATATGTTAATATAAATTTTTTTTTAAACTCAGCATTTAGAACTTACTTGAAGGAATCTTTGCACAGTTCAAATGCCTTCTTCTACGGTCCACTATCCTCAAAACCATTCATCGTTATTGTCAATTAAACCCTCAGTGCCTTCACTCACCTTGCGATTAACAACTCGGCACTAATTGATGATTGACAATATCTACTATTGCGCACCCAATGTGCATGATAGAAATTTAGATTCTGTAAAAAAGGTTCCGTTTTTTGAATTAGAGATTTAGTTTTTAACTTAATAAATTAGAGATTTAGGGTAATTTAATTAATTTATTTATTTTTATTTTATTAACAAATAACTCTGTTAGAGGTCCGCGTAATCACTTTTTAACATGTTAGCATACGTGTATTTACACAATAAATAACTCTGTATTTAAGAATTAATTAATTTTAATTTTTAATGGTATATATAGATGTGAAATAAGATATTTTAAAAGTTAAGGGTGTTATAAGAATTTTTTTTTATAAAATTCAAGTGTCTACATATGTATTTGATTTTTTTTTAGTATATCTAGATTTCATCTAAATCTTATGGATTCATAAATAAAACAAAAAAAAAAATAGTAGCAAATTAAAAAATATTGATATGAGTGGTTAGCCATTTTTCTCTTGTCACGTGAGGTCGATAGTTCAATTTTTATAAATGAAGAAAATACTCATAGAAAATACTTTATCCCTTAATGAGTTGATCTGATATGAACTCATATCTTGACTTCAGTCTTCTTACAAAAATAACTCAAAAGTCACTTTTCTAGATTTTGTTATTTTAATTTTAATGCCTGAATGTGTACTATCACAATTCTATTTTTTTTATAATTTTTTTAACACACTCCAATTATAAATTTAACCTGTAACAACTAGTTTTAAATTATACGGTAGATTTGGACCGGATGTAATTTTTATTGTCGATATCCGATAGAGACCCACGATAACTTTTCGGAAAGAAAATTTCGAGATGCACGATTTTCAAAAGTGTGACGAGGGCCGCAGACCTATCACAAAGTTTGATATGGAAATTTTATCGTTTAAGAGTCAATTTTATATTTTAATTATTTTTTTGGATATTTTGAATATTTTTATAATTTTACTTATTAAAATTTTGTTTCTATTATAAATAGTCGCTCTTAACTATTAGAAATTTACTTTTTCAAATTTTAAAAAATTTTAATAAGACTTTTAGTTTTTTAACCTATTTTTGCTCTTAATACTCAAACGATATTAGTTAAAATTCCTGACGGACGGAATCTAAATATTACTTTATCAAAATTGAATTTGCATATAGAAAGATAATATATGCAAAGTGTATACAAGCAGCTTCAAAAACAAATTAAACAATTGGTGAGAACATATTAGTCTTTATACCCAAGATACCAAAAGAAAGAAATCATATAAAAAATATTGAGATGCAAAATCACGAATACAAATTTGAAAATAAATCTTTATCAAGTTTAAATAAGAATTAATAAAGTAAGCCTCCAGAAAATGGTATGTCAGTATCAGGCAACCAAGTATATCCCATGGTGAAATTATAAACTGTAAAATTAAGAGCTTGTGAAACATTCATCAAATTATAACCTGCCCACTTCACTCGCATACTTGTATTAGCTCCTGGTCCATAATTATTAAACTCTCCATAATAAAGAGTGTCTAATCCAATAGTCCCATTCCATTCTAGCCATCCAACAGGATCAATTAGATTGCCGATGTATGATTGCATGTAAACAGTTCTCGAGTAATTCTTCCAAGGTCGACCCAAATAATTTAAGGTTGAGTTCAAGTCCATTGACAAATCTGGTGCAGCTTCAATGGTGCAATTGTGTATGGAGATGCCTGTATTTTGATTAGGATCAGTGCGGCCTTGTGCTGTCAAGGAATTCTTCTGGTTAGGCAATGGTTTGCGAGCGAACAAATTGCAGCTCTGGAAGACTGCAGCTGAATTGCCAAAAATGAAATCTACAGTTCCATATATGTCGCATTCCCTGTAGAATTGCCTCAAGGAGTGGACATAAAGAGTATCTTGATACCCTTCGAAACTGCAGCGATAAAAAGTAGACAAATCTGCATTATTCCTTACTGCTACTGCTTGGTGCATTTCTGGACCAGCTGTATTCCTGAATGTGATGTCTACAGCAATAAATCGCTCCCCAGAAACAGCTGAGTAGCAAGATCCAAACACAGAATTAAACATAAATGCAGTAAGGGAACGAGTTGTATTAGAGATGGATAATGGATTAATTTTACCAAACGTTGAGGAGTTGAAAGTTGTCCAGCCAGCCACCACACTGTGGTTTCCTGTGATGATAGTTCGATTAATTCCATCTCCTATCAGCAATATGTTCTTCTTATGTTTGGGCACAACCACATACTCTTCGTAGCATCCTTCTCTTGCATAGATTATAAAATACCCATCTTCAGGCTTTAATTTATTTGGAGCAATAGCTATGGCGTCTCCAATAGATGTGATGCCCTCCACACCATCAGGGCTGACAAATACTGTGCCGTTTATGAGAATGCCATTACCCTGTAAATCAGCAAGTTGGCGTCCTCCACTGGAGCTTTTAGTTTTACGTAAAGCCTGTGAATTATCATTAACTCAGTTTCCTCAATATAAAATTAATAATAATTAAAAAATTTATGATAGAATTAGTAATTTTTTTAAAAGAATAGAGTTTAATTAAAAAAAATAGTTTGAAGTGAAATTGCAACGGAACTAAAATGTATAGGATGCTTTTCATAATTATCTTTTGTACTAATAAAATCTTATTATTTTCTTTAGTAGAAGATAGGAGAGTGGAGATTTAAATCTAAAACTTTAGATTAGCCACTTAATAAGTCAAGCTGAATATACATTATTAATTTTTTTGAAATGCCATTCTACATATTCACATAATTTTAAGAAAATGGTTAATTAGTATTATATTTCAGAAAGTTAAAAAGAATATTTTAGAAAAATCATTCTAAAAAAATATTTTATTATTTTTGATATTTTTAACCAAATTATAGTAAATATTATTTTAAATTATTTTTTAATATTTTATAACTAATATATTTAATAAAATTATTTTTTTAATATAATTTTAAAAATAATATTAAATTGTAAAAATATTGAATAAATTAAAAAAATAATTTTAGTTAAAATAAAATCAACATAAATCGTTATTATAATGGCTAATTTTAATAATTTTATAAATGTTCATTAGGATGCATCTAATCAAATTTTAAAAAAATAGAGTTTAACTGATAAAAATTAAAAATGCAGTAAAATCATAATAAAAGTAAAATATAATTTTTTTATAATTAATTTTAAATTTTATTAATATAATATGATCACATTTATTAATACAACATGTTTAATTCAGTGATAAATACATTTAAATAAATTTAAAAAATTTCAGATATTTTTTTTTTTTGAAATGGGGGATGAGGGATTCGAACCTGAGATCTATCAGGTTTAACCGGATGCACTTACCATCAGGTTAAGCCTGGGAGTGCATTTCAGATTTCTTTTAATTTTTAATTTTTATTTTAAAAAATAATATAAATAATAATAGTATGTATTTAGAGTAATTTTAAAAAATTAAATTTTAATTAAAAAAATAGATGGTGTAATTATAATAAAATAAAAATATAGATTTTTTTTTACAATTAACTAATTTTTTCAAAAATTTTTAATTCTCTGGCAGAGCAACGTGTAAATTATTGTAGCTTTATTATTACTTGGGGCTAGTTCCTCAAAATTCAACGATCAACGCGCACGTGAACCACATGTAGCGTTTGTGTGTTTCTGCTTACAAGTTTGGGATTGGGCCATGTGACCCTTATTATTCGGCTTCTAAAATGAACGTGACGTGTTTTGTGCCATTACTGTCTTTGACTTAAAACCGTTTCTTAATGCCATCGCCTAAAATACATCTAACAGAAAAATAATCAGATCTCTAAAAACAAATTAACATCTTAATTTTTGAAAAATATTTTATTAGATCCTGAAATATTTAAAAAAATTAAAATAATCTGAAAATTCAAATTACTGAGTAACATGAATCTTTTATAATATTTTAATTATACCAATTTAAATTTAAAAAATTTTAATATAAAATAATTATTATTATTATATTATTGCTGAAATTTTATAATAATTTAAATCTTGTGGATATATATATAATTGTAAGTAAATTATACAATAATTTAAATCTCATAAGTATATTTGTGATTCATGCTAATTTGTACTAAATTTATAAAATTATTTTAATCATATTTTTAAATAATTTAAACATTTTATTATAAAATATTTTTAAAATTTAAAGTGTCACTCAATTTTTTATAAAGTTTATAAGTGTAAATATATATTTAATATATTTAAAAAAAAATTATTATTTGCATTATCGGATGTCAGATCGCTAGTTTTATTTTTGAACTTATTCAATGTTTGGAAAAAGTTTTTTTTAAAAAATTATTAATGTTTTTAAAAGATTTTACTTAATTTTAGAAGAGAAATATTTTTTTAATTATTAAAAAATAAAAATTCATTGCTAAATTCATTTAAAATTTCATATATTATTTATTCATGTATTCCAAACATTTTTTTTTCTCTCGCTTTATTTATTCTTACTTTTTTCGGTATCTTTTCTAATTATTAATTTTTCTATTTGTATTTTTTTCCTCATATTTTCTAATTTTCACCATCTTTTTCTCATTTTTATTTTTCTCAATACTTCCTTAATAATAATTATTCAATATGAATTAAAAATAAAATTTATTAATTTTAAAAATAATTTTATATGCAGTAATATGAGTGAATAATACCTGGATGAGAGCTTCAAGCGGTTCATGGAGTCCGTTGTTTGAGAAAGCTCTTTGTTCATGACCACCCTTTTTATTCTTCTTGTATTTCTTCAGTGCATGCGTGACAAGCCCAAGAGAAACACTATACAACTCCGTTACATTTGAAAGAGGACTGGACAATGAACTCACAATTCTACTCTTAGATTCCACCAATCCGTCAAAACAAGTCTCTTGATTCGTCACTATTCCACTCAGTAAACTTTTCACTCTCTCTACCATCTCATCCTTCATTAACTCCGGCCACTTCAGTTCTGACGATAAGGTCTCCAAGTAGTCCACACTCAGCTCCGTCAACTCCCGGCAATCTGCTAATGCAGCAGTCTCCTCGTGGCTCAATTCTGAGAGTTCCTTATCGTGGGTCAAGTAGTGATTGATCACTTTGGATAATCTTTGTGCTTGTTTTAGGCATTGTTTCACTGAGAACTTCCCATAATCATAGGGATTTGAGGGTGACGAGCCAAAATTTGATAAGATCGAATGGCAGAGCTTGGGGTAGAGAGTAGATTTGCAAGCTAAGGAAGGTGATTGTGGTGGGGGGATAGAGGAGATTAATGAAGCTGAGAATAGCAACAGAAAACAAAACAAGAGAAGAAAGAAGGAAGAGGGTTGCATTTGGATTTGGTTTATTAATTCTACAGCAGCTGTAAAATGTTGTTTGTATAGCTTATGCGTGAAGTCCTGGTGCTTTTTGAATATATAGCGAAAGAGAAAGCGCGTGATAGGTATTAATAGTATGGGTGGAGTGGGGATCTGCAGTTGATGAAGTTTGAGAATAAATGGTTTCATGAGGAGGAACGTGCAAAGGAAGACAAAACTGATGGAATGCGTGAACGATGAATTAAACGGGAAACATAGTTGTTCGGGCGCGTGTAATTCGTCAATTTTATACCAAATGCTTTTGAGGGGATCCAGTATTTGCTCTCCGTTAGAAGCTTGATACTTTCTGGTGGTCCCCTCACCACCCATATGCCTTCCTTTCTATACAAATAGAAAATAGTAAGAAAAATTTATTATCACTGCTCGCCGTTTGCTACAATAGCTGTTTGTTGCTTGAGTCGTTAATTGTTCGCGTTGCTTGTCACTGGATGTCCTTCCGTTCGAGTCACTTGTTCATTGCATCTTTGGCCATTCACGCCGCTCGCTGATTGCATCTCCAACAACTCGTGTCGCTTATTATTTGTGTCTTTAGCCACTCGCACCGCTCGCTGATCATATCTTTAACAACTCGCATCGCTCGCTGCTTGCATTTTTAGCTATTCGCGTGCGTTTCTAGCCACTCGCGTCGCTTGTTGCTCACTTCTTGCATCTTCGACCACTCGCACTGCTCGCTGATCATATCTTTAACAACTTGCGTCACTCGCTGCTTGCGTTTTTAGCCACTCGCTTCGCTTATTGCTCACTGCTTACATCTTCGACCACTCGCGTCGCTCCCTGCTTGGATTTCTAACCACTCGCGTCGCTTATTGCTCACTGCTTGCATCTTTGACCACTCGCATCACTTGCCGCTTGCGTCGTTGATCGCTTGTGTCACTGACTGATCCTCCATCTCCTTCTCAATTACTGCAAAATGAGTTTTTTACATACAAATTTTATAGTTTTGGGTGTGGGTTACACATGAATAATAAAGAGGGTGTGGGAAATAGATGAAAGAAATTTGAGAATTTAAAGGGTGGAGGAAATTTTTATTAGAAAAATTTACTACTTAGTTCCTATGGTATGAAGAAATTCACTAGTTAGTTACTCGATTTTGAAAAATATATTAAAATTTCTCTAATGTTTTAAAAAGTCTAATAGTTAGTTTTTTCATTAATTTTAACCGTTAAATATTGTAAAAAAATCTAAAATACCCATGATACGGAGGAACTAATTAGTACAATTTTTAATAATTTGAGGAACTAACTAATAAATTTTTTAAAACCATAGTAACTAAATAATAAAATACTTAATGAAAAACTTAACGGAGGGACTAATTACTATAATTTTTAATAATTTGAGGAACTAACTAATAAATTTTTTAAAAGCATAGTAACCAAATAGTAAAATACTTAATAAAAAACTTAACAAAGGGACTAATTAGTAGACATTTTAAAATATCAGGGACATTTTAATGTATTTTTTAAAATTGATGGATTAACTAGTAAATTTCTCCATATCATAAAGATTAAATAGTAATTTTCTCTTTTAATTATTGATAAGAGTATTTTTAGGATTATATTTTAATCTCTTTTCTTTAATTATGCATAAATTATTGATTTAACAAAAATTTTTAACAAAAAATCATCAATTTTAATGAAATTAAATTTTAAGAATAAAATTTTGAATTCTAAAAATAAAAAAATAAATTCATTAATTATGCTTTGAGAGTACAAAGTGATTTTTCCTTATTTAAATTATTAAAACTTTAAGTTTATTAAAAAAAAAAATTAAGTTTAACAACTAAACTGCTATTTCTTTTTATTTTGCTTGCACATGATGAATTTAATTCATTAATTTTTTTAATTTATATATATATAAAATGAAAAGTTAAATTTTTTAATTTAAATAAAAAAAATAAAAGTTATGCTGTATAAGAATTCAATTAATTATTTTTTAAAATGATTTTAATTATCCAAATCAAACTTGAAGAAATGGCAAAAGTAAGCTAAAATTTTAAATAATTAGAAATAGTCTTAATTTATATGAAGAGGAGAATCTCCGAGTTCATGTGTAAAATACTGGAATGAAATTGAAATATATAACTGTATTAAAAAGATTTATATTATTTTAATAAAAATAATATTTATCTGTTTAAAATTTTTGAATTAAAGTTACAATACATTGGATCCATCAAAACGAGTTAGTTTTTGATACAATTTTATGGATAACTCTTAATTTGACCCTTAAATTTATGAATTACTTTAAATTAAAATGGTTTAAAACAGGAGTATAAGGGTGAAATTAATATAAGCAATAAAAACATGAATATAAAGTTCAAATCTGAGTATAAGCAGCAATGTGAAAAGTATTGGCACCGAAATTAAATGAGTCACCCATGTTGGTCAATTCAATTCTGTTAAAAGACATATCCTTATGAAGAGATAAGAGATGTGATTTTATAAAAAGACGGGTCAATTCAATTCTGTTAAAAGACATATCCTTATGAAGAGATAAGAGATGTGATTTTATAAAAAGACATGTTCTTATGAAGTAACATAACTTTATGAAAAGATATATCCTTAGAAAGGGACATATTTTAGGCTAAATATGAAGGGTCACATCCTTTTAATGTAACTTTTGGACTCTATATACATTACTTAAGATAGTGTACAAAAGATAGTGATAAAAATTTTTTATGTTTGGTCTTTGAAAACTCTCATCGAATAAATATTGTAAATAAGGTACACATCTAAACTGTAAAATTTTTAATATAGTTATTGATGACTGCTGGGCTTTCTGCACCTAGGGGCAAGGCCAGGCCTTAAAAGAAGGACACAGGCCCAAGGCCTACCAGGCCTTTCTCAAAGCCAACCAATCCCACGTGACGCGTCCCCGCCCGACAATGAGAAGTAGGCCGGAGAGATCACACGCGCGGGCCCATCTGAAGGGAGTCTAGCTCGGTGACGTGACAAGAAGTAGGGGAGCAGCCCAGTCACCTCGCAACCCCGCCTGCATGCACGCCATAGAGAATTAAATGGTCGCCTAGCATGGAGAGGGGCTCTGACATATCCGTACATACGGAGCTGAGTGACAGGGACAAGTGGCACTATAGCAGAGAGGCAGTTATACATCACTAGCAGAGAGAGGGTCTCTTCCTTCTTTCTTTTTTCTCGGCTGTAGATATTTATTTTTCTCTACAAATATTGCCTACTACACTAGTTCATGCACTTGACTTGAACATCAGAGGGTCTCCAACGGAGGCATCCCCGGTAGACCCCTGACCATCTTTCCTTATTTTGCAGGTCCTTTCATCAAATTGAATATTGAGAGATCCAAATGATGGACCCATATGATAAAGCAAGAAGAAAACCAGATCTATCATGGAGTAAGAGTAAAATCAGATTTATCAAGGGGTGCCGTTTGTGGGGACGAAAGAGATTTTTACTATCTCTAAAGTTCCTAAATTCACCCATTGAGATCCATGTGAAGGTATGAAAGTTTATACAAAAAGGAAGCTGGAGGTTTACAATAACCTAGCTAAAAAGAAAGATTCATTATGTTCATGAATATTTTTATAGTCTTTCAGATAGTTTATTTTAATATTTATTGAATTTTATTACTACTAACTTTTTCTTTGAAATCTGGTGAAGTAAAACTTCAAATCGAAATACTTATCTATGAGTATAAAATTTTAATATTTTTTATAGAAAGAAAAAAAAAAGTAATATATATATTTGTTGAAATTGTGAGGTCGGCCGTATATATGTTGTAAAGGTTAGATGGGCAGGTCGGCTATAGGGTCCCAAGTTAGTAAATTAGAGAGAAAATTAATAAATAAACAAATAAATAAAAAGAAGAAGGATTTGCGAGAAAAAAATGAAGCAAGTTGGGTAGATTGGACAACTCTTTGACTGGACAACAAATAGACGAAGTCGGACTGCACAACAAATAATGAAAAATAGATCGGCGGAAGAGCTCAAGTGAAAAGACTCCAACTGTTCAAAATTACCTCTTGCTATGTATACTTATTATTTTGCTTTAGAATTTCAAAACTGCCTTTAGTTATTGGCAATTGTTTTTTATTAATTATTATTGAATACAAAGGATTTCATAGATTATTAAAAGACATGCTTTGCATGTAAATAATAATGCTAAATTTAATTAAAGTATACTTCTCTGAGTTTAGATATCTTGATAATTGCTTACATAACATTAAAATTCAAGTAGTGTCATGAAAATTTTATTATTAATGTTAGCACAGATATTCCTAAGAAAAAGATCATGTATTTTATAGATTGAAAAATCTTGGAGAAATTTACACATGCAAAATATTATTTATTGAATCTCTAAATTGCATGAGTTAATATTGTTAGTTAGAGCTAATATTTACATTCATCTTAAATATGAAGCTAAGTGCCATGTGCGGCATATTATTTATTGATGAACATTATTGAATTAACAACGAGCATTCTCGTTATATACGCTCTGTATAAACTCTTATTTTGCAGAAAAATTCAATAGAAAGAGTAAGGCCAAAGAGCCTGAATCTTGCGCAAGACTTCAGTGAGATAGGTGACCGGCCTCGAAAAATGACCCCCGGCACCACAAAACCGGCTGAGATGATGAAGCGAAAGTAAGGCCAATGAGCCTGAATCTTGCGAAGCCCTTAGTGAGGTGGGTGACCGGTCTCGAAAAATGACCCCCGACACCATAAAACCGGCTGAGATGATGAAGCAACAGTAAGGCCAAAGAGTCTGAATCTTGCGCAAGACCTCAGTGAGGTAGGTGACCGGCCTCAGAAAATGACCCCCGGCACCACAAAACCGGCTGAGATGATGAAGCGACAGTAACGCCAATGAGCCTAAATCCCATGCAAGGCTAGAGAGCCTGGAAGCGACAGTAAGGCCAATGAGCCTGAATCTTGCGCAAGCCCTCAGTGAGGTGGGTGACTGTCCTCGGAAAATGACTCCCGGCACCACAAAACCGAGCTGAGAGGATGAAATGACAGTAAGGCCAAAGAGCCTGATTCTTGAGCAAGCCCTCAGTGAGGTAGGTGGCTGGCCTTGAAAAAAGACTGCCCGCACCATAAAACTGAGCAGAGAGGACGAAGGGAACTATTCTTTTGCTTTTTATTAAAAAATACCGTATGCTCACAGTAAACAGCGGCATACGATAACAACGCACAAAAACAACACATAAGAACACAGTTTCAACCTCACATAAAAGATTAGGGCACTGGACCACAAATGAAAAGTTAAAATCCGAACTCCCAAAGGAGCTCGGGTCATAAGGTAAAGAGACTTTGATCTCACACAATAGCCAAAAGCACCAAAGCACCATGCTGACCTCAAGAGAGTGCTGGAATAAAAAATCTAAATTCGACCTCTCAAAAGAGCTCGGATTACAGGCTAATATAATACCCGGCTAGACCCCAGCACCGAAATTCCTACCTTCCGACGGAATCTCCGTTGGAATCTGGAATCTCGGATGCTGAGACTCCTAGAAGGGTAAAATATGTTTTTACAAAATGCTTTTTATGGTTTTAATACTAAGTTTTTGAATTGAAGTTTTAATAATGAAAAAAGAAAAGAGCTTGAGGGAAAACCCAGGTTCAGCCGCCGAACATGGGGCGGATGCGGAGGCACTTTTGGCCCTCGAAGGTGGTCTGGCCAGCCACCTATAAAGGGCTCCATGTCCGAAAATGGGCGAGTTTTCTCTCTCCATTTTCGGGCAAGGTGAGTCTCTGTCACCCCTTGTCGATCTTGTATTTTTCCTTCAAGTCTCTCATGATTTTTATGAGTTTTTACCTTTGTTTGAAGATTTTAAGCTTAGATCGAAGTTTTGAAGCTTGGAGACCCCCGGAGCTCATTCCTCCATTTCTCCAAGTTTGGGATCGCATCTCCTCTCGATCTTCAAGAGGTAAGTGTAGATCCACGTCTTTTATAATGTTTTAAGTAAGTTTTAAGAAGGGGTTAAGGGTTTTGATGCATGTATAGAGTAGATATAAAATGTAATACCCGGCTAGACTCCGGTATCGGAATTCCTACCGTCCGGTGGAATCTCGGATGTCGGAAGCCTATAGTAGGGTAGAAACATATTTTCTTAAAATGTTTTAAGGTATTTCATGGTTTTAAGTATGAAAATTTAATGAGTTTTTGCATGAAAAGTCTTTGGAGGAAAACCCAGGTTCGGCCGCCGAAAGTCAAGTTCGGCCGCCGAACATGCATGCGTTTTGGAGGCACGTTAGGCCCCCGAAAGCATGAGTGAGGGAAGTTCAGGTTCGGCCGCCGAAAGTCAAGTTCGGCCGCCGAACATGGCATGCATGCGGAAGCACTTTCGGCCCCCGAACGTGGCCTGGCCAGCCACTATAAAAGGGTCACTTAGCCGAAATGGGCGAGCTTTCTCCCATTTTCGGCTGTAGCTAGCTTCCGACCTCCCTCTCCCCAGATCTTGTGTTCTTTCTCCAAATCTCCTCCATTTTTCTTGAGTTTTCACCTCTCATTGCAAGTTTTGAGCATTTAAGTCAAGTTTTGGAGCTTTGGGAACTCAGGAGCTCTTTTGCTTGGATCTCCGAGTTTAGGTCGTCTCTCTCTCGATCTTCAAGAGGTAAGAGCCGATCTTAAGCTCAATATATGTTTTAAGTAAGTTTCAAGTTGTTTTATGGGGTAGAATGCATGTTTAGCTCATAGTTAGGTTTATGGGTTTTATATGTGTTTTTGAGCAATGTATGTTGGTTTGTGTTGTTGTTGTGTGTTGTAGTTGGGGTTTAAGTTAGTTTGAGGCCCCTAGGAACCATTGTATGTATTTTTGCATGATTTGGTTGAGTTTATGCATGTTGGAAGAGTTAGGAGGCAAATGTGCATAAAGGAGCCAAGTTTCTGCCCTTTGGCAGAAACCAGGTTCGGCAGCCGAAGGAGCTTTCGGCCGCCGAACATGGCTGGGGAGGCAGGCCTTTCGGCTGCCGAAGTTGCCCCTGAAAAGGGACTTTCGTCTCTGTCTGGGACTTTCGGCCGCCGAAGGTGCCGCCGAACATGCATGAGTTTCACCTCTGTCTGGGAGCTTTGGCCGCCGAAGGTGCCGCCGAACCTGCCTGACTTTCGGCTCTGGAGGGACTTTCGGCCGCCGAACCTGCCGCCGAAAGTGCCCTGTCCAGCCATTTCTTTGCATGTTTTTATGTAATTGTTTTATGATGTTTTAGGGGGTTTTTGGGGAGTATACTAGAGTTATGTTTATGTATGTTTGGTCCCTCATTGGAGTCCACCTGTGTAGGTTCGGACCCGAGGAACCGAGGACCCCAGCAGTGAGCCAGCTGCTACAGAGTTTGTCAGAGCTAGCCAGAGGTGAGTGGAATGAACCTTAAGTTTTAAAATAAATGAAATATGAATTTTGAGCATGAACCATGCATCATGAATGCCATGAGATATAGTAGGTTGTTTGCATTAATATTCACGAATATGTTGCATTGCATTTATGATGTTGATGTGGATTGGTTATTGGATGATCCTTTAGTCCTCATATGGCATGATGATGTTACGGCATGATATGGTATGGAAGTCCAGGTTGTACCCATTCTACGTCCCTGGCACGATGTAAGAGAAAGTCCAGGTTGTACCCATTCTACGTCCCTGGCACATTGGTATGTTATGATATGTTATGTAAGAGAAAGACCGGTTGTACCCATTCTACGTCCCGGTACAGTTGGACTATGTAGAGGACTATTGGTGATAATACCATCCGAGATGTGATTTGTTGTGATGTGTTGCATTCATGATAGCATGAAATTTTAATATATGATTTCACTATTCTGCTCACTGGGCTTTATAGCTCACCCCTCTCCCCTAACCCCAGATGTGCAGGTACAGGGTAGACCAGGAGGTTAGCCAGAGTTTTGAAGTATGTTTATGTAATAGTTAGATTGTGGACATGATAATTGTACTATGATGTAATGTAAGAGATTACAGTATGTTATGTAATGAGGTATATTGAGGTTATAGTTGTGCTTGACCCTATGAGTATTGTAATCCCTTGTTGATACATGATCTTAATGTCTATTGATGTTTATGTTTAACCAACTCAACTCATGATGTATCGCCCATTGGGGCATTGATGAGATCCCACTGAGGGGTCAAGTTTATGATTATGTTAATGCATGCACAGGTTGAGTTTGGTGTATGAGAAATGAATGAAAGAAAAGTTTAAATTTTTATGCATGTTGATCATGTATGGGATTATACAGGTTTACAGGTTATATGTCAGGCTTGTTACGGGTCTCGGCGGCCTTAAGCCGATCTGGATCCTAGCGCCGGTAGCGGTCCGATTTTCGGGTCGTTACAGAATGGTATCAGAGCCCTAGGTTCATAGGATCGGACCTAGAGTGTCGGGCTCATAGATGTTCTAGAAGGTCAAGCACAATAGGAAAGATCATGTCCACTAGGATAGGATGTGGAGTCCTGTCTTGTTGATGATGTGAAATGCCATGATTATATACATGTGCATTGATGCTATGATATGAATGTGATGAGGGTTCATGTGTGCCCACATGAACCATATGATGCTAATGTTTGTATGATGTGTACTGTTTTTCAGAAAACAGGATGAGAGGAACTCGTCGATCTGTACGATTGACTGGAGTGCCACCTGAGGATGAGGGCACGAGTGCCCGTCCTCCTACATTGCCTAGGGCAATGTCTTGTAGAGCCAACAGAGAAAGAGTGTCAAGGGACCCTAGAAGGTCTTTTGATGCTAGCAGAAGGGGGACTGATAGAGGAGGAAGTTCGGCAGATGTGAAGGAGGTTATGGAAGAGGAGCAGAGGAGGGATGGGAACCTGGATGTGAGCATGGAGGAAGAAGGGACAGGGGAGTCTCAGGGAGGCGTTCAGGCCTCGGGGTATGGTTTTCCACCCCATTATCCACCCTTCCCACAGGGTTCAGGGTATCCGAGGGGAGGTACATCGGATTACTCCAGCTTTAACCCCTACCCTACCTACATGCCTTATCCACCTTTCTATCCACCTTACACTCAGTACCCAGCTTATCCACCCTCACCCTTCTATCCAAACCCGGCAAACCCCACCTCGGGGAATGCTGCACCTCCACCTCCACCACCTACAGAACCAGCAGCCCCAGTTACTCAACCTCCTAGACCTAGCTCAGCTGATGGGAGCAAGGTAAAGATGACAGATTACCTCAAGCTGGATGCTCCCAAATACAAGTCAGGGGATGACCCCTTTGAGTATCTGAGAGTGGTGAAGACAATAACTGATGAGCTAGGGGCAAGTGACAGCAGGGCCATTCAGATGGCAGGGTTCACTTTAAAGTGCAAGAAGGCACGAGAATGGTACAAGTGTTATGTGGACCCGAGACTAGACGGTATGACATGGGAGGAATTTGCGAATGAGTTCGCTGGATGGGCTTTTCCAGACAGTTCCAGAGAACTGAAGATGATCGAGTTTGAGCAACTGAGGCAGTCAGAGCACATGGGTGTAGAGGAGTTCACGGATAAATTCTTAGAGCTATTGCCTTTTTCAGGGCAAGCTCTAGATACAGATACGAAGAAAGCCAAGAGGTATGTTATGAAGCTGCATTCCAGGTACTCCTCGTTGATTCAGTCAGCTGAGAGAGAAAGTTTCCACACTGTGGTGGATATGGCTCGAAGAATGGAAGCAAGTGCTATAGTTGAGGGGTCAGTGAAGCAGTCAGTGACCCAGTCTTCAGGGGTTAAGACCCCAGGCAGAGGAGGACCAGGTTTCTCTTCTCAGAGCTCAGGTAAGAAGAGGTGGGATAACACCACCAGGAAGCCGAAGAAGAATAAGTTTTGGAACAAGTTGAAATCCGGTCTGGGATTTGGCGGTGGCTCGAGCTCAGGCTCAGATGGTACAGAATGCCAGAGATGTGGAAGACCGCACAGGGGAGTGTGTCGAGCTGGGACAAATACATGTTTCAGATGTGGACAGGAGGGACACATAGCTCGGGAGTGTCCTAGAGCGCCTTTTATGGGCCAGCCCCAGCAGACAGCTTCTGGTAGTGCGGCACAGCCAGCAGTTCCAGCCACAACTCAGGGCAGTGGCAGAGGTAGAGGGAGAGGGGCAACCTCTTCTTCTGGTTCCCGAGGTGAAGGTCCATCAGCTCCAGCCAGGATCTTCACCATGACTCAGCAGGAGGCTAACACATCCAACACCGTGGTGTCAGGTAATCTCGTCATTGGGTGTTCTGATGTGTATGCATTAATGGACCCGGGTGCATCTCATTCATTTATTGCTCCGAGAGCCGTTGAGAGGTTGGGTCTAATAGTCTCTGGGTTAGAGTGTCCCCTATGGGTCAGTGGACCCAAGTGTGACCCGTCGGGTGGCAGTGTCAGTCTGCCAGTACAGTCAGTTTTTATTGAGGGAAGATGCCTCTCCGCCGACCTTGTGGTTCTAGATTTGACAGACTTGACGT